>NC_071099.1:14186282-14540282 GCF_027358695.1 Spea bombifrons
GGTGGGGCATGGGTGGGGAGTGGGCGTGACAGAATGTCCCTCCCCTGTCCCAGAGAAAAAGGAGAGTAACGAGAAGAAGCGGAACTCCACTCGGGGACCCTGGTTCAAACCCAGAGAGTTCCTAGGCATTCCCATGGCTTCTAGTTCCAAGTTCACTCAGGACCATTGATGGTTATTATTTTCAGTAGTTGACCATCGCTGGTGCTTTTCTTCACTTTAACGAGAACACCACATTGGTAAAGAGCCAACAGAAAAATAATGGTGCTGATAATTATTGCTTCTGAAAATTTAAATATCCACAGTTCTGTCAAGCTGTAGCTGTTATCTACTATACATAAAGTCTCAAAAAAGTTCCTTTTAGAAAAAAACAACATTTCAGCTATAGTTCTCCTTGAAACCAGATATATTTACCAAGTGAGATGAAAACTAAAGGTGTAAACGTTTTAATGTGTTCTTTCTTAGCGAAAAGGAAGTGTGTGCTTTCTCAATTCTGTGTTGATCTCAGCAGAAAAGGCCGTTTGTGGAATAACTTACAGTTCTGTGTCAAGTTTTCTTTATTAATGGCGGATTGCCATGGCTAAGGCAGTGGCAAAATAAAAATTATCATTTGTCTTTGCCAGTAATCCATCGTCAAGTTCTCTTAAATAATCTTAAAAGCTACGACCTTCCCAATGAGCTTTAGAAGGAAAAAAAAAAAAAGCTTTTGTAAGAGTCGGATCACAATAACTCTCAGAAAAATACCACTTTCACGCTAAACCGCTTAAGAAAGTATTTATCAAAGATGAGGGTGAAATTTGTTGCAGGAAAATTCAGCAGGAGTGTTTTAAACTAAACCCATCAGACATAGACAACGACTCCTAGCGTTGTTCTATAGGATTGTAGTAGGATATGTTCAGCTGACTCCTTAGGAGGCAGCTGGACGACCATAGGTCCTTATGACTAACTCCCAGCAGGTGCATGGCATACCTCCCAAGAGTCACGTTTTTGGGGATTTTTGGCCAATGTGGATCATGAGCTGGCTGATGAGATCCTCTGACTTGCCCAGGGAGCTCTAAAATCAGTCGAGCTCCCACATGGCCTCCTCGCGTTGGAAGATGGCTCATTGGGTATGGTGGACGGGTGGCCCTGCTAGTTTTCGCCATGTCCCCCTTTCCGCCTCTAGCCCCATACTCCCTCTGAAATGTAAGGTTGCATGGTATAACTGGGGGGTTCTCGAGTTGCAGAGGTTACCTGGGTGATCGCAAGCTATAATTAACCCTTAGAACGCTGCAGAAACGAGCATCTCATGTTGCTGATTAGCAACATATTCCTGGCACCTCTGGACTTCGCCGGGTTAAAGCTAATGGATAATATTTAGCTTTCTGCATCTTACACAAACACGTAAATTCTTTCGGGCGTCTGATCGCTGTTTCAACATAATTAGCCCTGATGAAGGTCTGTAGGGATAGACCATCACGTTTGATTAGCACTGTGTGCTAACAAAAATCTATGGGGTAGCACAATTATCTTTCTTTATTCATCAGTTACAATTTATTAACCATATTCTTCTTATCTATTGAATCCCATTGCACACACGTTGGTAACAATGCTTTTAACTCTATGCAAATTAATCTGCAGAACAGGCCTGGATTATGCTAATCTGAAATGTTTATCAGCACGGGGAAAAAAATAGAAACGATCCATGTTATTTTATAATTACCATTACATGTGCTTAGGTAATCACACATACAACACAAGCGGGGCAGTACCTGTAACTAGAAAAAGAGTAGTGGGTTCCTGAGTGCTCTATCCCGACTGATGTGTGTCCAGAAACCCAAAATTGGGGTTATTCACTCAAGTTGCCACACATAATGGCCTTTAATGTGCATATGTCTTCCAGGGACTATTGGGAATAAGAGATGACCCAACATGGCCTTAAAGAAGCAAATGATCGCCCCAAGGATTCAATCCTTCGCTTTCCGTTCAGAACGGACTAATGGATGGGAACATTCTAGGAGGAATGGCACCAAACTTGGCGCAACGCACAACATGGACCCAAGGCAACGCAGAGGACAGGACCGAGCTGCCTCTCCCACTACACTCTCAACAATTAAGTCAATAAAGGTAAAACCTACAAATATTAATAATGATACTAATTCTACATTTTGGATTTGTTCTGGAGGCTATGAGTTTGACAGGTAAAGTTTAAGCAGAGCTTTTGACCCTTCTGGGTGAGGTGTCTCTATGGCCTCCAATTCTGGTTTTCCTGCCTTCTTTTATCAATTCCCACCACTAACCGGTCTAAATCTCTCCATTTTATTCTCCAGCTCCATCTTTCGATCCATCAACCTCTTGCCTCCATCGGTATTCCCACATATAATAATGACGATGATCCAACAAATGAACCGACCAATAGTAGGAAAGACTTACCTATGAAATTTATTAAGCATACCGTTCTTCATTGTGTCGTTTTTTTATAAATATTGATTTTTATTAAATATTCTGTAATGCTTCCATAACATGCATTACAGATGCGAAACTGACAAATATACCTGTTAACATTGAAAAACATATATTCTATGTATATTTTTTCCCACTCCTAAGATACCAATTATAAATAGGCTTGTGCTGAAAATGTAAGATGACATATGAGTATTCTGCAGTATTGTATCAAGGAAGCGGTGCATTCAAAGGCCCCTAGCTGTTTTCAATTAATTATACTTCTGATTTTCCCAAGTCAGGTCGTGAAGAAGCTAAAAAAAAAGAAAGACAGACCCCAGAGGTGACAGCTGAAGATATTTTACATACACAAATAAGTCCAAGTTACAGAAACTGCAATTTATTCTGATTCATGGTGCACATTACATAGGTAACGCGCGTTTTGTAAATCAGAAAAATTAGAGCATATACCCTCTAGTTTTAGTCTATATGGGCTCCTGGTAAGTGAATCTGGCCCTGAAGGGGCATAAATGAGACTGGCTTGAGTATGACCTTCAGACAAAAGAAGGATTCCGCTGATGGACAAATAAATCTAATCTCCTTTTTGTTAACAGATATTGCCATCAGGTAGCCTATGGCCCGGTCCAGGGCGGAATCAGGAAGACCTTACAAGTGTGATGTCATGTGAACCATCAAGTGACATGGATCTCACCATTCAAGCAGGTCTGGCCCTAGGGTTCTCAGTATCCTAAGTCAGGGGTAGGCAATCTGTGGCTCTCCTGATGTTGTGGACTACATCTCCCATAATGCTCTTACAGTCATACTGCTGGCAAAGCATCAAGGGAAATGTAGTTCACAACATCTGGAGAGCCGAAGGTTGCCTACCCCTGTCCTAAGTGAGCTATGTCGCCAGCGCTCCTCTTATTTGCTAATATGGGAGAGAACCTGGCGGTGACTCCACATGCCAGCTGCCTGTGTTGCTTATATTATGGTGCCAGTCCTGATCATTAGGTATCAGGATTTATGAAGTAGTTGTTTAAATGCAATGGTAAGAGAGGTGATGGACAGATTGTAGGGCCTCCAAATTTGTAAAGATTCCAGCCCTCTACCCCATAATTATGATTGATGTTAATTTAATCAGTTGGGTGAAGTCTAGAAGCTGCAAGTCAAGGTGCCAATCTTACTTACAAAAATGCTACAACAATTCTGAGAAGAAACACTTCTTTTAGGGATTTTCACAGAGGGAGAGGTGCTATTTCAAGCCCTTCTTTTTAGAAATAGGTGAAGATGTTCTCCCACCTACCGAGGTTGGGTTGAGTATGTAGTACCAAATGCATGCGTCCTACACATATATAGAGCTTACATTTCATTGCGTTGCCAATGGGTTAACAGCCCCAAATAGTCTTCACCACAGAGACATTACTCCGGGCAGACATTATTTACTATTACAATGTCATTCATAAACTTTGGTGTAGCCAGTTCTTTCGAATCTATCTTCTTCTCTCAAAACTATTACCAAATTGACATTTTCCTCTTCCAGTTTGTCAGCGTCAGATTGAAATATAAATCCTAAATACTCCAAAAATATTAGTACTGACTTTGGTGATAATGGTTGATACAGACCTTGCAGGATGCGGTTCCGTGAATTCTTCTGACATTCTACAAAGTAGTATATATGGGAGAGAGAGAGCAAAAAAAATTCCCCTTGGCTTTAAAAACATTACAGCTGAACTTCATTTATCATTACCGTTTAAAGGATTACCTTGTTCTGACACTGGATTTGACGAAAACGAACAACACATTGTTTTCAAGCTGAGGGTCACCCACAGGTCACGAAGACAAATGTTTTTACTGTCTAGTGCATCCAAGAGTATTATGTGATATCTCTGCGGAAATGGTGAGAAATGCACGCAGAAATTGTAAACATCCAGGTATAGCTCTCAAAACAATCTTGGTGGTGTGCCACGAGGAGGGATTACTACAAATGATGATGTCATCAGAATGATGTCATCATGAAGGCGCGGACAGGTTTAAAGATATTGTCACAATGCATAAGGCCGTCCACCCATTAAACACTTCTATTGTCCAAAATATTCACAAATATACGTTTATCCATTTGTGATTGTGTTTAATGCTTTTTTTCCCCAAAATGTTTTTATTTATTGTCTTTCCTGAGGATTTTCCAAGCATCTTTTGGGCCTGATCTGGTGAAAAAAAGAGGAGCGTGAGACTACATACATTTGCCCTCATTATGGATAATTCCTGATTTTAGCAGTAGTATACTCATCCCTCTGTTTTTTTCTAATTAAGATGACCCTGAGACTTATTATTAATTTAATTAATCCACTAATAGCCCATCACAACATTCTACTGATGTGACTCACAAACAGATGGTTCTAATAAGAGTCCTCATGAAAGCCACGATCGGTAAATCAGGGTAGAATACGAAGGAGCGAGCTACATGAGATATAGGACCAGGTGCAATGATAGCCAGGAACAAGAAGAGAAGTACTATGTAGATATGTGATAAACAACGGTCTGGAGACACATAAATGAAACAAAGTGATTCGTCGGCTCAGATTCATCAATAGCAAAAGTGGAAAGGGATAAGTGCAAGAAAAGAAAGAAGCCAGCAGAACCAGGCCAAATATTTACGAGGTTCAAAGTGAATTATGGGTGTACCTCCCACCAGCCAAAACCGGGACCTCACTAACTATTGATACCTAGCTGTCATGGCCGAAATTCCCACAATGCTTTGCCAGCTACTCAACGAGCCAACGTCTGAGTATTCTAATTCCAAACAACAGAAGTTCCAATGGTCGTATATTGCTGCTACAGAACATGAAGGACTCACCGCCAGGTGGGATAGGCATATGGCTCCTGAATCTAAGACAGGACCATGGACTCATTAAGATTTGAGTCTTTACAGCAGGAAAAACATGCAGACTAGATGGGCTAAATGGGTCTTATCTGTTGGCAGTGTGGTCTTCTTGTTAGCTTTAAGTCATTAGGTGAGTCTCCAGTTCCATTAGGTGAGTCTCCAGTTCCATTAGGTGAGTCTCCAGTTCCAGGTTTGATTATATATATGTCACACGTAAAGTCTATCTCACGTGTAGTTATTTTACGATAATAAGCAGCACACCGACCAAGTTCTCAAGGTGTTAATCCAAAACGCTAACCTCCTGCTATAAACTGTTTTATGTTTCTTGTAGCTTTCACCTTTTAAATAAACATTACCTGGAAGGCTTATCAACATTAAAACCTGGGTTTTATTTATATTTCCAGTATGATGACTCTTAGTTTTAACTTTCTAATGTTTAATCATAAAATTTAGAGAAATCTCTGGGCTCCCGGTGTACGCGAGGAATTAGCATTTCGATATGTTGATTGCTTTATTTAAAATTACAAATCAGCACCAACAAATTATGTCATTTTGAAGGAAGGCTATTCATATCTTCTCTCAAAATATCTAATATCCAGCTGTGCCTTTGGCGTTCCGAAAGCGCCTTTTGCGTTATAAGGGAATATATCTCAATCACTAACTCGGAGCAATCAACGTCTACTACAGATGGAAAACAACTTCCCCAAATTTCAAACTTTTTTCGTAATAAACAAGACCGTAAAAGTCGATAATCATTGATGTTTCACCGACATGGACAAAGAGCTACTGTAGATGCTTTGGGGTGTCCTAGAAGTCTTTGGGGTTCAACCTTAAGGTAAACCAAGATGTATAATCATACCTGGGACCTCTCCGGGTCAACACTTGAATTCTCCAGGTTGCCCATTTCTCCTTTATTTCGGGGTGTTTCCCACGATGTCAGCGGGAACATTACTGAAACGCCAACCAAAGTCTGAGGGGCTGACCAACGGATGTCAGTGGGCAGTCCTGGCCAGAGCCCAGAAGTTGACAGGTATGTGTATAATTCTTGGCAGAGCCACTTTAAGAGATTTTGGGGCCCGGTACAAACATAAAGACGGGGTCTCCCTGCCCTATGCTTGCAATGGAGCCACCAGGCCCCGAATTCAGGAATTTAGGTCTCAATCCCCAAAATGGGGCCACCAGGGCCCCAGAGTCAGCAAAGCGTCCTGTCCTACCTAGTGGGCTGCAAGGGTTCAGCCCCGTGTAGCAGGCTATGGGGACCTATGACAGATCAGAGTGGCTTGGGCCCCATACACAACCCCCTAATGGCAGCTCTGATTCTTGGACAGAAAGCCATTAATTATTTACTTGGCCCCAATTAAATTGCCAAAATGGCATTGTTCAGTCCCTTGGGTACCCAACAGGTCAATAAGAAAGCATCGAGAACTCTTCACAGCTTCACTATTTATGGAACCAGAACATCTAAGTCAAGCACCCATTGAACGACGAGTGAATTATGAATCAACAACACTTTTTCCAGAGTAGGTGTCAAGTTCTCCATCTGAACTTGGAATATCTGGCGTTTCCCAATAAAATTCTCCAACATATTTTGCGGACAAAAATGAAATTAGTGAAAAATAATGTCTTTAAAATAACGTCTTGCAGTAATTCATGGACGGCCAAGTGACCAATAAAAAAAAGAAAAAAAAAGACTATTAGACCCGCAAGATATCAGGCAGTTCATCATCGAGTCTACAATACCGTGCGGCTTTTGGTAATATAAGAACGCGCGCGGAATAAAATATTATTACGTTTTTAACTAATATACAAAACAACTAGCGAAAGTACCAATTCATATAAATAGTCTTCATATCTCAAAGTGGCCAAGCCGGTCCCCCTTGCTGTGTTTCGCATTATCTGAAATGTTAGTCACGCAGCTGATTGCAGCTTGTAGGAATCGGGATGGTGATGAATCGTTAAAAACAAAGACGTTTTATTTTTTTTTTTATTATTATTTTTATTTTTTTTTTTATCATGCGGCAATAGAGTCTCCGATGATTAATTAAAGGCACCACGCCAAAACAAGTGTCTTTGTTTAAAAGTGCAGTGGACAGGACAGCCTTGGGAAAGTTAATGTCTTAAGTAGACGCCACAACATGTTTTTAATTATGATTTTAAAAAAAAAAAAAAAAAAAGAATAAAGTCTGCCAACTGTTCGGAAAAAAGATATATATATATTTTTTTTTTCCCGAAGACAATTTGAATATTAAAAAAAAAAATTCAATCAGAGCTTTATTGATTTAACACAAATGGCATTTGTTGGTGCTTTTTTAATATCCCTATTAGTGTCATCGTTCTGGGTTTTATATGTTTCCTTCTGTGATACCATTTGGCATGCAGTCAGCTCGCAGCAATCCGATACTATAAACACAATGTGACTGCTTATATTAGGACGCGTTCACATTCAATGCACCATCTCGGATTTGAAGAAGGGTTTGATTATTCGAGGCACTTTACAGTTCGAGTTTGAAAAAAAGCCCAGAAGCTAATATTCAGTGACCCCCGATCTAACCTATAATTGTTAATTTGCGACTTGGGGTAAAATGAAATCCAAAACGGTTAATAAAAGTCCCCGGGGTAGGAATCTTAAAGCTGCTGTCCCACTCAGGCAAGATGTTACTTGAACCCTTAGCATGTTAGGCAAATAAACCTCCAGCCAGTCTGACATCTTATCCATTCGGCCGAAGGTTTAATCGCATAAGAACACATTTTTAAGAAGCTTCTTCAGATACTGTGGCAACAACCTATCAGTGCCTGCTCCTGTGTCACATGATGTTCATTCATTCCCAGCAAAAAATATGAATGAAACAAAATTGTACTTGATAAAAGAATTAATTCTTCTATTAAGTATCTCATCAGTCTTATAGAATGATTCAATGGCAACTTCGAAAACTAAAGATTCTTGACTATGATGCAACTCTGGGTTTAACCTTTGAACTTCTGCAAAAGAAAGGTCAACCCAAAGCCGTAAAGTTGAGATATTACTGTGGGTATTGTAGGATAAGGTCAGTTCCTTACACTCAATGCTTATGCCCTTGGAGAATACCCCAACCCCACCGATATTCCTGGATGATCATACGTTCATTCATTTCTGGTCAAGGTGGATAAGGTGTTTCCGCGTAATTATTAATATATATATATATATATATATATATATATATATATATATATATATATATATATATATATAAAATTATATAAGTGAACTATATTAATTTCTTTAGATACCATTGTGTATTTATCTAAAATACTGTCAAATTGTATTAAATATAATAAAAAAAATATTTCAATTGAACAGATTTTTGGGGGTTCCTGATAGGCCAAAATAGGTTCCGGTTTTCATTTAGTTATGCAAGCAAAGAATAACCATACTATCAAACAATATAAATAATTTCCTATAATACGAAGATTTTTGCCAAAAAATGTAGCACAGAACAAAAATGTGATCATTTGTGCTCTTGGCCAGCAGAGGGCAGCACTTAATTTGTCCTGATGTCACAGATCCGATGTGCATGCCGTTGAAAAGGTGTTATAACTAGGTGGGGACAAAAACTTCAGTGCTGATACATCTCTTGTTCCCATTGACAGAATATCATCAAAACGATTAAAAAAAATTTAAGTCCAAGGGGCAAAAAAAAAATGACGCATGCGCGGGCACATGCTATGCTTCTACACTTTTGTATCGTGGCGTCATCCACACGCTAAAGGATAGGATCTGCTGTACGGACATGTATTTTTAGGGAATTCATATTATATATATATATATATATATATATATACACACGTCATATATGTGTAGCCTTTATGGCTAATTAAAAAAAAATGTATTTATATATTTTTTATTATTATAATTTTTTATTATTCATTATTTTTTTTTATTATTATTCTTTTTTTTATTTTTTAAATAGCCATAAAGGGATAGTTTCTTTATGATATGTGATTAGAGACCTCGCTGGGAAGTACGGCTCTACCTAACTTTTTATGTAACTTTGTGACCTATTTATTCCTATTTATGTAACATAACGCATGTAGAAGAATACATTATTTTATTTACAGAACTGAATTTACATCATTATTATCTGCTGTTTCTATGCACATTATGAAGGCTTTTAGTGCTATACAAACTTGTGATATCCCTCATACCCAGAGAAACATTCTGAGCGCCTAGAAAAGAGGGAGGAGAGGGGGACATGGGGATTTGGGTCCTATGACGGGACTGGTCCTCCTAAAGAGGGACACTTGGGAGGTATTTGTATATAGGTTAAATGTTTTCAACATAATTGCGATGCACAGACGTCGCAAATTAATGAATGGTTGGAACAAAATGTAATATCGAAGGCAAGGATTTGTAAATCAGCCACACCTCTGTAAACACCATAAAACCTATTAAAATTTATATTGGAATCCTTGGATACATAAAGTTCCATTAAAGTAAATATCATCGCCGGGGATCTAAGCGCAGACGGGATTACACAATACATTGATGTTGGGCTGCTTGGCAGAGAACGCCTCTAATTGCTACCTATTTCATAGTTACATGGTTAGAGGCATAGCCAGGGCTTCACAAAGACTTTTTTTATATGAAGCGTTGACCTATTTTTGTAATTAAGGCATCCAGATGAAGAATAATGCTTTTAATATGAACAATTTCATCTATAAAACACAATGGCCAAATGTCATTAACCCATCTATAATAAAGACGCAGAGCCATGCTGTATTTTATTTTTATATTTTATTTATAATTTTATTTTATTGTGTATTTAAAAGTCCGAACTGGCTAACTCAGTATATTCCTTATAAAAGGTGATATGCGGTCCTTGAGGGTTCTGACATTGGCCGCGTAATATAGATCTCGCTGGGTGGTATCGCCATGACCCCCCCCCAGCATGGTAGCCATATTACTACCCGCAAGGTCCTGATCCACGGAGAGTCCTGCACTTCGCTACCTCGCTAGGGCCACACAAGTTAGCTGTCCCTGCGCACTGACATCAGACGTCAAGGCCACAACTTAGATTACCCCCAGAAAGAGAGAGGGGGGGTACGGAGGCAAACAATTCCTTCCCAGTGCTTCCTTTTATAGTCTAGACCATTGGTAGGCAATCTTCGGCTCTCCAGATGTTGTGAACTACATTTCCCTTGATGCTTTGCCGGCATTAAGACTGTAAGAGCATTATGGGAGATGTAGTCCACAACATCAGGAGAGCCGAGGATTGCCTACCCCTGGTCTAGACTGACCTCACTTGCAAGCTCCGCCCCCTCACATGTCACTCAAGACTTTAACCCAAATTTAAAGAACCCCAACCTGTATTCTGTATGATAAAGGCTTTTCTGTACTCAGTAAAGTATCAATGCTTTTCAATGCTTATCGCCAGGTCTGTTACTGAATATGTAACTACCCCCCCACGATAATGAGGATTCTTATCTAGTCTTAAATTATTATTATTTAGTTTTATATAGCGCCATCATATCCCGTAGCGTTGTACAATGGGTAGACAGGGCATAAAAAGTAGTATATGACATAACAATTCGACTTTCAGAAACAACAGGTGAGGAGGTCCCTGCCCATAGGAGCTTACAATCTAGAGATAACCTGAACCCTGTACTCCATATGCCATTACTGTTCCGTAAAGCAGCCACTACCAGGGCTTTTCTAGAATGAGCCACTCATATCGCTATCAGTCCTCAGTATCGGTGCTTTTAGGGCTGTAGAACCCTGCGATACCCCCATACCCATCAAACATTCCGAGCTCCTAGAAAAGAGGGGCATCAGGGGAGGAAATATAGACTAAAGGAGGGACTGTGCTTCCAAAGTAGGGACACTTGGAATGTATACTACAAGCAAATCCAGAGTGGGGATGATTAGGTGCCCCTGGCTGCTGGCCTTAAAGTGCCAGGGCCACCTCATCATCCTTAGCCCAGCCCTGTGTGTAGAATACATCCCAAGTGTATGTTTATGCCCACTCAGCACTCACACTCCAGTATTGGTAAGCATGTGGCCCTAAACCCAGCTCTGGCTGCCAAAGGGTCAAGACTTCAGCAACCAATCCTGTAATCAACACGACCTCGGCGACCCCATCAAGGGTCTTCATACCGAGTGCATTCGGCAAGAAGCCTCTGCTCCGCAAAAGCTCAGCAAGACGCCTTTTTCCACGGAAATCCACCAAACCTTAAAAGCTCCGTATTTACAAATAAATAAATAAAAGCGGAAAACGGAGAGTTAACATTTCCATTATTCTCCATCTGAAGGAAGGCAAATCGGATTCCGCCTGTCATTACAGAACGTAGAAAACATCCTTTCAACCAGTCATTAGTTGTAAACATTTTCCCGTCTCCCGGGAATATGGCCGTAACTACGAGTGCGACATTGTAGCAAATCTCTCGTATGAATGTTTTATACAAACCTGCGCAGGTACGATAGCCCCCCCCTCCTCCTCCTCCTCCTCCCCAACGGCCCCCAAAAGGAAACAGAGCCTCCGTTTTATAGTAAATCAGATGTGTCACCCCTGGCAACCAAGACGCATTGAAACATTTATTCAGTTTCGCATATTTGGCACTAAGAATTATTTCTTTTTATGCCTGATAGCCAAATTGGCAGGTTTCCCCCGAGCCAAAGGATCATTAGTACCGGCTCACAACATACTTTCAACTGATCTGGCATTTCATTTATAGCTGCCACTCAAAAAAAAAAGAAAAAAAACTGCGATATGCAAATCGGGGAGGGTCCGTCGGAGTTCAATTACCGCGCTACGCGCGCATGGCGGCTTCGTTTAATGACTGACAGTCATTTCGCGGAGTCGGAAGATTGAAAAGAACATACACAGGATTTCCCCAAGGAAAGTTCGTCTGCTCGAGGTTTTTTTTTTATGTTTTGATTTCCATACTTTTCAATTCATCTTCCTGACCGGTTTAAGAAAAACAAAACAGTACAAAAGAAATTAAAATAAATCCCTAAAAAACCATAATGGTGAAATTTACTTTTTTTAACGTTGTCAGGGTGGGGTGTGAGGGGGGGGTACATACTGGATTCTGATAGTGGATTCTGATAAGTACGATTTTTCCCTGCGGGACGGGCTGAAACCAATAGGGCTTCATCGGGGGTTTGCCTGGAGGCTCCGGGTGAAGCGCTCCTTCTCTGGGTCTCCTTCTCTGGGAAACTGTACCCTTCCCTTCCAACAATGGCACGTGTCCTGTGATGTCAGTGGGACCGCCCACTGACATCAGCAGGACCACCCACTGACATCAGCGGGACCGCCCACTGACATCCCACTGACCTTCTACCTATATCCCGCAAGGGGGGGCTCCGGGCAGACAGAGCCAGAAAGTAACCCAGGTAGGGGCTGCATACTTATCAGATTGGGTCCTGCAGTGTGTGGCCACTGGCTGGCCTTAAAGTGCCATGTCCGCTTAGTCAGCCTCAATCCGGCCCTGCTGCAAGAGATCACAATTTCACCCCCTGTAGCTTACCCCCCTCTGTAAATGATGGAACTGATTGGCTGCTTAAAGTAGCGAATCAGCAGCAGGAAAGCACTCTCGGCTTTCCGCACGTGAGCAGATGGGCCTGAAGAGAGCCAGCGCTGGAGCTGAGTATACCACCTGCATGGAAATATGTTCAGTTGATACATGGCATATAGCTGGGGGTGGGGGTAAGGGGCAAATGCATAGGATTCTGTAGACTATCCCAATTATTATTTAAAGATAGACTTATTTGAGTCACCTGGATTCAAGCAGAGATATCAACCATAACATACTGGGAGAAAAATACCAACCAACCGCGTAGAATACCCCGAGACCCTGGGCCAGAAACCCCGAGATTTAGAGTTCCCAGGTATGACCGTAACTTTCCCTTGAAAAAAAATTCTGGTAAAACTCCAGTTTTAGGAATTGTTTCCTTGCGGACCTGAGTTATAACGAATGGCCCGGGTTTACTTTCTCAAGACAGTATCAGGGTTGACTTTATTGATCCTTTCCAAAGGCCGGTAAAACCCATGTGGATTTAGTGAGGCTCTTCTTACTGTCTCTTATAAAGCTTTAAGTAAATAATGTCCTTATTTTGAGCTTTTAGCTTTGGTTGTTAAGTAAATCAATGTCTTGTTTGATATAAACGTGGGAAAAAGATAGCGTGTGTGCTTTTTGGATACGGTGAACAAAATATAACAATGGAAAATGATAAGAAAAAAATGAAAGAAATGTGAGCGTGACTTAAAGGGACAGTTTAATGTCTCTGACGGCCCCGCTAAAATTATACTATAGCATATTAAGGTGTTCTGTGAGCAACCTGATCCTCAGCTGGGTTTCTTTAAAAAAGGGGGGGTATACCTGAGGAAGCAACTGCAGCCCTGCAGCTGCAGCTTCACTTCCTGTGCCTGCTTGTTAACGTTCACCCCTGTGATGGCTGCAGGATCAACGCACATTATGATTCCTAGAGAAAAAACATTGTTACTGTTTTAGTATCAGGTTATCACCTCACAGGCTCGGACTGGCCGTCGGGCACGTTGGGCGAATGGCTGTTGGGCCGGCACGTTTCCAGCCGTCGGCCACACTTACATCATCAGGCGGCCGGTGGCTCTAAAGCGCCAGGGCTACCCCGTCATCACCGGTCCTACGAATTAACATTCCTTCTTGCGAGTATCCTCGGCTTTGAACTTATCGTCTTCGCCGTCTTCAAACTTTTGAACTTCTGTCAGCAAAAACAGTCCCCACCTATCAGTCCCGGGGATTTCTCCGGGGGGCTATTGAACATTTTCAGCTACAGTTGCAATAATTCTTTAACGTGTGCCGCAGATATCGAGCCCTCGATGCAGTAATTGTCATGGTGACAGAGCCGGGAATACTGGCTGCAATTAGAACACTTGTTTTGTCATGTGTAGCGATTTGAAGACGTGGCAAAGGAACGCTAATCTGCTTTACGTTGGGAATAAGCGGTGAGATGAATGACCACATGAAAACTCAGTTAACTCTTTTATGCCAGTGCCCTGTCCGAGATAAGAATATATATACATCAAGATTGTAAGCCGGGCTCTCTCCACCTAATGTACCGGTTTGTCTTAGTCTGTCAGTTCTCGTCTTATCAGACCCCTTGAATATATGTATTGTAAGAAGCTCTGCGTAAATTGTTGGCGCTATATAAATAAAAGATAATAATAATAATAATGGGAGAGAGCGAGGGAGAAAGGGAGAGAGAGAGGGGGAGAGAGAGAAAAGTGAATTGCTAGTAGACTGGGAGAGGGGGGCATTGAGTTGTGATGAGTCAAAAAAGTTCAACCACCACTTCACTATTCATCAGTAATATGCCAGTAACTATACTAGGCTACATGAAGCTCTCCCTCTTCTAGAGTGGGGGGCCCAGTCGCAGTTGCGACCCCCCGACCATGGTTTTTACACCGGGGCCCGCATTAATAACATTAGGCAGCCATCGCGACCGCATAGACATTGGTGCTCCACCACTGCTGCTCCACCAAACCCCACCAGTAGACCTCCCGGTTTCCCGGTAGGCCAGTCCCCCGCCTGGAGAAACCCCAAGAAAGATATCTCGATTGAACCGTATTTTCTGCAGGGTGGATTTTCAACTCACCTTCAAACTCCCATTTTAATGAATAAAATATTCCTTTTCCCCAACGTAAATTACCTGAAATTTAAGATTTTTTTTTCGGAAACAAAAGATTGAATTTCTCAGAAATGTACGTTTTTAAAACATGGCGTCATGGGAGCACAGAGCAAAAATGTTAATCAATCGCTTTATTTTAAAGAATTAAAATAATTTATCCAATTTATCTTTGCTCCCAACCCCCCCCACCCCCACCCCTACACCAGGTTACTTTGGCAGCCAGAAGCTCATATATAACTAAACAGAACAATTATTCTTATATACCCTCGAGACATATCACACCTTATTAAAAGCCAAATGTTCTTATGAAAGGAACTAACATCTAATTGTTGAACTTCTTCTGCCCTCTTTAAGTGTTTCTTTGGCATTTTGCAGTCCGATGCTATTTAATAAGACTTTTCACTGTGTTATCCCGCACAGAATTGCTTTCTTAATACAACATAATAAATGAATTGAATGTTTTACCCAGAAATAAAGAAGACAGACCTGGACCTTACAGATATTGAGTCATAATTATGGTAACCGTTGAGGCTTCTTGCCAACGGTTACTGGAAAAGAAAGTATCGCGGAGCGCCACTTGCGATATTTATATATATCACAATAAAATAACGAGAATTATTCCTGCCAGGTCAGTGTGGGTAGATTACAGAGTTAAAAAAAGACGTTTTCTTTAAAGCCATCTTTTGTCCTAATTCGTAGAGGAACTGACGAATCTGCCCCCCCTACTCTTTGAAATTAAACATATTTGTAACTAAATGCGGCATTAGACGCATCATTCCTACTACGATTAAATGCCCAAACGCTTCCCAGAAAGAATTCTCCGATCGTGTAAAAATTGTTGTATTATCCATACATTTTTCTGGGAACCCTTAATTACCATGTGACACAAAAAGCAGGCATGGTCGTTGCCATAGAAACCGAAAAGGAACCGAGCTGTTTTTATGCGGGTTAAACCTTCAGAGGAACGACTAAAATGAGAGATCTGCAAAGGTTGATCTGCGTAACGCACCGGGGAACGCAATTTATACAGGGCAATAGGCAGTCAATGCAGCTCTGTAATGTACGTGAAATGAGGTGTTTGCATTTTGGGTTGTTTCGAGGGAACGCCACATCCATTTTCAAGGCCGGCCCAAGACAAAATGTCGCCTGGGGCGAAGCTTAAAATGCCGCCCCCCCCATTATCTACCCTTCCTCTCCCTCCGTCCCTGTTGCCCCCCATTATCTACCCTTCCTCTTCCTCCACCCCCTATTATCTACCCCCCCCTATTATCTACCCCCCCTTGTACTTACCTTTCAGCAGTCTTGCGGCGAGTCTCCCTGTTCGGTCTCGGTGCCGGCTTGTAATGCTGAGCGCCGGAAATGACGTCATCATCCGGCGCTCAGCATTACAGGCCGGCACCGAGACCAAACAGGGAGACTCGCCGCAGAGGAGAGAGGGGGGCCGAGCGGGTACTGACAGCTTGGTAAGCGAAAAACACTCGTCGCCCCTCTCTCTCTCTTCCACTTAAAAAAAACAACAAAAAAGGGCTTTCAAAAGTGTCCATTGTCGGGCCGGCCCTGTCCATTTTATATGAATTTTAGGGTGCATGGACTGAGTTGACAGAATTTAGGGTAACCAGCCTATTCCTCTATGTACCCTTAATCTCTGGGTCAAAACATGAGCGTTAACTTGTCTTTAATCTCCTACAAACGTTACACTAATATTGCATACTCCCATTTTTAATGTCTATTACAGAAAACCCCTGTTCTCCTCCCATTCTTCCGTCATGCACAGGGCCAGGTTCATGCTGCGGACGCTACGCTGCCGAAATACCAATAAAAAGGATTTTTCCCTGGACGGCCAACAGCTGGAACATAAGCCGCATGAAACCTTCCTGTAGTAAAGGAGTTGGAGTGGGCCTTGAGTTCTACCACAACATAATTGGCCCAGGCAAGCTAACAAAATGTACTTAATTACCAACCTGTCACACAATTATAACGTCAAATGCTTACATTTTTTATCATAAATAAGAAAAAGAAAAAAATTACTAAATTAAGAATGGCTGTTTATAGCTGGGCAACTCCATGTGAACTCAAGTTCAAAACACGGCTTGGCCCAGCTCACCGAAATCGGAGAGCGGGCACCAAGCCAGCTATAATTCTTCCATTTCTTCCATTTTTGGGTCCACTTCTGGACACGTCCAAGCAAATGTTTATCCAATGCAATAAAAAAAAAGAAAAAAACTATTTGCAAACAGAGAATGGCTGATAGCTTATGTTTACAGACGAGCACTTCTGCATGGTTTCAAGTCCAAAGCCTTGCTTGGCCTAGCTCATCTCAACCAGGTGGAAGTGAGTGCGGTAGCCGAGCCAAATAAAAAATCTCCTCATTCGTGTTTGGATCCTCGCCCTCTTTCAGAAACATGGAAGCAATTTTTTTTCCAATGCCATCAACAAAAAAAAGACTAAGCCACCTGAGAATGGTTGATTATTAATGTTTACAGCTTGGTAATTCCACATGGGCTCAAGTCCAACGGCTGGTTTGGCCCAGCTTGTTGGAAAAGAAGGGGAAGTGAGTGCTGGAGCCAAGTGAGCTAAATTATCTTCCTCTTCTTTGTTTGGGTTGTCACCTCCTTCCGGACAAGAGGAACTTTCCATATCTGATCCAGCAGGTCCTTCAACCATATTTTAACGCTCACGCCAATCAACAATTGGACCTCAACATCTTCAAATGTTCATTAAGATATACAACACTATTTTTTTCCTACATTGATAACTTCTAGAATCTTTACAGGAATTTTGCATCAATAGGGATTGGGTAGACGGCTTCCACAAGTCTCTGACAAAGGTGCCAACATTTTATTAAAACAGTTCACCTAGGAATCCACGTCCAACACGTCTTATCTCCATGGTGATGGCCACAGAAATTTTGGCAGCTCGGCAAAGGTAACTTGGAAACTCTGTGAAAGCAGAAAATGATGTCAGTACGAAATGATTCTGTTTAAGGAAGTGATTAGCGAGATGGAGAGAGAAAAAGGCCAGACAAGTAATCCGAAAAACAGGAACAACACAAGAAATCGATTTAGACTAAGGTAGGAACAGTTACCCAGTCAGTATTCTGCTGGAAGTTTTTGGATGACCTTTAAAAGAAAAAGAAATTGGCTACACAATTTTGCAAGGATCGCACTTGTTATATAAGATGCTCAAATCATACTGTGTGATATTGGCTTTGGGAGTTGGGAATGAGGGACATACATGGTGGGTTGACCTTCGCTTTCCCCTTTTTTACTGATGTAGGTCTACTCTTGATCTAGGTTAGTAGGACTGTGATAGACCATAGATAGGAATGGAAAGGAAATGAGTATTAAGGATAAAAGGAAGGAAATACAGACTACTCCATGATCCTTCCTGGAGAACATAGCAGTACTTGGATGGCAGACCAACAGTTGGCCAACATGGTTCCTTCAGACGTTAATCAGATATAGAAATCCCAAGTATGCTGAGGTAAGCAGGAAAATAAAGAATAATTTCAGTAGTCATAGGGGTTGTTGCTTCTACGTGGTAGTTCCAAGTGACCCAGCGAATCAGCGCTCCTCTGAAAGAAATGTATACAGTGATCATCAGATTCAAGTGAATGATGAGTATTAAGATCTTCTCACTTTCAAGAGAATTCTTCTTACAAAGAGTAAGAATCCTCTCTTAGCGAGTTTGTTCAGAGACCCACAGTTGTGATTGCTTTGAGGGACCTTGAGTTTCCCAACTTGGACAAAGAGCTAAGTTTAAGTTGCATCGAGTTTCTGAAACCTCTTAGGATGGTGGATTTGTTAGAGACATCCATCCCATGACACCCACCATGTTTCCCCTGAGTTTTTGAATTCCCCAGGAACACACATTCAGAGCATAGATCCAAACATGCCTCGCATCTGAGGTTTCACAAACAGAGGATTCAGGACGTTGTGGCTTTGAGGTCCATATCTAATCCTTTTCTAGTTTCACGTACACACTCTGAGCCATTGTTTTTTTTTTTTTTCTTCATTTTTTTTTGCAATTGCTGATAAATCAATCCATCAAAAAATTTCCTTAGCGAAACTCAATCAAGAAAGGTCATGTCGGCGGGAGAGAAACAGATTAAATTAGCATCAAATTAGACATGGAAAGTGAGTTCTGTCAAAATCATCACAGTGTTCGGCACAATTAGAATATGTTAATTATGAATTTCATTAAGGTAGTGCTCTTTGAATGTGAGATGAAATGTCACTGGTTTAGGCAGCCGCAAAAAAGAAGATTGCCAGGCACAACTTTCTATAGACAATATGTGACACCTTCATTAACATCAAGAATTGCAAGAGTGTCTTGACTTTTCTTTGTAAAGTATAAAACCATTAACTCTTTGCTGACTTTTGCCAATCCTGTGACTGTTTTCAAATTCTATTAAGACTTTTAGAAATGGGTGGCTTTCTCCTCACCATAGCTCAAGGGCTTGCTTGGAGAGCCTTATTGGCTAGAAAATAATGTATTTTAATGAACCCCTACATTTAGCTCAGGGATAATATCCGAACCTTAGGGCACACTTGTGGAATCGAGTGAGAATCTATTAAGGGGAATAAGAGCACATATTGTGTGGCATCATGGGCTGACAATAGCATTCTTGTATCTCCAGTTAAGTGTGAAATCAGTTGTATGTTTGTCAACAGTCTCAAATTTGGAGGAACAGTCTTGACTACAAGACTTCTATGGTCAGCACTGGACTGATGGAGGACTGACTTGTCCATGGACACATTAAAATTGAAGAGGGTTCTCTCGAAGACCACAATGTTCGCCTTCCAAATCTGATCCACTACACTTAAGAAACAGAAAGGCCTATGGGTCCAGATCTGTCAACTCTGGGTCTCTTCACATGACATCCAAACTTCACTCACTTTGTCCATGTGAAAGAGGACCAGTATGCATGCTCAGCCATGGTGCAGTAGGTACCTTGGTTAATCGACCCCGGCACTTTAAGGCCAATGGCTAATAAATAACATGTGGTTGGCCACCTAGTGAATACACATGGCGTCACACTACACACTAACCCCTTTGGCAGATTGTGGTCATGTATATCTTGTTGGTGGCCTAACACTAAGGGAGCCTGCGTCAGGCATCAGGAAGGGTTCATGGAAGGGCCCATTGGTTGGCATTTGCCCAGGGTGTCACATGGAATGTCTAGGCCTGAGAGCTTATTAAAATATTTTTTTCTGGAACTACAGCTTTATAGCTATGACGCAATTCCGGTGGATATTATATAGATATTTCAGTTTTAACAATTAAGCAGTTCTGTGATTTTTCTACCCTGAAATTGGTAGATTGGCAAGGGGCAGATGATTATTGGATTTATTGCATTAAATATAGGAATACAGAGAACACTTAAAAAATCTCAGCACTAAAGAAAAAAAAATACTAAACATTCTTACATAAAAGCCAGTCCTATAAAAAAAATTTAAGTGGAGGAGTTAGTTTGGAACCAGAATGTGCAATTACAATTAGATTTGGAATATATGAGACTGAAATCCAAAAGATGGAAAAAAGCACACCATTATGTTCTGATCCTTGGGATGATAACAAGCCGCTTGAAGCCAAAAAAACAGCAAAATACAGATTTACTCTAAGTATTTTCAGAGTAATAAAAAGGCAAAGTATTAAACAGAAAGAACGGAATAGCTTCTTCCAGCCAACAGAGTGGGCTGAGGCAATCAGCCCAATGAAGTGATTTGGCTAGTGTGAAGTGTTCATCTTAAGTGAAATTCATGTGCCGGCAAGACATTTTTAAACTTTCCATGCCAGAAACAGAATTGGGGAAGACAAATATTAACCGGCTCGGACCCATTTGTTGACTTAACCCCATAATCACATTGTGTCATGAGGTATCGTGGATGAGGTCAAAAAGTAGCAAACATAGGCATGACCGGGGAAGAACACCCACTGTTTTACAAGGGTTTGAGCGCTAATGTCTACTGGCCATTGGACACTGGGTGAGCCAACGGTTTGAAACATTTTATTGATTGTGATTGCTCATGCCACAGCGAGGGGCACCTAGGGAATGTTAAATGGAGCTTTTCCAACATGTCCTCGCAACTTAAACATCAAATGGTCAGCACGTACCTGTGATAATAAATTAACATGGAGTGGACTCTAAGAAGAAATAGTTACAAGCCAAAACAAAAGATTTGTATGTTGTGTGTTGATTATGCTATCTGCCGGTGTTCAAAAATGTGTAGAACACACACATTTTCACCTTGTAAAGCCAACCACTTGCAATTCTCTCCATACATGGATCTAAGATCCTTCACCTGATCAGAATTCACCTGGAACTGAGGTCCAAACCCAAACCTCTACTAGGAGGTTGAGGAGGACCGAGAGGGAAGAAGAAGACTGCTTCACTTTGGATGGTTTGATTGTCGCGAGGGTGATATAGAGATGTCAGTGACCGGAAGATCTATGTGACTAGGAAAAAGTAGTAACAGTTGCTGAGAAATACAAGCCATGGACAGAAAGAAGGGGACGATTAGGAGAGTATTTGGATAAAAGAGCTTCATCAAGTCCAACTGGAGTACCTTCACCAATGATGGTTACTGTGTCCACCTCTAAGGAGCAAAGAAAAAAGATTTCCTTTCCAAACATAATTGTCTACTCCATTCCGTACTTTGTCCAGCAATCTGTTCATGGACAACTCCATTCTATTCTCTCTGTCAGAGAATCAGGGGACAGCCATACCCTACATCTACTAATATGTTCCGATCTTTCTGTCTGGGCCGTTCATATCACCGAATTGAAGTAACATCTGCTGTCACGAGCAAATGTTGGGAGCAGAAAAGGCCAGACCATCGAGAGAGAGAGAGATACACATTAATTGTTAACATTCACATTTCTGACATTAATCAATGTTTTAGTTAAGGAGACAGTAAAACGTATATGTGGATATATATATTTTTATATATCTTACAGGGAACAAAGCGCAAGAGAGACACTTGGGGAAAAAAAGAATAAAGTCAGAGGGCCGATAATTAAAAATAATGTGTTTTTTCCCATTTTGTGGCAATCTGATAACACAAAACACTTATTCGAGGCCACAAGGGGAAACAAAGTGAGACAGATAGAAAATGTTTTCTGTTCATCGGAGCATCGCAACGTTAATGTGCATTATCCCATTAATGCACATCAACACCACTAGTGCGCTTACCAATGTAAGCAAGAGGCATACACTTATCATCATTTGATAACATGTTTAATGACATATTGACGGAGGATTTGCAAATGTGAACTGGCATCAATGTTGCTAACTTCAGCTTCTGCCGCCTCCTTTGCTATGCCAGCATATTTATGTGCATAATTTGATTTTTTTTTATTTTTTTTTTTCCGGGCTTGCAGTTAGTACATTTTTTAATATTAACTATGCAAGAACAGACAGCCGCGAAAAAAAAAAACCGAAGACGCGCTGATGCTTTGAGTTCATTAGATTGAGAGAGGAGGGCATCGATGACAAGAGATGGAGTCGGAAGTAAAATAGGATCAAAGAGGCTGAGCTTTACAAACACGAAGCCTCGCAGACAAACCCGAGCTAATACATTTCATGTTCTCTGTAGGTCCTTCATGCAGATCCGGGATTTATTTATTTATTTGCTTCCGTCTCTAACCCCCCCCTCCCATCCTCCCCCCCTGCCATTTTCCCTCGCTTATTGACAGTAATTCAACAGTCAGTTAAGCAAGTTCACGGGAGGGAAGGGAAGAGACGCGCGGGGAGTTTGATGGGCCGTGGTTGTACACGCGGGCTCTGATTTCACGGGAGGCTGCTACGATGTGTTGCTTCTGGTGAGCGAAAACCCGCCAGTGTGAAAATCAGTGTTACTTCCGCGCGCGTCAATCAAATCCACTGACAAAGACTCAATAATTAGAAACAAAGAAGTTGCCGGCAGATCGGCCCCATTCGGCCCCCGTCTAGCCGCCCGTTTCTCCTGCTGTAAAGACTCAAACCTTAATCAGTCGTTGGTCTCGTCTTAGTTTCAGGGCCCATATGCCCATCCCAAGCGTGCATGTATAGGGAGATGGTATAGGTCCCTGTCTGTAATACAGGAGAGGTTCTATCCCCAATGAAGGTATACTGTACTGTACAAAAGAGTTTTAATCATATTAGGTATCAGGTTTACAATTTTGACTATTTATGATGGAAACAAATGGAACAATTCTGGTGCATGGTCATGAATTTGGAGGCGTTGTTATAGAAACCAAAAAGGATATTCTCACCCGTTGCTCCAAATTTAGCTGAATTGTTCCATTGTTGTTTCTAATAAATATTATCCATAATTTAGAGTATTATACAGAATGTCAATTCTGATTTCGGAATGTTTGGATGACAAACAGAACATTTTACGCATCAGCGACCAACGATGTCTGCTTTGACCCGGCTCTATTCTGTAATATTGGCTATGAAAGATATGAATGGAAGACTAAAGATGGCTCATGTTACCCTTATTCTTAAAGATTTGCTCAAGTATCTTGGTTCGCATGGAGTTCTTATGATTTATCTGTTGGGGGCGACGTCAGCCGCCGGTACAGAATGAATTGTACTCCGGGTCAAGCTGCTTTATAAAGTATCTTTATTATAATGGGGAATTAAGAACCATGTTCGCTCTTTCCTGTCTACATTGAGGAATTTCTAGTAAGATCACTCAACATATGGTAGCAACTAATCCCTTCGGCATGTATCCTTTCCATCTCCTATAAAGTCAAAGGACCAAAGAGTCATCAGATTGATTCGAACTTCCTCTTATATCATGTATTTCGACACAGCTATATTTCAGAGCAACCCACATATATTTAAGAAGAGCGATACACATTCCATTCTTCTTACATCTCATTAGCTACATCCTTTTGTTCTTGATTGTTTCCTAGCCAAGAACCATTTTCTATGGATTTTGAAATCCAGATCTGAGTGTTTATCAAGATCAAGACTGCGATAAGACTGTGGTCACCATAACCATGTCCTATCTGTAAGAGATCGTCTGATACGGTGAGAAGATGCGGTGGTATAGAAGAAAGGAAATCCGGAAACAATGGCCAAGAAGTCAAAAGCCCCAGAGGGGTGCAAAAATCTTCCAGGGAATTGGTGGAAACCATGGTTTGCCCTCACCTTCTGCACGGATTCTAAACAAAATGTTCTATGTTCCAAGGAATAAATAGTGCCTAATCTGTAAATTGCTTGAAGTTGATACTGCAGAATGATTTTCTAGTATCATAAAAGTGCACTTAAGAATTCTTTACTTAGTAACGACATTAAAAACGGAACTGTTCCAGGATTACGCTTTATTCATGCGGCCCTGACAGGCTGCTACTATATTATCCTGGTATTCCTGCTGCAGATAAAGACATGCCAAGAAATGTGCCTGTAAAGCGAAATAATCAAACATGAATACTGGATTCGAGCAAATCCAGTGGATACGGGGATCCGGATATTTGTGGGATTACGTAAGGGATTCGGTGTATATTTTTAACCACTTGAAGAATAGGTCTTCTTCTGGACATGGACATCTGCAGGACGCTTTGCAAGATCGGGAGGGTTGTATGATTCACTGGTCCAACTCATTTTGCCCCACGTAGGCCAGTCAGAGGTGGGGGGTATTCTGATTATTTTTTGCCCCCTTACCTCCCATGCTACCCGTCTAGGAAATGTAGACTGTCTGGTCTTGAGGATCAGGACGTTAAGATGGCTGCTCCCAATATATATTTATGCTGTATATATCTGTAAACATTATTACACAGGATAATTTATTGCATAAAACTGTAAAATATAAGTTTTTTGAAAAAAAAGATATCCTTCAGTTATCATTGTCTACTTCAATTGGTACAATGTGTAAGCTGGGACCTTCGGTTCATCTTTCTGCCCTTGGGCCCAAAGACTGTGCAGTTTAACCCCTTAAGGACAATGGGCGGTCCCTAAACCCATTGAAAACAATGCATTTTGCGCCCGTACATGTACGGGCTTTGTCATTAAGGGGTTAAAATACTATAAGTTTGAATTACTTTCATTGTTTCCAAAAAGAACATTGATTAATGAACAGCCAAAGTAGCCAGCTACATTTCTGAATTCTTTTGGCCACCATGGTACCAGTCCTCAACTGAAATCACGTTGCTTTGCATGCACAAACGTTCCTCCTTTGCCAATTTTATCGAGCTTTGCCAGTGGGCTCGTTACATGTCACGCAGTTTAACCCCTTAACGACAAAGCCTGTACTTGTACGGGCTCAAAATGCATTGTTTTCAATGGGTTTAGGGGCCGCCCATTGTCCTTAAGGGGTTAAAGACGCCTGAAAATCCACACGGCTGTAATGTATTTGCGAAGGGTCCTCCCCGTCCTTTACTCCAGTGTCGAAACTGCTAAACACACCAGTTATTTGTATTATATCCGTGCAATATGTGTAGTTTTTAAGTGGTTAATAATACACATTATTACGTCTAGCAATAAGGAGAAGTCATTATGATGTAACTCGAGATCTGGTCTAAAAAAGGAGCCCTGATGCAGGTGTCTATCACTTTAATTTGGAATCTAGGTAGATTGTCTGCACATAAACACGCAGCACAGTAATTCCAGCTCTATGGTAACAGAAGTACTTCCAATTATCCGCTACCAAACTATTTAAATTATATAGCGCTTGGATAGAATATTGAAACATATGTCATTATTTTCCTAAAGTTATTGTATTAAAGAGCTTTCACACTGAGCTCTGGATCAACTGCGGAATCAGAAATAGTTTTATTATCTGTTTAATAAAAATATGGAAGCAGATCCAAACATACGCTACAATTGTTACATCGATGCACTTGCGCTACACAGTCTCCTCCACTAGAGGGCAGCTCTATAGAACGTTCATTTCCGCAACAATAATGAACATTCTTTTGTTGTTGTTGTTGTTATTATTATTATCTATTATTTATATAGCGCCAACAATTTCCACCGCACTTGTTACAGTCCATACATTCAAAGGGTCGGACAAAGATGAACCGATACATTTTGGGGGCCCTGCTCACAAGCTTACATTTTTTGTGATGTTTCCTACTTTTTAAGATTTACGTATCTAATTCCGAAGGGGTTAGTTCACTAAATGCTGAAACTGTCAGAAACATAGATGAGAGCTGACATGGTTTGTCCCTGAGTCTCAGAACGTTTACCCCAATTTCTTGGTCTCGAGGGGGGGAATGGGCAGATTCTCAGGGTCACACCGTCTGGAGCCGACTCCTTCGTATTCTACTCTGAGCATCCCAACTGGTGCTTCTCTCTCTGCTATATCACAGCTGATAATAATAATTTGGAATATCTTCTTGCGTTACGTGATGTGCCTACGCTTCCCATAACTGGCCATAGTTCAAATGACCAAATACACACACACTTGTTTTTAGGTTATTTAACGAAAAGATGGGAAAGGTAATATAGTTAATAATAATCGTCCAATTACATCAGCATCTTTGCTGTTAAGTGGCATCGTTTGCATGGACACGGCATTGGGGGGGGGGGACATAACCATGACCATCTGAAGTCACTATCAAATGATTTAATAAGGGCATGCATGGGTGGTCATGTGACATCGCAGGATGTCGGTTACACAAAATGCCGGCATAGGATACAGAAAGTCCTGTGTACAGTCTGGTGGTCTGACGTGGTGCCCACCTTACAGCCACAATATGGATTCAGTCCGGATGGAAATGCTTCCTAAAATAAAAAATGTATAGATTCCAAAATGTCTCCTGTGGGCACTACGCTAATTAGGTAGCATGATTTTCCAAGTACTCGGGATCATATGCAAATTATCCCTCCACACTTGCCCACCCTTAACGTTTAGTTGTCTTAGAAAAATAAAAATAACAACAATAATAATAAATAATTTCATAAAATTTATCTCATCCTTGTGTATAATTTGTTCAGAAGGACTTGACTCTTTTGGTATTCCTTCTCCTTTTACTTAACCAATAGCTTTGTTGTGACCGTCAACAAAAATATTTTAATAACTGGGGAAAAAAAAGAAATTTTAACTAATTAAAATATATATTTTTATCTCTTTCTTTCCCGATGATTGCCATCATTGCAGATTGTCCTAGTTTTAATATTTTATACAGAAACGATATATATTGTTTTCTTACATATGAATAAAAATATTTCTTCTCCCTCCCACAAAAAAAACCTTCCACCTTCTCTTAATTCAGATAACGTGGGCTTTGTTTGCAAAGCCCATATATATATTTCATTTAACAAATCAATTTCCCATCAGCGCGAGGCGTGGCGTCGAAGACGGATTTAAAATCGCTGTATTGCTAAAACGGCTTTTGTTCTTTATCAAGTTGAGTCATTTTTATGTGAAGTGTCGAGCTTTGTAACAAATAACTCCTGCCAGACAAATCAAATTCCTCATCTTAAACTCAGGCTAAATAATTTATATCTTTAATCTGCTCACCGAGGTGTGCAGCCTGTGACAGTAATTATAAATGCAAGGAGAAATTATAGCTGAATACTCTAACTGCATTAGGAGCCATTTGATGAACAATCATGATTTGCCTGCTCATTTTCAACAATGGAGGGCAAGTTAGTGTCAATGCATTAGAGTTTTTTCCCCCCCTTCCCTTCGTTGCTCTCTTTTCCATTTACCATGAAAATGTCAGTTATTGTCTCCCGGAAAGAATAATAAAGCTGGGTGGAAGACGTGAACCTACGGGAGGAGACACGAACGCGGAGTATAAACTGGTTTATCACAGGGTGGGGGTAGCTGTCCATGGGAGAAGCCACCTAAAAGGGTAGACAGATTCCTTGCTGCCCAATGGAAAGAAAAAAAAAAAGATATAATGTCACGCTGGAATATGAAAAGTGCAAGAAAAATAACCAAAAGGCAGCTTGCAGTCCGATTTAAGTCAAATTTGGCTGGTCTAACCAGCTTGCAATCTGTATCAGAAGTGGACCAGCAGCCAGGGTTTCTATTAGTGCCAGGGTTAGGCCCGACATGTCCGTTTCTGGGAGAAGAAAATATAATTTTGCAAATTCTTACCCATACACATGGTGGAAGACCAGCTTTTTAGTTTTTTATGGAGTTCAAAATGGCCGCATTGAGTAGGTTTGGTATTGGATATAACTTTATACTACTGAGACTCACACAGACCCCTACAAAGTGATAGGCCTTGCAAGGTGGCAAGCTTACTTACTGTCACACATAAACATGGTTACCATGAGATGTTGGTCAAGGGTCTACCATTTTATTTAAATCCACTCCTAGCACTAGGCCCGAATGCATTAAAGCGAGATCTCTCTCTGGAGTGAGAGAAATCTTTTTCAATGTTTGCAGCGTCTTTTTCAACTTTTAGTCCCTTGCACTAGAAGACCTTCCAGACCCTTCTGATTTCAAAATTCAAGCAAAACCAGTTTGTGAGTGATTGAGGGCTACAGAGTTGGGCCTATGGCCACTTGGAACCTAGGTCTGGTGTCGCTTTTCTGAAAGAGCCGCATGCATACATTAAAAGGGGCAACAGAACTTATCGCCGAGGAGGCGCGGAACGGAATTTTTATCGTATCTAAAATGCATTAATTGGGCAAAGTGTGTCAGAGGCTTAGATGTAACGTAAGGGTGTCTTAATTTAATGAAAGGTGGCAGATAAGTAGAACAACCTCCCAGCAGATGTGGTAGAGGTTAACACAGTAAGGGATTTTAAACATGCACGGGATGGGCATATGGCTATCCTCAATCTGAGACCAAGCACTGATTAATGATTGAGTCTTAGGAGTAGATAGGCAGAATGGGTCTTATCTGCCATCACATTCCATGTTTCTATGTTTATATGTTTACACGTGAAACCGCAGGGCAAAATTATTGGTAGACCATATTCCCAAATTCAGTTTATCCTTCGAGCGTCTGTCCCACAACCTGTATATTCAAGTCCTATGGGTATTGGTTTTAAGATGGACTCTAACACCTACACTACTGTTGCACTGTTGACTTGGGTATTTTTTTTTTTGTATATCAGTGGATGTTTTGTGAAAACCCAGGAACCATTTTTTTTTAGCAAACACCCTACGATCTCAAATAACACACGGCCAACGCCAACATCTGTACCGTGAAAAGCTCTTAGAAAAATAAGAAAGCGAAGATTGATAGTTCAAGGGCTGAGAAAGGAAAAGACACAACAGAGGCCAGATGTTTCCATACGGACTTGTTAAAAGATAAAGCGCTAACATTCGGAGACGCCCGTACAGACTGGCATTAAGATCTATCACGTTTTGGAAACAGCTCTCATTACCTCAACCAGTACTAAACTATTCGACGCAAAAAGAGGAAATGGATTGGTTTGATGAAAGACTGGACGGTAACATTTTAAGTTCTATAAACACGTTATTATTTAGGAATTTCTTAATGTCTTAACCCTTCGGTGACTTTGAAACCCTGACATACCATACCGGACTTCAAATGATGATTTACACTTACTGAATACCCAAAGGGAGGGGGGATACTCTGTTTTATACCTTCAAGAGTGAGCAGAAAAGCTGTCCTAACGATGTCATCTAATGTGGGCGGAGGTTGATATGACATCGCTACACCATATAAGGGTAAGAAAATAAGGATAGGAAGTATTTACCCAGAGGGACAATATGAACACATAAAATAAAAAATGTTGGCTCCCCCTAATTGAAAAAATAAATATATATATATATATATATATATATATATATATATATATTATTTTTATTTTTTTATTATTATTATTATTATTTTTTACTCTTTTAAACTCTTTAAGGATTTACGCTTTAAATCATGATTAAATCAGGAATACAAAAACCTGATAAATAAATTTAGGAAAAAGGGCAAAAAGTCACCTGGATAATTTTTAAAATACATTAAATGGCAAATAAAATACGGCTCAAACTGTTATAATCATTCTGTAACCTTTTGAACTACAATTTCCACAACCTTAGGCAAGAGGTACTATAAAATACATGTTTAAATATATATTTATATAGAAATATATTAACCATTTAAAGCAGATAATGACTTACATATTGCCCTACCTAAAGCATTATTAACAAATTGTAACTTTATTTAAATTACTCTTTTTTTTTTTTAATTAAAAGTGAACGCTTGAACACTTCCTGTATTAAACAGGAAGTAAAAAATACAGGTGGAAATAGCTTCCCCGGTGTACAGCCATCATAGGAGTATCAGTTCCTGGCTTCAGGCTGGCAACTTTTTTCTACACGCACTTTAATAATGAATAAAAGGACATTCAATTTCTCGTCATTAAAAAATAATAACAGTTTAATTAGTTGAACAGTAATATTCATTTTCAGAATCCTTATAACCTGCTTAAATATGAATTGTTACAGCATTTACATGTTACAAACGTAACGGATTAAGTATCCGTCCCAAATAACATATTTTTTTAAGTTATATTTGCAAATCATTTATACATTTTTCCGCAAGTTAACATCCCGTATAAAATATGAACTTTCCGGCTTCCCGTGTTAACATTATCATAAACAATCAAGGCATGTAAAAGGACCTCTTTTTGTGCTTTTGCACCGTTGCAAAAAAAAAAAGGTTTCATGTATATATATATATATATATATATATATATATATATACACACAATAAGCATATTAACCCTTTTGCTGGACAAAACAAATGACATCCAAATCAATGCATTGTAAGCCTCTCTAGGTCCAAAAGTTGTACTGAAGAAGAATAATGTAAGAAGAATAAACCTCATAATGTATTATACACGCGTTGCATTGACCCTAGCAAGTATAAAGGCTATGTTAAATATATTTATATTATGCTTTGGCATTAAATACAGAGGTCAACAATCAGATAAAGGAATATCCATGTTTAAAAGATAGAGTTCATCTCTGTGGAGGCCATGTTGACTCTATCCAGCTTTCACGGAGTGGAGCAGGGCGTTGGGTGGCTTTCGGTCTGTCTCATCTCTTGTCCACTTGATTTATTTCCAGCTTCTCAGAAATAGAAACCGAGTAGTGACTAGGATCAGTCTCTAGATAGAGAACCAGATTTACTTATCTCAAAAATGATGTCTCTTCCAGATATAGGAGAGTGATCTGCTAAAATGTTCCTGCTCAGGTCACGCAAGGAGTCGTTGAAGTCCATGCTGGTGAACGCACCTATCCCAGTGGTCCATGCTGGACCATCGTGGACTGACTGACCCAGATAATCCTTCACATTTTGCTTTTAAGGTGGACAAGGAACTAGCGACCCACCATCTGTGGGAACGTTGGGTTTTTTTAGTTAGGAAAGGCTGATAAAATTAGGAGTGATTCCCAACATTTGAATTTGTAGGCATCCACAATTGTATATTAATTAACTAGACAATGGTGAAGCTTAATTAGCGTTATTTTTACCGTGGGGAAACTGTAGAATGTAACCCCAGACCTCCACTGGCCATATGTAGATCATTTTATAACACATATAGCCAAATGAAACATAAACAAATGTTTTCAATCCCTGAATATTTCACATTGATTTTCTTTTTATTATTATTATTATTTTCACCAAATAAGAAGGAAAAAATAGTCAATAGTGTACAGTCAGTAATGTAATATCTGACGTTACTGAGTGTATCTTTCACATGATTGTAACAGCCATATTTGACATCATTTCAATATACTTATTTTTTATAATTATTTAAATCACTGTCAATATAATTAACCAGGGAACTATTCACCCTAATTGAGCTAACCAAATACTACAGGATGATTTTTCAATCAAAAGATTCCAAGCCAAATATTGGAAGTATATGTATATGTCGGCCAGCTGACGGCAAGTGACTTTACTTGTTGAACCCGCGTTACGTCTCCGTTATGTTGGTGGTGACGTGTCATCGTGCATAGTTCAAACCCATGCAATACCTAATCTCTGCTACTTTCTTCGAATGTGCAATGACCAAATGGTGCCCAAATGGTGCAATGTCCATCCAAAGCTGCCGGCAGTCCCGTCAACACTAGCTGGGAAAGCTGTCAGTCAGGATATAGGGCCGTATGTGAGACTTATCCTTGAACATTTGAGACTACTGGAAGCTATAGCTATATCTTTTCATTCTCATAGTTGAGGAAACTCACCAACTGAAACTTTTTGTCCATGATACTTACACAATTGAGTTGTTTTTACTTAGGCTCTATATTGATGCAATCAGCATTGGTATGGACCTTTTACAAATACATATCAAATACCTTTTGATATCTCTTGCTAGCTTTTAAACCATGCCCATCATCATCTGAAGACTAACTTAGACTTAACGCTATATAAGACGCCACGAAGGAGTATATTTTTTATGATGTCTTTTAAAGAAGCAAAGGCTGTAGACCCACAAAAGCTTTCAAGCTTTGGAATTCCATCTCGAGAGAGGATCAATGAGGTCCCGAAAGTACATCCTTTTCCTATCTTCATCACTTGTGGCTAGACACGCCACCCTATCTTGGACCGATAGGGCTATATTCATTTTAATTATTACCATTTTAAGAAAAAAAATGTTTGATGGCTTAATAACCTGAACTCTTTATTCAAAAGGTCTTTTAGTATTAAATTGGAGAGTAAAGAGGGAGGGTTTGTCTATAAACATAACTTGTATGATGTTGAAGGCTTACAAAAACTGCATTAAGATAGATGTGCATATGCAAATATTTTTAATGTCTTATGGCATAACCCATCTCAAGAAAGTGTTTATTGAAGGTGTACACTCAAATCAGATATCATCTATCCTTAGTATTCTTACACATAGAGAGGTCGTCATTAAGGACATTCTTCTTTTGATGTGGTTCTCAAGGGTTAATTTACCTTAACCAAAAAAAAAAAACTTTTAAATTGAAAGTAACATGGAAATGCGGATGACCCAGAACAAAGTCAAGTCTTTATTGTTTCTTTGGAGATCATCATAAAATGGAGAAATCATTGTACATTTTGTCGTTAGGAGTTGTTTGAATGACGTGGATTGAGATTTTTAAGTGCCCGAGAACCTTATCAACTATAAAGAGGCCCTTGGTACTAAAAAATAGAGCAAAGGGTATTAAAATCCCACAACCAGAGAAATGGTTAATAGCAGCGTTGGCAAAACCAATGGAAATTATATTTGAATGCATAATGGGAGATTATTCCTCCCTATTTAATGCAAATTTGACCAATTTATACATCGACAGACACCTTACATTTCTTTAGGTTTGCTACTACTATGAAAGCATACAAGCCCATTTTCTTGGTTTCATAAACTGTACAGAGAGAGAAAAAACAAAAAGTCAAACTAAGATTAAATGCATAATTTACAAATTATTCCTCGTCTGCTTCCGTAACAAACTGTGAATGGTGTTCTGGCGATTTGCTGTGAGTTTTGCTTAAATGGAGTTTGACGGCGTGCTTGCTCGCAAATGTCCGACAGCACAACTTGCACTTAAACTTACAGTCTGTTTCCTCTTCACCTGCCGTGGGTTGGGGTGACTTTTGAACAGCTACCCTTGAAACCTCCTTTTCAACCTTGGTATGCTGTGCGATTGCCAACTTATTCATATCCTTCATCTGGAAGCCTAGATGTGTTTCTAAGTGGCCTATGTAGCTAGAAGGTGTTCTAAACTGAGATGCGCAGTCACTGCAATAAAATATGGGGTGTCCTTTGTCCATGTTTTTCAGAAATTTAGTCCCTCCTGTCTTTCGGAGCTGGTACTTTACGTTGGCCAACCAGTGGCTAATAGTAGTCATGGAAAGTCCTGTGAATTTAGAAATCTGCATGCGCTCTTGAGGGCCGAGGTCTGACAACAAATATTTTCCTTCCGATGTTTGAAAGAGGCTTGAAGCAAATTGGGCTTGTAGAATGAGGAGATGTTGAGGGTTCCAGTTGGATTGTCTTCCTTTCCTTTTATGCAATGAAGACACTTCCGTCGAGACATCTTCAAAACGTTTGGAGTCTATCTCCATCTTTATGGATGCCAATCTAGGAGAAACATGCTTTGGGGTAGTAGCTTTCGGAAGAATTTTAACCATGTCAGCTATGTCCGATAGAGCGTGCTTCTGAGGGGGTGACGTGCAAGACTGTGCCTTGGCGGACTCTACCTTCTTGGACTTGGATTTGGTAAGATCAATTGGTTGGTCAGTGTTGTCAAACATAAAATGGCTTGTGGGACGTGGAGGTGTTAAACATGCAACTGGCTTCTCAATTCTGTTTGAAGTATGTTTCTGAAACATATTAATTATGCTAGAGTTTGCACTAGCAGGAGACCTTAAAGACTCTGAAGCTTTACCCAAATGGTTATTTAAAACAGACTGTAGAGCACTAAGTGGATTCACGCAAGGTAAATCCGGAGACTGATTTGCTGAGCTGCGCAAAGGAGAACAATCATTATTGCTAAGGGATGGGTCAATGGGATCATTTATTTTTACTTGCTCATTCTCAGAGATCTTCTTAGCATTCTCCTCTCTTTTAGGGGAGATTAAGTCTTTCCTTGTTGACTCAGAAAAAGTCTCGGGTATAGTGGACTCTTCATCTTTCCCTACAATTTCTGATTGTATAGTCTCTTTTGTTGCGTCTGTCGAGGTTTCCGTATCTTCAGCTTCATCCTTCACCTGTGTAGGTGGAGACTGATGTGGAGTATTTGGAGTGAGAGAGAAAGATTTGGACTTGGGGGCAATAGGCCTGAACTTGTTGGAAAAAGTGGGCCTCATTTGCATTACTTGTGACCCCAGGGACACTGACGGTTTCATGGCCTCTGAGATTTGGTAAGCAGCATGGATGCTGGGGTAGGCACTCCAACTAGGGGTTCCATTTTGGGCCTTGTTGATTGCCGAGGTTACTGTGTTTTCCAGGGACTTCAGAATGTCTCCACCTTCCTTTGAACCATCTTCCAAATCTTCCTCTCGTAGGTACTGATATTTTAGGGTAGGATCTAAGGGTTTTTCAAAAGTATCTTGACGTTCATCGCTAGTGTCTTCTTTTTCATCCTTGTGTACTTCATCTGCATTATCCACACTACCCTCTTTAGTTGATTTTGAATCCGATGTGGATAAAGCAGAAGGAGAACTCGTTGTTTTTGTCTGAGTGTCACTAGACGGTGACTCTGAAAGTGACTGCATCTTCTCTACTGCCAGGGGATCCAAAACAAGCTGTTTTCCTTTCTTAGATGCTGAATTTGTAACTTTCAAGAAATGTCCAGTAACCATCATGTGTGTGGTAAGCTGCTGTAAAGTATCATGTGAACTTCCACATTCCATACACTTTAAAATCTGAGATTTACAGGCTTCAAATTGCCAGGTGTAACTGGCACCATTCTGGTATCCATATCGGTTGTTTGAGGAGAGCTGCGTGTTTGTGTTCTTCTGTGCGGAACCATGATCGAGAAATGAACCGGTGGTCGAGTCTGGCGAGCAGGGCCTGTTGACTTCAAAAATACGCTTCTTTGATGGAGTGACCATTTTTGAAGAAATAGTTGGTATGGGTTCCTTCAAAGGCACTTTTTGGTAATGTTTTGTTTTTATCATATGGACGCTTAGATCCTGGAGAGAGTCAAATGAGTCCCCACAGAACATGCATTTTAAGACTTTCTGGGCATCCTCCTTGTCCATATCCTGAAATGCTCTTTTTCTTGGTTTAGAGTAATCCGGAGGCCTGTGCTTGTCTTTCTTGTGGTTATCATCTTGATAATGTCCAGTTTCATTCATGTGCACGGTCAACTCTACCAAAGTGTCGTAAGCTGCACTGCATTGCCTGCAACGGAACCTACTTGCCCCTGTAAAAACAGTTCCATACATCTTGGAGTTTTGGCGATACAGTTGGACTGAACTGAAGAGGTTTGCTTTGGATATTGGTTTGGAAGGTAAATTTTGCTGTAAACTTTTTGAAAGCGCATCTTGGTGCCAATCGAATTCACTTTTGTTGCCTCCGTTACGGCTTTCACACCTTTTTCTCTCTGACGGAGGCGCCTTAAGACTTAGTCCCAGGCTTGTCCAGTAGGAATCAGACAGTATGTTGGCATAGGCGGTCTTCATTTTATCTATGCAATCTTGTGCCTCAATTTGAAGCTTGGGTATAGGGCTTGCTTTAGGGTCCTGAGCATCTCTAGAAGAAGAAGATGTGCCTTTGACATCTCCCATCTGGTCGCTGACATCACTGAGCAGAGATTCATTTTCCCCATCTTGGTTGCATAGATGACTTGCTGGGGAATTCTGGTAACTATAGCACTTTTTGGCTTCCCCGGCTGTTTCTTGCTCTTCTTCAGTGGGTGAGTACGTGCTATCTTGGAGTTGAGCTGTGGAGCTGCTGTCATCATCTTCCTCTTCGTCCTCCTTCACATCTTCACCTTTTAAATCTTCCTCATCTTGAAAATAACCTAAAGAATTGAGACATGCAAAATATAGAGTCAGAATATATCAATTTACAAACAAATAACTTAAAAGTGACATAAAAGCACGGATATTCTCTTTCCTGATCACCAGCTAGCTTTTAAATACTTTACACTAGGCATTATTTTTACCATGTGAAAATATAAAAAAAAAAAAAAAAAAATCTGTACAGAAATACCCAACCTCAATAGCAAACCCAATATTTTATCTGAAATTATGTTATTTAATACAAATTTATTCAAAAGGTCAACTTTAATAAATTGGACTGAATTTACAAAATGTTGTCTTTTAATTTCTGTGCTCACCCTCTTCTTTTAAACCATTTCTATCCTTTTTTTTTCTTAATCATGTCATTTTTTTACTTTGAAAAAAATATCAGCCTTTTTAAGTTATAATTAATTAGATAAAATGAATAACTTAATTATGGATTAAATTATTTAGTAATAATTATAATAATAATGATTAATTATAGCAATCACAACAATAATACTAATAATAATAATAGTTAATTAAAATAATTATATAATGTTTATTAAAATATACCTAACGTTACTAAGATATATAGGTATAGAGTTCCGAAATGTGTTAATACTATGAATTTTCAGCATTCTATGGGACAAAGCTTTAAGTATTTTGGGAAATAATCATCTTTTTATGCTGCCTTTGAAGTTATTACTTATATTTCTCTGAAAAGATCCATTCATGTTCATCTTATATCAGACAAATGTTTTGTGTATCAGAGAAAGCCACAAAAGCATGGTTTTCATCAATATTTCAAAACAGCCTTGGGGGAAATTGTAGATTGCGGTGCTGTAGGGCAGCTAATGGAATCACACACTAGGGTTTTGTACATTTAACCCCTTAATGACAAAGCCCGTACATGTACGGGCTCAAAATGCATTGTTTTCAATGGGTTTAGGGACCGCCCATTGTCCTTAAGGGGTTAAAATAAGCAGCTAGAAAAAAAAAAAAATTACCATTCAGTTTGATAGCAATGGCATAAAAGTACAGATGGGGAAACAATTAAATATCCACCGCCATTTATCTACGTCAGTCTGATAGGTCACTTTATAATAGGTGGAATTTTTTTCTTGATTTTTTTTTTTTTGCCGATACAAAAATAACGATTAACATTTAACAAAAAGTAACATAAATATACTTCAGTGGAATGAATTATTAAACATGTTTTGGGAGGAATTTGTTGCAGCTGAAATTGTGAAATATATTTCTCCTGGCTACAATTTTTGGTCGGATGCTATCTTGTGCTGATGAGGACAAATATACGCGTCGTAATCTTTAGAACATTTGAACTGGCTAAAGGCTTTCATTTCATATAACAATATCTTTAACCGTTCTTAACGCGCCAGGGCTTTTGTCTTAGCGATTTAAAGAACAAAAGGGCTGTAGCTATAATATACTGTATTATTCATTTATTGTCTTAAACTATTATTATAAAGTAACCCCAGACTTTATAATAATAATCATTTTGAGGGACAGTCAAAAAAAATACTGTGAATGCGTGTGAATACTGTGTGAATGCGTCCTCGTCAGTGTAGTGAATGGTTTTGTTTGGTATAATGTATTACTTTGTATGGCATTGCATAATTATTAATTTAATATACAAAGAGATGTAAATCTTGATTTTGTATATATTTTCCATACTCTGTACGTTTCCGTACGATATTGTATGCTGCATATATTTTCCAAACTTTGTATGGTATTGTTTGTTAATGTATGTCCTTTTTTATATATTCTAAAAATTAATAAATTATTAATAAAAAATAAAAAAAAATACTGTACAAGAAATGGAAATCATATTTGCCAAAAAAAAAAATATTTCAGTAAAATACAAATATTTAAATGCCATATTTAAATTTTTATGTAGCATATGCCAATTTTTTAAAGATAATCAATGATTATTTTTTGTAATAAAAGATTTGAACCTACTTGCCGATCTTTCAATAGTTTTTTTTCTGGAAATATAACACAAGTTTTTTAGAATGACTTTGGATGTTTCCGTTTCTTGAACCATGAATAAACCTACGTAATCATGCTTCCATATTAAAATTACCCATTTTGTTTATTACATGTCTACAAAGTAACTTCCCAGGGTAGGCTACCCAGCGAACTCCTTCTTTTGGGAGAATGACTTATAGGGGTGGGGCTAGGCACACGTGGAGGAGGGACTAGCTACTGGTTGGGTGGGGCCACACAGACTTAAGTGGATGAAGAGGGAGAGCGATCAAATATCCATCAGGTGATCCTCTGGCCTGAGAAAGTGGAAAGTGACACGGAGACCCAGGTCAAACCCGGAGGGTTCCCAGATATGAATACAGGATATCGAAATTGAGAAAGAGTAGCTGGAGAAAAAGACGAGCTCAGGATCCACGAGTAATATGATTGACATGGCCAAGAATGTATATTTTTTCTTTTCAAGATGGAACTAACTGGTTCAGGCTGTAGCCGATGATTTCTATGTAATTCTGGGTACTTATAACCCAACTTGCTTTTTTGTGGGGGTTTCATCCCATGGCTCTGCTTTCCTACCTTGTGTCCCTCTCTTTAAGAACCTCAGACTACAACCCAAAAGCCCCCAAAAAGACTCCCTAGGGAAGATTATACAGAAGGTGCACATCAGTGTCTCTCTACGCCAAGCAGTTCTAATAAAGATTCCTAGTAGCAGGTTACTGGTCAAACACCAAAGGAATTAATAACCCCAATATGGTGCCTCTGATTACAATTAGTGGTGATTTGGAGAGTGGCGAGATGTTGGAATACGGTGGAACAAAACAGTTAAAACCTGATGTTTACACAAACACCACCTGCTATGAATACTAACTTTCTTCAAGGACAGACACTACCATAAATTATTTTATCTACAAAACCTGACTGCAAGTCTGAACCACACAACAGGAATTAATCTGATTCGACTTTGTAAAACAATGGCTGGATTTCATGGCCAACCTTGTAAATATTACAGCCCTCCATCCGATTAAGGTCCAGGTGTAGAACAAGTGGGTCCCGGTGATGAAACGATAGTTTGGAAGTGTCTCTTGAAGAAATACTACGCACAGTCATCGAAATACTAACACATTAATTAAAATATGTAGGGGCTAAAGGAAAAACTCCAAGCGTGGCCCTTATTGCTCACTGTGCCTAACGTAAATTTGAGGTTGTAGGTTCCCTTGTGCCAGGGCAGGGCCATCAACAAACATTGATTGACATTACTTCTGATTCTGCACAATAATGATCGCTCTCTGGCGCTCTCTGGATCGTATGGATCAACACTGACGCATGTATATGAAATGGGTCCCTTAAAGATTTTGTCTTGACTATGGGCGCAAAGTAAAGCCCTTCATGCCATTCCTCCTGTTTTAGGAACTAGTGAGACCGTTGAATTAATTGTATGGAATATTCACCCCAGCCGGATCTCATTCAAATGCAGGTACAGCCCTGCTTGGCATTAGTAGGAACTCATTACAAATTATGTCGGTGATTAATGAATGACGTTTCCTCATCACTCTTTTGTTCTACGATCATGTAGCAAAATCACCCTGTAGAAAAAGTCTTGCTTCCTCTACGGGAATGAATTGTTATTTTCTGCCACAGAGTAAAAAATTACACTCGCTGGCTTTCTTACATTGTGTGTCTAAGGCTGAATTATTGACTGTCAGAAACTAGTCTACAATTACAGTGTGCACGTGCCGGTATCTTCAAGGGAGATGATCTGACCTTTCCCATCTTTGCCCAGAAAAGAAAGGATGGAATGATGTAGAACAAAGATTCCTTGACGAAGTTGCAATGACAGAGAGGCATCATTGTCAGGTGGTCATTACAGATCCATCCTAAATGCCACCACCTTAAAGGGGTACACCTCACCGAGCTCAAATTCAGCCTTCGACATCATTTTTACGGGAGAGTACACGGTTAACATCTGCATCAACAAAGCCTTGCTTTTTATCCACACTGGGTCTCCATTTTTACACGCGCATTGAACCAACAATGAGGTTGGGGGGGAGGTAGTAGGTTACTTCAAGGACTTCTCTATAGGTTTTGAAAAATATAATAATTTTATGAGATGTTGTGGGTGTAATAGACACTGACAGAATGATCTAAATGAATGGTTCCAAGAACACTCTTCTATAAAGTCCACGCCTTCCCATCTAGACTATTGCTCCTCTCATTGAACGTTCTTGCTCCTTTTTACCTCTCCCGCGATCTCGTCATAATACTTAGTCTTAGTCTTTTTATCCTCAACAACTGCTTTGCACCTAAGGGTGTCTTAATGGAGACCTGCGACCACCACAGCTTTTAAATAGTAATCAATAGATTAATTTCTCATTATCACCTTTAGTTTGTATCTTTTGTTCTTCAATAAACTTAATTGTTTTGGAGATACTTGGTTAAAAAAAACAGGGGAATATTTTTTTTTTATTGCTAAAGCTCCATTCTTCCTTCTTGCCCAAGTCTTACAAAGACTGCCAAAGCTTTGACCACAGAGAAGGAAAAGGTCAACAACAGGGGTAACATATTAATGGAGAGAGATAATCATCCAGATCCAGAGAACATGGAGTTAAATAAGCTGCTCCTATGGTAGACACATACGATTGATAGTTAACACACACACACACACGCTCACACATAGTTATTACTGTATCGTGTAACCATCATTACATAGGTTTACTTAATGTAACAAAATATAGATTCTAGGAATGTTGAATGGGGCAGTTCTAGGCCTTGGTAGTAGGGAAAGAAAGCAGTGGGCCGCCTGTGTTTTTGGTGGCTCCCATTTTGCCATGTTTAAACATCTTTTTTTGGAGGTGTTGGGGGATCATCATTCTCTTTGGTTCTATTGTCAAGGATTCAGTGAGATCTGTGTCCCTGACAACCTTGTATGGCCATTATGGACCAAGATATGAAATTAGATGATCCCTTGTGAAAACTGCCTCCCCGTCTTTTATAATGACCCCTTTTAAAAGAAGCAGCTATCGATTTTCCCTATCTTCTTTCTAGCTACTTTATAAAGCTCTACCCCCACCTCCACCCATTTTGACCATTTCCTGTACGTTTTGACCATACGCCATTTTGACCCACTACCTGTCCTTATAGGATAACCTAATCTATTGTCCCTAGGTGTAACTGCGATTTAAATCCGACCAAATGTTTTAATAGTGAGAACCTTCCATGTCTACCGACAATCATATTTAAGTATAAACGCAAAGTATAACATATAAAAAAAACGTGCTGGCATCCTACTAAATATATGCTTTGTATTATTTTATTTTTTTCCCAGCACCTTAAAATACAGAAGACTCTCTTTTTTCCCCAGCATAATGCAGCTTATTCGTATAGGAATTAAAGGGTTAACCATTACCAGCGAGTAGATGAAAAGCGACACAAAGGTGAGACCATCATGTCTTGTTTTTCCCCTTTCTAAACATGTTTGATAGGAATATAATTTCTTTAAAAAACAATATGACCTCATTTGTAAAGCAATATGCACTGGAAGCTGGTCAGCTGTTAAATGCATCTGAGCGCTTTGCATTGTGATGAAGCTAAACTGGAATTTCAATTATTTTTCTGGGCACATTTAAAATTCTAATACCTTACCGGGTTAGCGCAAGGGCCCATCCAAATTACTCACAAAGAATCATATCCATCTCTTTAAACTGTGTGCGACTTCCAGATCACAATCGCGCAGATGAAATGAGAAAGGAAGCCATGGCGCGCTGACCTTCACCAGTGGGGGGGGTTTTTTACCATTGCTCGATGTGCCGCCGAGTGAATGTACGATGTCATCGCTTAGGTTTACGGTAAAAAAATTTTAATTCGCGCAAATGGTTGAGCTAATTTATGCCCTTAGAAACATTCAGTTACTTAATGATAAAACGGATTTTTTTCAAAAAATATTTTGGTAAATTGGAGTTAGGTGAATAACATATGGAACTGAAATGGGATACCAGTTGGCCAATGCCTGCTTAGTCCTGGTTCATGGAGAGTAGAAGTAGAACAGAGGAGAATCAGTGCCCTGATTTCGATGGACAGTCCTAAGTTTCGTGGTTGACTATGGGCCAGTTCAGAGATCATCTTCCTTGAGAGGCCCAGGGAGCTGTAAAATCATAAAGACCATTACAGCTCTCATGTGGCCTCCTTGTGGTGCTCTGGAGGAGAGCGTTGCAAGATGGCTATTTGGGTAAGATAGGGAAGCAAGGGACAATGCCTCTGACCCTACTTACATTTGCCTCCGATCCGGCCTACTCCCCACTAGCTATAAATACCCAACAGTGGTGTCCAGAGACATCTGATATGTTGGGGGGGGTATATATTTTACTAGGTTATGCCCAAGTATAGCTTGCATATTATCATCAGCAGATGGGGGTAAGAACAATTTGTTTCTGTAACAATTAACGTTTTGGCCTATACATTTTTAAGCAACCTGACTCCATCCATACACAGGTCTAATAGTGAACTTTCTGAAATTACGGAAACCTTTTATATATTTACTCACTTTCCTTGACCATTCTGTGCGTTGTAAAGTCACATAACAAAAATGCCGTGATACTCATGACGAGGGGAGGGCTTGCAAGGGGGCCTGGGGGCAATTGAACATCCTGGGCCACTACCAGAAGCCTTTTAGCCATTCTTGTGTTATTTACTCGTAGTTCAACACAAAAGTGTCTATACTAACAAACATTTTATGTGGCGTTTACACCATTTCTGGATTCTTTCTATGGTTCTATTATGGGATGCCTATTCTAGGTAGCCCCTTTTTGAAACCTTTATGTTGCATCCCTAATATAGTCCAATCTGATGAGTTAATGGGCTTCCCGGTTGGGTCCCCCAAGCCAGATGATGCCATCCCTCCCCATGCTCATAGTGCATAAGGCCACCGATACTCAGCCATCGAAGCATGGTTTCTTACGCAAGAGATTCAACGTTTCGAGTTACTCCCTGACATTTTTCATCCCGTTCCTGACCGCTATACATAGTTTTCACCAGCTACTACATCATAAGTTGGTGCATCATTCAATTATTTCAGAATACCAACAACTAACATTTTTAAATGATATCCCTCTCAGTCCAACACACATCTTTAAGTACAATCCATAAATGCCGGTTTACGCCTTGGCGTCTTCTCCACTCGTCCTCCTTGCGTTATTAATGCCTGTCAGAACCAGTTATCCCTGAACTGCTGACAGCACTGTATTTGCTATCTAAATTTACATCATAAATAAATCAGTAATGCAGCGGTTTAGTAAACCTTCTGCAGTGATTGGAAACACAGATCAGGTAAACAGACTACAGTCCCAGCACTTAGCGGCTATGAGTAAAGCTGACGGTTTAATGTCATTGATACATCGGAGGAGGGGGCTCGCCGGCAAAATCTAAGATCATGTGATGGATGATGGCAATGAAAACAGTAAGTAAACAAGGATGACAAAAAAATGCTTTTCCGTTCTAGAAATGCTAATAATTCTAGGTTTTCTGCACTCATTTTTAGATTTCTCAGTCTGTACGCACGCGTCCTGGGAGAGAAACAGAGAATCTGAAGGGAGATCAGACCCATTCGGCCAATCTAGTCCATTTTTTCTGACGTAAGAAATCAGTCCTTAATCACATTTTAGATTTAGGAGTAATATGTCTTTCCCATGCATATTTCATACCATTTCTGCTAAGAGGCTGTTCCACTTATCTACCAACCTCCAAGTAAAGTCAAAATGTAGAGAATATTAGATGTTTCATAGAAAAAGGGTCTGTTCTCTTGTCCTAGGTTGTCCTAAAGTATACTCTACAGTATTTTCAAGGGGTTAATGAGAAATAGTAAATTATTAAAATATCATTTTAACATCAATTATTAAAACATCAACACAATCTTTCTTTTATTTGTATACAAGTAGTAATAACATTAAGTGATCTGTTGGTTGTAGAAAAAAGGAAAAAAAATCTAACATTCTAAACTATATGTTAACTATCTGATAAACAGATAATAACGATCCATGGATAAAGAAAGAGAGGAAGCCTTGTATGTATCCAAGAACTTTGCCCACAACGGCAATTGCCCCATAGCGGCACTGGAACATCACTAGGAAAGAAACATATTTAAGTGAGGCATGATAAAGAAAGGGACATGTTTGTTCCTGTAATGAATATTAAGAATGTGAAAGACCATGATCTCACCTCGCACCAAGCTCAGCACATTATGCCATAGAAGGACGTTCTTTTACCTATAGGAACATCCATGACATCCCCTACAATACTTGACAGTCATCGTACTTACATGCCATCGCCTGAGACTCTCAAAGGTGAAAGTCGCATGCCCTCACAAACAACTCAACAAGTTGTTTTGGGAGTGTTAGTCGGTGAGGGCTGGTGACTGGAGTCAATCGAGTTGACCCTTAACTCAACTGACCCCTGGACTTCTTAGTGAAGAAAATAAGTGAAAAAGTTCACATAAAAATAAAAAAGAACGAGCCTAAAAAAGAAAAACATTTATACGCGGCAGCGCCCGTCTTGTTGCTGCATCTCAGTATATCTTTTTCTTTGCTCTGTGTTTATATAAAAATGTTGTTTTACATGCAGATCACAAAGATATCACTCAAAAGAAAAATGGTTGCTGTCTTTTTTTATGGACAAAAGCACTAACAAAGAAGGATCCATCTCTTGATGAAGATATTTAGACTGAAACGTTGGATGGATCATCTACTTTTGACTTTTTTGATACATGGAGCTACAATACGATTTTTTACGTTTGTATTCAGTAAATATTACATTTCGGATCTGGTTTTTTCCCTTTTTTGGGGTCATTGTACGCATGCCTGGCAAGAAGTAATCATTAAGTCTGGGTCTCTCCTGGCCTATGCAAATCTTCCTTTGTGCCAGAGCCGAGTGCTATGTATAGATCTCTATACTATAGGGAAGTTCAGGGCTAAGGGGATGACAGGTGCAAGAGAGTAGAGTGCATCATTAATCTCTCTGCCGCAAGAATGACAGAATAAACCTTGTTCTGCAAAATACTTTTGGACAATCCCGGCGAAGAAATATTAACAAATATAAACAGAAAAAAAGCTTTATCCTGTTTTTGAGGGAGAAATACATGCCTACGATCTGGAAATACTTATCTACAATATCAAAAGTATAAAAATAAAATGAATCTATATTTATAAACCCGTATTATTGTATATCCCTGCTTTACCCCTAGACAAGGCAAGACATAGAATAATTTAACTCACATGCTTGTAACATATTGTTATACTATGTTAAAATGTTTTAAAATAAAACATATTTTTATAGTTTTTTTTAACCTATAGTTTAACTGGATAATCGTTAAAAAGCAGACCATATCGGGGAGAAGCTTCCAGGTGCTGTTTCCAATTTTCAGGACAGATTTTTGATACACGTGGAATGGCTTGCTCATAAAATTCTGCACAGCTGTATGTCAATTTACTGCTAAGTGGTTTAACCACATTTGGTTCCAGCACTTGTATTTCTAATAGTTACAATTCTGTTTGTATGTTTGGTTCCGAAGCTTCTTTTAAAATATGGTGGATGGTAGCTAACAGAAGAGCTAGAAGAATGACAATGGGAGTACCTAGTGGTGTATCTTGGTTGAGCGTTGCCTTTTGCCTGACCCTGGGCAGTGCCCCAGCCAACCCCACCACTTACCTCCACCATCATCTACGCTGAGCGCCAGGATATGATGTTATGGAGTAAGAATATAATGGAGCCTGTGCTGGAAAGGTTAGTTACAAGGAAGATCGGATGACCTTCCCAACCAGACCATGGAGTAATGGCGCGCCGGTTGATCTGGATCACTCAACAGTACGATCTGGAAATGGTACCCTAGGTCTAATTGACCCAGGCCAGAATACGCCACTGGGTGTAGCTTCAACCAGACCCTGGATCCCAAAAATATTTTTTCGCCTAAGAGTTCCAGGGATCATAGACCTCATAGTTATGAATTTACATGTGGGGAAAGAAGGGGCTTCTGCAAATGAACCAAAAATATTTGAAGCCCATGCATTAGGCAAAAAATCCTCTGTCATCAGGGACATTTGGGAAATATAAGAAAGAAAAAAAAATTAGCTGTACACATTTTAATTAATCATAGGGTTAATATATTACTATGCAAATCAGGGGATTATTTCTATCACATAGACTGGCTTTAATTATAGAAAAACTATGGAAAATAATGTATGCGTTATATTTTTCGATAGTTCTAAAATACATCATTGTGACTTAAATCTGTATAGCACTGTCATCAACCTCACTTTTTAACACTATGTTGGGGCTTCATAGGGGGACCTTAGAAGTAGACAATACTTTATTTAGAATTAATTTGCCAGCTTACCGAAATATATTTATAAAAACATAATCGACAGATTATGCCACCGTATGCCATTTTTTTTGAAGACGTAGTTCCATACCATAACAAGCGTTCCTGCGACACAGCATAAAAAGAGTTAAGAGCGGTGAGTGGCAACCCTTCCGTATGATTTACAACCAGGAGCCCCATCGTGAAACGACTGCTTGATGGATGATCCCAAAAGTCTGAGACTAACCATAAATCATGTCTTTGGATCATTGACAAAGATAAAGGAGAAGAAGCAGAAGCTTTGTCATTGACATCCATTCTCCCAATAATGTGCATTGACAACATACAATACAGAACCTTAATTAAAAAAAAGGCAAAACTAGGAAGGATTTTCCTTTTTTTTTCTTTAGATCCGGTTACTCTACCTGTAAATGACATTCATACAGATTTATACAGAATTATTTTTTTGTTCTTAAAAAAAAAGCTTAAAGTGTACAATGTCTCTCGATGTTTGATCATGGCCCCAGAACTAGCAAGAGTTTTATCTTGCACGTTTGGTCCTCCGAGACTTTGGTTTCTCTCTCCTTCAAGTTATATTTAGAACTCTTCGCAAATGCATCGCGTGCCATCGCTTTATAACTAACCAGGGTACAACAAACATCTGACTCTGTTTGGAGGTTCCAGATGAAGGTCAGAGTAGAGGACTCTACCATCACTGCTTTCCACCTGCTTCTCGGTATCCTAATCAATGGCGACCTACAGAGATTAGGTTTTCCACTGCACTGAGACCAAAGGTCCTAGGGGTATTTCCCCCAAAAAAGGTTTTCGTCAATGACCTGGAACGACCCTGCTGAAAATTAAGAATGGAGAGCAAACATGAAAACAGTGAGCAAGGTGATCTAATATTTGCCCAATGATTGATTACTCTATGGAACTGGTTTCAAACCATGGTTTGCTCACACAAGACATCCCTATAAGAATTTGCACTAAGTAGCAGCGTCTAGGTAGGTTGGAGATGGAGAAGACCTTAGGAACGCATATCAAGGGTAACTTCGTGCAATTCCAGAGCGACGTATCAGCAACGAAACATAGAAACAAAGAGCCTGACGACAGATAAGAACCGTAGCGTTACGACGATGAGTTTTGTCTAGACTTCAAACATAATTTAACCGAATGCATGAAAAGAAACATCCGCACTGCATTAAAAAATAATTTAATTGACAGACAGCGCTTTCTATCGTGTGCAATGCCCAGCTTTAGGTTGAAGTTGGCAGAGTGTTTTGCCGTTTTCAGCATACTGTGTTGGCACACGCTCCCCGGAGAAGATATGTCCTCCAGAAGCATCTTCATGCCAAGAACTTCAAAATCATACGTTCAAAATAAGCAAGAAATTATTTTTATTTTTACAAAGAGGCAAGCGGAACTTGAAAGTTTGGGTCGAACGTTTTTCGAATACATTGGAATTTTAGAGACGCTGAGTTTACTGGCGTTTGTTAATTAATTAATTATTTTATGGAAAATGTTGTGTACATATGGGGTATGGGTTGACGGTAATATCCAATGAAAAATCATTCCTGTTAAAGTCCAATTGGTTAGAAATAAGGTGTCACAAGGACCAGGTCCCTTTAATTTCTCCATACTATAACCATCTACTTTAGAATAAATAAATACCCATTGGTATAACTGTTGCGCAATTACATTATCAAATGTTGCTTAGGTTCTATTTAAACTCAAACACACACCGGAATATATCTGATGCAAGGTGTGTTATATTATTGCGTGGCTCATCTATGAACGGAAAACAGTCTTCAGGCAGCGAAGGGGTTACCTGAGGCCGCACAAATCTGCCGAATGACTGCAAAATCTTAGTATCCCAAGGGGAGTGTAGGAACACAGCAGGGAGGGAGTAACTACAGGCTGCTGAACTTCAGATAAAGCAACACAGCTTGGCGGGATGAGGGATCACAACAATACTAATTACACTGGGCTTGGAAATCTTGCAGTGATAAGAGAGACAGACATTCTGCAAGAACGCGCAATGACCCTGGAATCAAAAGGTGTCCTTGTGTGACAATGAGACACCAACGTCTTGACGAAAGCCTTAGAGTCAGAGAACTCCGTAAAGACAATGAGGTGTGTTTTGTGGACCATGGTGTTTGTTTGGGAGAAAGCATTCAAAGGGCCCACATGACGTCAAAAGTGAGCAGATGTGTTTGCCTCATTGTCTCCACCTTGTCTCCTTTGCCAAAATGTTATGTTAAGTTATGTTCTTTTGTCATCGAAAATGGCGTATCGCGCTTTTTGGCCATCCTTTAGCCTCTTCAAGTCTGTATCCAACTAAAAATGATCAAAGCATTCCATAAGAACAATCATAAAACCATAGAAACGTGGCATCAGCAGCAGATAGGAACCACTAGGCCCATCTAATCTGCATTCTTACTAGAAATCTGATTTCTTTTTTAAAATGGACTATTGTATAGAATAACAGGCAGTTATAGTTCCAAATAAGAATGAGATAATTCAGAGAAAACGAACACATTAATAAAATATGAAAAGTAAGGTAGTAATGTAAGGAAGTTTTTAAGCATGCATGGAATGGCTCCTAAGACGAAACCAATGAATGACAAAGAGTTTGAGCCTTGGGTCTGATCTGCTTTACATTTCATATTTGAGGCTTCACAACTAGCAACGAGCCATGATCCAAGATGGTGAGCCATGATCCAAGATGGTGAGCCATGATCCAAGATGGTGAGCCATGATCCAAGATGGTGAGCCATGATCCAAGATGGTGAGCCATGATCCAAGATGGTGAGCCTTCTAACACCCCTCAGGTCTTTATACAAGTTTGCCCTGATGATTCTCTTAGCCTGCTACATTGTAGCTTCCGTTTCCTTGTACGTCATCCTGAAACAACCTCATGGGAGGGATCACAAAAAGAAAAATGGCCGCCCTCTGTATGTCTTATTTTACTAAATCATGGAGAAAAGATACAAGATGTCAACGAAATAGCGAAAACTAATGGTCAAAGGAAGACCTTATACATGTGTTTTCATGGTAGGCAAACCCAATTTATTTAGGACATAATTGTAGTTTTAAATTTTGTTACACACACTGTGGTGATTAAAAATCTACGGTATGAGGAAGAAAAAAAATCTGTACACAAAAACTGCATGAATGAGAAACCTAGTGATGAGATTGGGGATCTACGCATGACGGAGCGGTTCATGATCTTAAACCCTGTATTCAGAAGAGGAGAGATTATGATATGTGTTCTGACAGGATGAATGAAATGCCGGCTTAAGTGCCCCCTCTAACATCCTAATACCTCCAAGAGGCAGGATTCAGGCAGAAGTCCCATACCACAGACTCATTATACATCCAGTGCTTTCTAACCAGTGCCATATCCACAAGGGAACGCGGTAAATTGCGGCTATCTCCATATTATACGGGTCACGCGCTAGTAAAAAGGTTCTCCGTCGGATTGATCAAATTACACGTAAACTATTGACTTGATACATATCGTGCATTTCAGTTGAGAAAGAGGAATCGTTCCTACTTTGTTTTCCCAAGTGAGATATATGTGACCCTCATTATAGACATCATCTTCCGAAAATGGTTGCCTTTTGAATAGGATTGCTTTTTAAACAGACATATTCCATTTTACCCCTCCTCCACTGACATTATACCTTTTATCACCTTAAAGGGGGAGTCCTACGGACAAAAATATTTTTTCTCCTTCCACCCCCAGCGTATACCGTAATATAACTCCCAGCGCTGTATACAGTAATATAACCCCCCAGCGCGGTATACAGTAATATAACCCCCAGCGCTGTATACAGTAATAACCCCCCAGTGGTGTATACAGTAATATAACCCCCCAGTGCTGTATACAGCAATATAACCCCCCAGTGCTGTATACAGTAATATAACCCCCAGCGCTGTATACAGTAATATAACCCCCAGCACTGTATACAGTAATAACCCCCAGCGCTGTATACAATAATATAACCCCCAGTGCTGTATACAGTAATATAACCCCCCAGCGCGGTATACAGTAATATAACCCCCAGCGCTGTATACAGTAATAACCCCCAGCGCTGTATACAGTAATATAACCCCCCAGCGCTGTATACAGTAATATAACGCCCAGCGCTGTATACAGTAATATAACCCCCAGCGCTGTATACAGTAATATAACCCCCAGCACTGTATACAGTAATAACCCCCAGCGCTGTATACAATAATATAACCCCCAGTGCTGTATATAGTAATATAACCCCCAGCGCTGTATACAGTAATATAACTCCCAGCGCTTTATACAGTAATATAACCCCCAGCGCTGTATACAGTAATATAACCCCCCAGCGCTGTATACAGTAACATAACCCCCAGCGCTGTATATAGTATTTTACCCCCAGTGCTGTATACAGTAATAACCCCCAGCGCTGTATACAGTAATATAACCCCCAGTGCTGTATACAGTAGTATAACCCCCCAGCGCTGTATACAGTAATAACCCCCAGCGCTGTATACAATAATATAACCCCCAGTGCTGTATATCGTAATATAACCCCCCAGCCCTGTATACAGTAATATAGCCCCCCAGCGCTGTATACAGTAATATAACCCCCCAGCGCTGTATACAGTAATAATAGTAAAAATGGCTAATATGCAGCTGCCTGATTACATTTAATAAACAAAACAGCTAAATATTTTTGAAAATGTATCTTTAATCTGATACTAGTAATAAAATATATGGCGGGTGCCCCCTTTATCAGGATGAGAGAGCAAAACATCTGGGGGAAATGCTCCCTGATGTCAAGAATCATACAAGCTTATTTTTTTTTACATGTAATTTCACATTTGTCCACAGGGTGTGCTGTTGCAATGCCAACCATATTGGATCCTTTCTGTGCTCTCTATTTGGTTTTGTTTCTATGCAGGCCTGTTTTGGTGATATATATATATATATATATATATATATAAAATTTATATGTATATAATGGTTAAAATATAAAAATATTAATAAATATATAAATATGTTACATTTAAAAGGAAGGCGACTTGCATCTCTAAAGAAAAGGCCTAAAAACCAATACAATGCAATACAATGGCCCGAAATAAATATTTATGAGAACAGATTATCCCCATATGCCTGGGTAAAAACTCACACGGGTCACCAGCGGATATCGTTATCCCGTAACTCTTAGATGACATTTCACTCACAGTATAATTAACAGGAAGACCAGAAACTAAACAAACTAGACTTAATAGCGGGACTCCCTGGGAAGACCTGACCATAGTCTGAACTGAACCCGGGGGTTGAATTTGGGGCTATCCTACAGAACAAGACGAGGTGTGTATTCTCTCTAGAGGGGACCACCGTGGAGTTACAGCCTGCCTTTTTACCCCATGTCACGAAGCTCATGGCTCGTCAACGCGTTCCCTTAGATTCTGCGAAATATTCTATACAGCGATTTGTTTTATGAAAAAATAACATTTTCCTGGTTTAGGGAAAAAAAAAAAAAGTGTATTATAATTTAAAGTTACAAACTCAACATGAAAGTGCGCTGGGAATTTTTTCAAGCGTGTGTATTTTTGTATTATTCCGTTACAAGTGCTAACATCCTGTCGGGTGTTCAAATCCCTCCGCGGTTCGTAGAAGACCACCCAGCTTGCTCGGAACAACATATGACAAAATGATAGCATTCGCTTCCAGATCCCATCTTTGCTGTTATTCTTGGATAAAAGGTGAAGCAAATAGCGGCCAATTACTCACTGCCGTGAAAACAAAGGACCGTCGAGTCATTTATCAAAACTTACGACAACTGGTTTGCTTTAAACTCCAACCTCTCTCCTGTTAGTGGAGCTCGGAAGCGATAACACCCAATAATATTCTAAATGACGAATGTAAGCATTGCTTCTCTATCCCGGGGGCAATCAATACAACTAAGAGGCATCTGGAGGATATTGACAGAAAGGAGAGAGATTCGTTTGCAAACTGTAATATCTTTCTTATGGCCCTCGAGGGGACTGCTGAGATATTCACCGAGATGCAGGTTTAGAGAGGGGTGTAGGAAGGGAGCAAACGCCCCCATTGATGCCTTTGAAGGATATTTAAAACAAATATATATTTTTATAATTTTTTTTTTAATTGGCATTTTTTATTTTTTTTTTTTGACTGAACACTGGCGTCTGGGAAAACCTTTAAGGAGGGGGAAGAATTAATAAAAAAATAAACAAAAAACATTTTTGGATCTTTCGGAATCTTTTAGCATCTTACCATGTTCTTGAATAAATACAATTTTACTTCCCAATTTTGCGGACGGTCAGAGACTTTGGTGGTTGAGGACGTGGTTAGACTAATCTTCCCGCTTCTGTAAAGACTCAATCCTTAATCAGTCGTTGGTCTCGTCTTAGATTAAGGAGCCCTATGCCTATCCCATGCATGTGTAAATTCCCCCACTGTATTAGCCTCTACCACTTCTGCTGGGGGCTGTTCCATGTATCGACCACCGTTTCACTAAAGTAAAATGATTGTTATTGCCTTTTATTTAAGGTGCACCAGCAGATTTGATAGCACTCATCCAACAAAGATGGAACAGTAAGCATACAAAGTTAGCAATAAGATGAACAAGAGGGACTGGCTATCATAAACAAGGATGCTTAGGAGGTATGCATTTTGGGGTGGAATAAACAACGTACAATACCAGTAACCCCAGCTACCAGTATGCTCAGCCAGATTAGAGAGTATAATAGTTGATGGGAGTTATAGCCTATAATAGCTGCTTAGCTCTGCTTTTCTCTCCGTTTCTTTTCCAGCCCAGCCCTCCAGTCCTTTGGAGGCTAATAACACATTAATGTCACTCTGTTTTATTGTTCCAATAGCCAAGAGGCCAAGACAAACAGCATGGCTGTGATATACAGCCACGTTTCCGCTCGGCTAAGCCATCCAGACTGAGCCGCTTATAGCATGAGCTGCAGAGCGGTATATTCCCATGCGCTAACGGCAATATTCCATGAGCTGTGAGATCCGCCTTAAAAATTGGGGATTATTCACCCCGTCTAACAAGGGAATATCCATGGGCTTTATTTTTTAACTTTGAATACAAGACCCTACATTCGTGCTTTAGCGCGATATCTTCATATATAACGTTTCCATGTCTTTCCTTCCCTGATGTGTATAAGAACCACAGCGAAGGTGTCTTTAAATTAAATTGCATAAATAATACACATTGTCCTTCTAAACACTCTATCCCGCTATATAAACAGCCACAAAGCCTTGCCCACTAGCCACACATCTGGCAAGTCAGGGGTGGTGAACTACAACCCCCACAATGCTAAGGGAAGGAAACATGCATGGGACAGACATACGGCTCCTGACTCGTAGACGAGGAAAAATTAGAACATTTCCGCTACCCGGAGCTAACGGGAATGTTCACTGACATTGTGGGTGGTCCCACTGAAATCAGTGGACGGTCCACACAGGAAAACATCATGGATGGAGGGGAAGTGGGCAGGAAGTAGGGAATACCCCAAACCGGCTCCCGCAACCTATAGTTTCTCTGCGGTGACCTGGCGCTTCACCCAGCGTCTCCGAGTCTACAGCATGGCCGAAGGTCACAAAGTCTTGGTAGACCTTGCCCACTAGCCTCAACTCCAGGGGTGGAAAACTACAACTCCCACAATGCTCATCCCATTAGGAGCAGAATATTCCAACGATATAGCCCAATGCAGCCGCAGTCCCAGCTTTACTGGAAAACCCCGCTTGGCGGACATTTTTAAAACCCGATATCAACAGGAAATACCCTCATCTCCTTCCTGCCTTGTTCCACATGACAAGCCCGGCTCAAACCAATTAATTTTTAAGACATAATTTGTATAAACGTTGCGGCGAAATGTTAAAAGGGTATTAAACTCGCTGTTTTATAAACATAACACTTAATTTGTAAGGAAAAAAAAAAAAACAACATTTGGAAGGTAATGCATTTAGGATAAGTGCACCTCACATGAAATAATAAATGAATTTTCCCAGTTTAGAAAATGAATGTAATTAATTAACATTTAAATTACATTTTTAATTGCAATCATGCCCTCCCAGGGGACTCATAAGGGACCATAATTGCAATTAAAAGCATGTGGATTTGATAATAAAAAGAATTTGCAGTGTCTGAAACGCACAATTTGAAATGGAAAGCAGACATTGTTATCGGTACATCGAACTTAATTGTAGCTATAAAGCAAATGTTGTGTAAAAAAAATAAAATTCACATACGGGAACATTTAATTTGCCGGCGTCTTAAAGGAGACATGCGCCAAAAAGCATTTCTCGCTACAGGTAATTTTTGTCAAACGCGTTTACAGGTTGCTGTCCCTTTTAGAGCTATAAAATTTAGGAAAAATCCAAGTTTCGGGCTCCCTCTTAAAGAAATACAAGCAAATACTTAAGTACAAAACCGCCAAATTGCTTGAAAAGTGAGTGCGATACATTATAATATCACACAAAGCAATATCGTATTTTAGGGGGACTTTTTTTTAATAGCAAACTATATGAAAAAAAAAAAAAAAGAATTGAGAAGGAACATTGTATTTTTTTTTATTGCAAGAAAATTGCTTTTTGCCTAAAATGCAATTTTGATGGAGTTAAAATGCCAGCATTGAATTCAAGTTCAATGATTCTTGCATTTTTTTTCCCCATTTTTTTTTGGGAATGGTGGGAAACGGTATTCAGAACAAGGTTGTTCGAATGCAGATTGCACTTTTTTATCAAATAATTTTCTATGAATGATTTATAGTAAAATAAATGCATTTAACTATTTCAATGTCCGCCTTGATCAATTAAATTAGCATCACTGGGTGATAATGCCTTCGATTTCATTATTATTATTTTTATATATATATATATAATTTCACTAAATAATTAAGACTACCATTTTGGAGTGTATAATTGCATTTTCACCACAATCAATTATCTAACATCAGCAAACTGTGACTTCTGGAGCTACAGGGTTTCTCAGTGGGTTTTAAGATGAAATACAAAGTGAAAATGTGAGCAAAATGTAAAAAAAATAAAATAAAATACCTAGGTCCATAAAAGGTTTCTTCACAAAAGGTGGGGGTTATAGTCACCTAAGTTAGTTCGGTCTGAATGGAAGCGAAGTGAACTCAGGCTAATGCTTTCCCTGTACAGTAACCAGCAAGCAGTTCCTGCTTTCGTGTCACATGACAATGGTGCTTCCCGTAAAATTTTAATGAATTAAGGAACCAAGCCTGGAAAGGGACACAGGCCTGGTGTTAGCGAACAGCCCAAGTTCTTTGTTTCTTTGAAGCCTTTTCCATTGTCTAGATGGGGTAACTGCCCCGGATCCAACCACGCGCCGGTGCTCAACGCTCAAGGCTTATCCTTATACCTTCAGACACCTTGTGGTTCAGGTAACAAAACATATAAGAATTGCTGCGGTTTACACAAGGTAATCTTGGTAAATGTTTGAGGAACCATAACTCAACTTGTCTTCCACCCTACTGTCTCCTCCAGAATGCTTGAAACAAGTTATCGAGGTGGGTCGTCCAGCAGAACTTTGCCCAGGGCCTTCAAAGAAGGACCCCCATCTTGATCAAACACTACATTGTTACTCTTAGTCGATTCTAAATTCTTCTAAATTCGGTTCTTCAAGCCTAAACTTAAAGAACAAACATCATCCCCGCTGAAAAAGACTCATTACCTTTCCCTCCGAATTCCTCTTACATCCTTTTCCTTTCCTCCAACACCCTTAATATTCACACGCTAAAAGCTGAAAGACTTTAATGCTTCTTTTACATTAGCTTTTATCTTTCCTCTAAGCCGTAATTTAAAGCTCATCTCACTGGAACAGTTAAGATTAAAGCTTTTCTCTAAAATAACAGTACAGACCTTTTTGGGTAATTTTTGTCCATGTAAAAAAAAAATACAACACATACAAATCACTGCAATTCACTCCGTGACAGAGGTAAGTGCTCCCCCCCCAAAAAAAATAAAAAAGAATAAAAGAAAGAAAAGACAGACATATTTACTACATACCCACGTTCCGAAATGGAAGTGTTTTGTAATATTAAAGTGCGGGCGATATATCTTCAAATGAGCTCTAACTTTTCTATTTGCAATTCTAAACAGACAGATGTATTTGTTTCGGGAAATAAATAAGGATTCTCTAGTAGACGAGTCCCTTCATTTTCTCTGGATGGAGACAATTTGATTAGAATATAAAAAAAAAAATAAGAAGGCATATTTTAAGTTAAAAATGCGCGGAGCATAAAAGAAGAAAGAAAAAAAAGTCTAGAAGAAATGATAGCAAATGTTTGCAGCAGGAGATTATTGGGTTTAACATCTGATGGCCGATCCCATTTTGGGGTATTATTAGACTGACCTTACATGCAAATGAACCGCTACAGATATCAGGTAATTTGCATATAAGCTGGGTTTTTTTCATTGTTTTTTTTAAACTTTCCTGATTATTATAGACATTGAAGGGGGGGGGGAGTGTCACCACCCGCCACTTCCTCGTTGCCTTCCTAACTGCGGAGCGCCAGGATATGACATCATATCCCAGCACTCTGTCTTTTACGGACATGCTGCTCCAGGCAGATCTGAACCATGGCGGCTTTGCCCTCCATAGTGTTGGGTCGGTTGGGGAAATCATTGATCTCCCTTTTTAATTGCCCCGACGAACAAGGAGCTTTGATCGCCCCCAAGATGGCAATCAGGCTTTCCTTTTTTGTGGCAGAGGGGCCACTAAACAAATTCACTTTGTTTCTAAATAGATTAACCTTTCTACCATGTACTCTACAAACCAATAAGTCACTGAAATAAAAAACAAAAACAATAAAAAATCATATACTTCTTTGGTTCTCATCTCACTTAAAAAACGTATGAAAACACAAATGCAACCGGGATTAGTTTTTATGAATTCTAAATATTTTTTGCAGCCTTAATTTAATGAATTCAGTAAACAGACCACACAATAAACATAAAAACAGTTTTGCCATCCCACATAAAAAAAGATCAAAAATCATATTGGATCTGAGATATAAACTCAAAGGGTTAACCCTCCATTTTTTTCCTCTCTATAAACTGTTATCCATAATGATAGAATTCCATCTCCCTGTATCGGAATGGCAGCCCATAAATATATATATATGATAGCGACGGGGTACCATATTTTAGCGTTGGTAGATTAAAAAGAAGACCCTTCTTTGATCCTTTTGCCAAATGTAAGAAATTCCAGTGTATGACGCATGGCCTTATTGACTCTGAAGACATAATTATACAATATCTTTCTTTTTGCAACCAAAAAGACAACAGATCTAGCATTACAGAGTCCCATCATTTATTTGAGTTCTGTAAGTTATTCTGTTCCCTCCAAAGCCCCACTTAAAAAAAAAAAAAAAAATACAGCGGTATGTTTAGCTTTTTGATTTATGATGTATTTTCTAAGAAAAAAAAATCTCTCTTATCTCAAAGCTTAGGTCAAACAAAAGCGCAGGAATGCAAGGAAAAACAGTATTTCCATAACATCTTAAATGGTGTATAATGTTCTTTTGGAAACCCCATGCTGTCAAAAAAAAAAAGCCTTCTCTGGCGACATGCAAGCACAGAAGTTTATTGTCCTTGAGACGCTCGGAAAAAAAAATATATTAACCTTATAGTTGCTGAGAAAATATTGCCTATTTTTTTTTTTCTTTGTTTCTCAGAAAAGGATAAAAAAAAAAAAATGTGCGTCTTACATAAACAGAGTCGACGGCTCGGAAATGTTTGGAAAACAAGTCGATATTGCTGTAATGGTTCTAGAGAAGATAGTTCAAATGTGTTTGTGATAGCTTTTTAGTGGAGTAAACTTCACATAGATGGAGCCCTATACCAGACCTCAAAAATCTGAATCAGAGACCACTGAGGTCTTCCTAGCTTATATGACTCTACATTTGACTCTATAAATGCTGGTCCACTAACCTTCCAACAAGAAAAGTAATTTGGTACCTCTCTCAAGAAGGAGCTGGCTATATGTGTTTTACGTAATCCAGCTTTTTTTCTCTTACTGGTGCGTGTTAGTAAATATTAATGGAACTGGGATATGACATCATATCTCAGCACCTTCATAGTGGAGACTCAAGATGAAGCCAGTATGTGCCATGCAGTTCCCCACTTACTCCAGATGCATCACCACAGAATGGACTTCTGCATCAAGTATGAATACTGAGGAAGCCAAAGACAAGTTCAAAAATAGGTCTCCTAACCACGGAGTTCTTTTTTGTACACAGTTCCTTATAATATTTTTGTGGAATATTTACCGTATTGGCTCGAATATAGGCCGCACTTTTTTCCCCCACTTTAAGTCTTTAAAGTGGGGGTGCGGCCTATATTCGGGGTCTAGCGCCCGACGCCCGGGACATGCAGTCCCGGGCGCCGGGCAGGCAGCCGGGTTAGGATACAGATCCCCCGCAGCGGTGCAGGGGACCTGCATCCTACTCCCCGATACGCTCAGACAGCCTCCCCTGCCAGCACTTCCCACGGTTGTATTGCGTAGATGTCCCCCGCCGGCCCCGCAAAAGACACCCGGGAGCCTGCTCCGGTAAGTCGGGGGGGGGAGGGCAGAGGAGGACAGTGGTAGCGTATCTCGGGGGGGGGAGAGGACAGTGGTAGCATATCTCGGGGAGGGAGGACAGTGGCAGCATATCTCGGGGAGGGAGGACAGTGGCAGCATATCGGGGGGGGGGCAGAGTGGCAGCATGTTTTTTTTGGTGCTTTTTTAAAGAAAAAAACTTTTTCTTAAAAAAAAAGCACCAAACTTTTAGGGGGCGGCCTATATACGGGGGCGGCCTATATCCGAGCCAATACGGTATATCCCAAACCACCATTTTATGAGGTTCCAGCGTGCATCTGTGATCATGTCTTATTCTTGGCCCAGTTTCTTGGTGGTTTGGTGTCTACCTAGTGCCATACCAGGGAACTCTCCGGGTTTCACCTGGAGCGCCGCTTCTCCAGGTCTCTGGTCAACTGTGGGGAAACTTTGGGTTGCGGGAGCAACGTCAGTGGGGACCTCGTACCTGCCTCTCCCAAGGGGGGCTCCAGGTAGCCGGAGCCAATGAATTCCCAGGTATGCCTGGTACATAGCTCAAGGCATTTTGTCTGCTAGGAGCGCCAGTCATGCTATGTCCCCCTAGAGCCTAGGGGCACCTTGTCCGAATCACTGCCACAAATGCCTGCTAGAAAACCTTGGAGTGCCAAGGAAGAACATTCGGTATCAGCCTAGCTGCTTTGCAGAGGGTTTTATGGGGGCAGGGGGTTCACGTTTTCTAAATTCTAATAAAATATATGTTTTTAACAAACATTCTTGTGCTCTGCGAAATCTCTGAATCACACGGCACATATCCGGTAGCAAATGCCGCTTTGTAATTTTAGCAGTTCTCCTATGTTGACATTAACTACTTGGTATAAAATATGGCTTGCTCTGCTCCATGCAACATACCAGGGATGATCCTTAATAGCCTGTTGTTGTTTGACTGCTTAAAAGAATCAACCTTACAGTACTATATCAATGCATGAGTCTCACCGGGCACCATTAATATCTAAAATTAATATCCCGTCCAGAAAAATTAGACGTGTTGAAAAAAACCAGAAAGGCTTGTTTTCATTCTGTAACCACAAGGTTTCCTCCTCCCTTTATGCTGACCTGCATTTTATTTCTAAAGCCAAATGCGAAACCTGCTAATTATATTTAAGTTATTGCACCTAGCTGGAAATGACTTATGGCTTCCTGGTAGAGGATAAACCGCTATTCCCATATCTGGCTAAAAAATAATAATAAAAAAAACCATATCAAAAGAATTTAGTGATGTCAGCCCGCGGGTTACAGATGTAAAATTTAACTCCGTCTGCAGAAGAGTACTTAAAGTGACATTAAACTTTATTTTTTACCCTTGAGCAAGCCTTACTTATATGAAAACCAAGGTTTGCACAATCATGATCTTTAATAAGTGTATTACTTAGCATTCCCCCAAGCACCATTCCGCCAAACCGATCTCACCAGATCCTCGCTTCTAACATTGAGGATCCAACACCGCATCATGGACACTGCCGGTTTGCTTAATCGTTTTCATGGGGGTGAAAAAAAGTGTCACTTATGTGTAATTGCCTTTTGTTTATTATAAATGGCAAATGTTCATGCTATGTGACTACACACTACCGTCAGAGTGTAGATGTCTAAACAGTGATTTAGAAGACTGTAGAGAGTCTCCATAAAAGATCCCTACTTTGTGTATTCATTTGTTACGGGGCTCTTGAAGAAAGACTGCAACCAATTAGCCGTTATGAAGTTTGACAATGCTGTGAGTTGTTTTACATGAACGTCCTTCACACCACACTCAAACCACATGTTGATATTAAGGCCGGTGGTCTTCAGTCCATTGGGTCACCGGCAAACCTAGGACCTCCGCTTGGACGGGCTTGGGTTTGATATCCACAGACCGTTAACTTCTTGAGAAGTGGATGGATCGCAAACTTAGATCTAAAATGTTCTTATATTGGAAGATGGACACCACACAAGAATAGATAAACTATTTCAGTCTATAAAAGGTTTCCAATGGATGTTTTATCAGTGGCTTTACATAAGATACTTATTTATGCATCCCTACATACTTCCATACCATTTCTGTGGCATGAGACGTAAACAGGGAAGATAATCTTTCTTCAATTTTCTGATAGCAGTCGTGGCAGTCTTAACTTAGAACTTGGTTTTCATCCATAGCCATCAAGAGAACTTCATACATGGTGGCCCACCAGAGCCTCGGGTTAATACAATGAATGGTTTCCAAGACCACACCTCTGGACTGGAATTCCAATGTCCACCTGTTTCCTTATTATTCATACCATTCCATCTAAGCTCCATCTAGCACTCCTTGTCAATCTGTAGACTAGAAGGTCATAAGTGATGCCATCATCATGGAATATGTTATTTGTGTCTCTAATTGAGTGATCCTCACTAAAACCATTAGGAGATGGCGTATTATGTAGAAGAAAAACACATCCTCTGTGCACTGCATCATTTTGGCGCCAGGGCTTGCGTTTCCAACTCTTTCCATGCTGGGCTGTTCATCTTAGATGGAAAATGTGTAGTGAGGAGGACATAAGTTGACATAACTTGTAATTCCTTTACATGTCTTCTATCACCCTTCTTCAGTATACCGACAAACCTCAGTCTGCTTTTATATATATATGTATTTTAATACATTCTAGTTTGACGGCAGACATAAAGATGTCGTTTGGAAATTGTACGAAGACTTATTGTGTTATACAAAGGAAGAAATGTCAACAAAACTGTACTTTGGGTTTAATTTTACAACCTGATTGCAGCCTGCAGAGACTGTAAAAAGTAATGTCTATTTTGCACTGGGGATGTGACATTTCCCTTTAATGCTGACCCCTGCAGCTACAGACAGCTACATAACAACCTTCTCTGAGCCAGAGTATAGCCTGAAGTTAAGTTATTATTACATTACTATAATTTATATAATTTCCGCGAGTGTTGATTTTCCACTAGCAATATACATGGCTGGGTCATAATCATTTAGCACGGCAGGGGAACTGTCCGCGGCCCCGGAGCTCTGCAGCGTAGAGCGGGGCTAAAAATTCTCGCATTGACATTGTTAATTGGCAACAAAATCCATTTGCTTGATGGTAAACCCCTTGGAAGAACAATTAGCGGGGGCTAAAATAATCAGGTACGGGCAACACGAACTTATACAATTCCGTTTCAAGAACCTCTTAGAAAAGGCTACTTTGTTTTCTGAACAACGCAAACTTTATCGTCGGGGAACGTTGTAAATTTCAGATTCAGTCTGGTGCACGGTGGGGTAAAAATATGTAACCCACCTATTGCTTATATTATTATTATTATTATTATTATTATGAGACTTGCACATTCGTCTTCGTACAAATGCGTTTTCATGCCGAATTTTACCATTTCGTCCATTCTCAAAATTGGCCGAAAGAAACGAAAAACGAATGTGTGCAATACGGAAATCTTCGTTCGTTCATTTATTCGGTGCCGTGGCCACCATTTTAACTACACTAAGAGGAGGGGATTCTCGCCATCCTAATTCAACTTCTTCTACGCATTTATTTCTTATTTCCATGGCAACCGGATGGACGAATGGGATTTCCAAAAACGAAAATGTTGAACGAATTTTGTCCGAACAGAAGACAGAGACCGACTAATTTAGTCAAATATGAAGACGTTTTTTTCCCTGAAAACGAACACGAATTTTCCGCCAGCGCTCAAGTCTAATTATTATTAGTCTTTTTATTAGTATTACTAGTATTATTTAACCCCTTCATGACAAAGCCCGTACATGTACGGGCTCACAATGCATTGTTTTTAAAGGGTATAAGGATAACCTTAAGGGGTTAAACTCGGTTAGGTTTATAATGTCAGCTCTGGCTTCATAACACAACCAGGGCATTTCACGCTCTCCAATACAACACAGCCGAAAATGACAGAGACTTCCCTTAAAGCAAAATCAGGGGACGGAAAACGGGATCTGAAATCACTCTTGCAAGAAAAGTTACAACCAGCAGCAAATATTATTGAGGGAGAAAAAATATTCATCGGAAGAACATAACAATGATTAAAAAAACGAAACTAGATAGATTCGGAACCACAAATAACAGGATCCTCTCCCTTTCTCTGCCATCGTTACTCTGTCTCTATCTATATGGCCAAAAATACCGTGCCCAAAACTGCACTCGCTTAAAGAGATAGTATGGTGTCCCAAGCAGCTCTACCAAAAAAGAATGCACATTAAAACACTTTATGAGTAAATGGGTGAATGCATACAGGGGACATTCTGTAAGTGGCATGGGTCATACTAGATGTTATCGGATTAGAACTCCAATTATCCTTAACCAGTCCTGATCAGCAATAAGCATCACTGCTATTGCCAGATAACGTACACTATTCAAGGTGTTCAAACTTTGACCTTCAGTGACATCAGGCTTGCCCCCGGGACAGTTGGGGACTTCTCTTTTGTGTCCGTTTGCACGATGCGCTCTTTCCTATATAAGGAAACCAAATCAAAGACAATCAGATGTACTGGAACATAACATGCGATACTGAAACCTTTCCTGAATGTCTGCTTGCTGAGAGAATACTGTTCTTCCTTTGGGGCCTCTGCGGTAAAATCAAGACTTGTTGTCTGGCTCTCTCCTCTGATTTATTACAACACTCAAGATCCTTTCCAAATGGGTACATCCTGTTCTTCTCTTAACTGCCTCTACTGCCCAGGAGTCATCGTACAGAAATCCGGAATGATCCCAGTGGCTTGAGTAGCCACGTCAACCAAACATAGCAAGATGTTTGGGTTTTTTTTTTTGTTTTTTTATTCCCTGCGTCTTTTGGTCCAGAATACCATCACCTAAAATAACACAATAAACAACATGCGTGGAAAAGTCAAAAAGCTCAATGGTAGCCACTGGTAAGGCATTGTAATGGACGTTGCCATTTCAGCATTTTTTAGATAGCCTCATAAATTGGATCGAGTTGGGTGAAAAGGTAAAGAAAAAATCCTGCATGCGTCCACCTTCTGACATCATAACAAATGTAATATTTCCTATGACATACATATCGCAATGCTCGTGATGGAAATCGCATCAGAAACTGTCATGGGAAAGTGATTCAGCGCAGAAGATGCAATACATAGAATTAAATAGAATTAAGGGTATCAATGACCACATACGACATTGATGATATCATTGATTGGGATACCCCCTAGCCAGCAATGTGCTGCATTGTTCATATCCCGGGCCGACAGGAAGTAGAATCCATAGAAGAAAAAAATCTAAAATTACCTAAAATCACAGGAAACCAGACTTCCTAATGGAAGTTCCGTACATCAGAAATTGAGGTTGCTCTAAATCGCAGTAACCTTAAATCACCTCCTTTAGTGGTTCGTTAACAGCGATATCAGATTATAAGCTCTTTCAAGCATTAAATGAATTGTCTTTTATAGTTTTTTCACAGAGAACACTTGTAGTAGTATTGTTGCGAAATTCTAAACTGAGGAGAGCTGTCTTGCTTGTAATTCCACATATAGCCACTAGGGGTAAGTAAATTGATAAGCATTTTGATATCCTGACTGGCTCCTTTCTATGCTGTTTAGGTGCATATGTGTTGCACTCGCACATTGAAGGGATGAAAGTTTAGAGCCCCCCTCCTTGACTATAAATAAATTATTATAACAGCTTAAATTAGAAACTCTCCTAGAATAATAATTCTAATGTAAGATTTTTGTAACTGATTTGGAGGAAACGGGAAAATACTAAATATAAATTATGGGTCGTTTATATGATCATACAATGGAAATTAAGCATAAAAAAAATAATTTCAAAAGTAGTGTAATTGTCATAGCAACCAATGGAATGTTCCTGCTGATTAGACAATTCTGGTGGTTACTATGGTGGTAGAACTCCTTTTTCACACTTTGCCCCAGAATCAAATTGAATATACTTTCCCTGATGGGATAAAAAAATGTAATATAATACTGGTCTTGAGAAATATGAAGCAAGATTTCAAAAATGGAAGTTAGTATAAAACTATTTCCTTCTTCTTCAGACGCAATTCACTCGGTGGAGTCGAGTCTGGCCACCCCGTCGCCTCCCAACACTTTAGACATTAAAGCTTCCTGAGGAGACATTCGTTACGAAACCCCAGTGGTGATACATTGTTATGCTTGATTTTACTCTGCTGTTGACAGTAAATGTTATCCCGTTGCACACGGATTTCTTCTGAAACCCCCCTTTTTAATGATCTAGGAGCCCGCAGACACTGACTGTTTCCAAAAAAAATTCCATCCTTCTTCCCACAGTTTCCTCCAGCCTGAGTGATAAATGACACCTGTCATTCTGTCACAGAAAAATGGCACAGATGGGACATCAGTGATATATAGCTCAGCACAAAAGGAAATCAGACCTAGTCTTGATTTTTTTTTTTTTGTTTTTTTTTTTCAAAGCACATCAGGAGTTAGGACTGACCAAGACATTTTCAAGAGCCAGCACTAAGACAGTTTGAAGGAGAAAAAATATATATATATTTATATGTACACTACAGAAAAAAAAAAAAGAATGGGGGATTATCATGCGCAGAACACAAGAAATGTGAGTCATGTCTTGAGGAATTTTAGCGGAACAACATTGATCATAAGAATTCAAGTAATTTATCTTCTGATGTGTCGTTTAACCCATGAGAGTAATATGGGAGGAAATCTGCTGGTTTTTTTTAGAGAACTGCAGTTATTGGGGATGCTCCTTTATGCTGTTGAGTATAAAAGGATGACCCCTTTGGAATTCAGAAGGTTAATACAAATGAAAAATAGCTCATCCTAAAACCTGGAAATGCCCAATGCCAACCGGTCCAACAACCAACACCCTTTTAATAACTTAGCCCCTCTATCTATGACTCCCTTGAACAATTCAACACGTCAGGCTATGTTGTTGGCCAGAGGTGCGCAGCCTGAAAGATATTACTAATCCCCTCCCTCTAACAGTCCCTACAGCCTCTCCTTATAACCACTCCCACCAACAGTCCCTACAGCCTCTCCTTATAACCCCTCCCACTAACAGTCCCTACAGCCTCTCCTTATAACCCCTCCCACTAACAGTCCCTACAGCCTCTCCTTATAACCACTCCCACCAACAGTCCCTACAGCCTCTCCTTATAACCCCTCCCGCTAACAGTCCCTACAGCTGCTCCTTATAACCCCTCCCACCAACAGTCCCTACAGCCTCTCCTTATAACCCCTCCCACTAACAGTCCCTACAGCCTCTCCTTATAACCCCTCCCACTAACAGTCCCTACAGCCTCTCCTTATAACCCCTCCCGCCAACAGTCCCCAAAGAATTTCCCTATAATTGTTCCCGCTAACAGTCCCTCCACCCTTTTCCTAAAACCCCTACCGCTAACTGTCCCTGTAGCTCATCCCACAAACCAAAAGTTTCAAAAATATAATATATAAATTTCCAATGCTTAATAATAGACCTTTTATTTAGCATATGCTTAGCTGGGGCCGACTACAATTCACCCCCATGCCCGGTCAGCTCAGAATAGTAGCCCCGGCTTGTATTCCACCACCGAGCTGCGACTTAATGGCCACGTCGCTTTCCTGTGCATCTTGTTTTACAGCCTTCACTGGTAGGCTTGTCGTTTTTTGTTTTTTTTGTAAGCCTCTACAGAAATATATTGCGTGAAATATCCCGACTCGTTCCCGGTGACTAATAGGTCCTCTCCACAACAGATCAGCCGCTGCTGCTACACATTGTTATGTATTATACATCTCAGGCTGGCTTCCCCGCGACCCACATTTATTTAAAAGCTGAGTGATCATTCTGCCTGACAGCGGCAATGCCTTCTGATTAGGGCCGATATGATCGGGCGGCTTCCAGACAAGCTGATGGGAGCAGGCAGATGTATGTTTGGGGCAGGGGATGCTTGTGGCCTCCCATGGAAATAAGGGCACCTACAGTTAATAGTGAAACAGTTTCTTCTAAACGTCGATCTGATTTAACCCTGTGAGCGAAAACCGACTCATTCTTCTGATTTTTATTTTATTTTTAATGTAACGTAAGAGCTAACATGATCCAGGCTATACGGGGCACAGTAAACGGATCTGGGTTAAGGCTCCATCGGGCCTCTACACACATTAGAGTCATTAAGAACAAAAATGGCGCCAGGCAACTAGAAAGCCTAATTTTGAAAACAAACATAACATAATAAATATATAGACTGAGCGAGTAGCTGCTAAGTGGAACAGCCTTCCAGTAGAAGTGGTAGAGGTTAATTCACCGAAGGGAGCTTACTGTTCAACCTTTTAATTATCTGCTGATGGGGTGGGGAAGGTAAATCTTTTTACCCCTCATTTTGCTGTAATTACGCATTGGTTAAACACCCCGTATTTAAATTGTACAGCCTAATAAGTAAAGAATAGAAATAATAATAATAATTGGATGAGCCAAGCAGCTTCAATCCACTGTCACGTTTACATTTTAAAGTGACACATGCTGACAAAGTGCACGGGCTCTGATTTAATGTCATCTCTTCCTGATATATCAGATGGACATTGATCCGGGAGCTTTGGAACAACACAAGCCCATGTTACACACTTGCACGCAATGTGATGTGACATACATACAAGCGTCAACAGTCTAGAGCCGGCTTTTAGGTCCTCTCCATAACCAGGGTTAACGTTAGGGTACGGCAACTCTATCTATAGAATTGGGATGAGTCCCATACCCAACGTCAGATAGAGTTACCAAGTCCTACAGTGACCACTCCATTGCAATATGTTTAGAAATACTTTATTTAGAATCATAACCTTAAAGATTTGAGAAGGTGGACATTTTCTTGTTGGCTTAAAGGGTTCCTTAAAATAATGAAAAGAGGATAAAACGAGAGGAGGTTTCGTCCTACGACACAAAGAGATCAGATTTAGACAGGGATAGCGGGGCTTGCATCGTAATCTCCTCTGGGTTTTGGCGAGACTCTCTATTCTGGCTCTCAGCTCTTATCAGAATAACATATAGGATTCTGTAGCAATAGACATCCTCTCTCAGCTCCTATCAGCGTCAACACTTTATCAGGCTTGACACAGTGATACTCGGAATAAGTGCAGAGCGCAATGAGGTCACCGAGAAGTTAACTAAAAGGATTAGACGGGGGAGCTAGGACAGATCAGACGGATCCCATTACAATCATTAAACGCTTAGTTAAAGTAGTATATAGACCTTGATTTGCATGAATATGCATCATGCTGGCTAATGTATAGCAAGTTCCAGCCAAATTCCCAAGTAAAAGGTCTTCTCCCATTTGATAGTTTGGTCCCCGCGCATGTTTTGGCCGAAAAGTCCCAATTTGTTCCCATTGGAATATTCGCATATTTTGCCAAAAGACCCTGTGGGAACGTCAACGATCTCGGGAAGTAAAGGGGCACTTGATATCCACTTGCTGGCAGTTGTAACGTACATGGTGATTATTTACTTCCTAAGGTCAGGTGTGGGTCGTGACTCACGTGATGTAACCGGCTGCAGGAAGAGTTTCCTCGAGTCAAAAAGTTTTGGTGGTGCAAAAAAGTCGATTTTTTGCTGTTTTTAGAATATGGGGGAGGATAGCCGGAGTTCTGGATTAGGGCTGCTATTTTGATATAAAATTTATTTTTTTAAACTATATTTCCATATTTTATATTATTTTCACACTCTGGCTTTTCCCTCTTTGAAAGAACTAGTGTTCAGTAGCTACAGTAGAGTTCTGTCAGTGCGGAGACATGGTGACCATGTGCAGACTACAAGAGCAGTCATCTTAACTTCCTGTTAGGATACTCGGGAACCTTCCTACGCTACCCAAGGCTCTCTCTTGTGGGGACAGGGCTAGAGCCAGTGCACCTTCTATGGGAGGGGACTGGGGGGACTGGCATTTGCCCCATGGGCCGAACTCATTTGTACATTCTGGGCCACTACGAGAAGCTTTTTTGTGGGTTTTTTTTAACTTATAGTTCAACACAAAAGGATTCTAAGCAGTGTTTATACTATTTCTGGATCCTTTCCATGTTCCTGTCATGGGATCCCTAATCTAGGTAGCCACCTTTTGATGGCTTTATATTACATCCCTAATATAGTCCAATCTGCTGTGTTAATGTGCCTCCTGGTTGGTTTTCCTCCGAGCCAGATGATGCCAGCCCTTCCCCGTCAAGGATAAAGGGAAAGCGGATGGGGAGTTGATAGAATGAGGGTCAGGGAGCAGGCATGGCTCCCCTTCCCAGAAAATGAAGAAACTGAGCTGGAGACCCAGGTAAGTAGGGCTTTGGAGACTCCGGGTCAAACCAGGAGAGCTCTCAGGTATGATTATTAACCCCCCCCTTGGCTTATCTCCCCCTTATTGGTACATTGTAAGATGGTTTAGAATGGAGAAAACAGGAAATTAATTGCTGTCAATTAATAAGCGATATAATATGCTGTTTCTATTTTTATAAACTAATTTGGTTACCCTTAAAAGCCGCGAATGTGATCGTTCCCATTCAAATGCTACTGCGACTCCTTTTAATTTAAAAAAAAAAAAAGAAAAACGAAACTGCAGAGTAAGCAATTGACATGCAGCCTATAAGACATTCTGCTTTATTGCAAATCCAATACGCACATATATTTATTTATTAACAGATATAAATCACCGAACGAGCCCTTCTCACGCGACGTGGGGGCTAAGCGCCTCGTACCGAGGACATGTTTAGCAGGAAGGAAGTCGGAGCTCTAAACAGTTAAATATGAAACTGTCAACAAAAGGCCTGTCTTAATATAACCAAACTTGAGGCTTTTTATCCTGGAAGATTTATGAAGTAATTTTAAAGAGGCCCAAGCAAACATCTGTCAATAAATTGAATGTTGGCTACAGGATTTATAAGCAAGACAGGAATTTCTCATTAAGTGTACATTAGTGTTGTTAGGATCATAAATAGTACAAGGGCAGGATGGGGAGACTTTCAAGTTGTCATTAAAACACTATCTAAGAACTAATGAGGGACTGATGGGAGTCTGCTAATGATCCTTCAGGCTCGGCAGTAAGAGGAGGGCGAGAGATACTCCTCTTTCTTAAGAATTGTTTGGCTTCAGTGAGCAACCTTCACGGGTTCTACCTTGTCATACTAAATCAAAACTATAGTTTAAAAAAAATATATATATATATTTTAAATGTAATAAACTATTTACGCCACCCTCTAGCCAATAAAAATATTGCTACGTAAAGCACGAGGCTTAATTGGGAATCTCCTTCGTTGATCCAGAGATCTCGGAACAGAGGTCACCGGCGACAGCGGGTTCTCTGGCCCGTAGCGCATCGCTTGTTTCTATTATTAAATTAACCGTAACAAGGAAGTTTGGTAAAGATGAGAAGCGGTACTTTAAAAAAAAAAAAAAAAAAAAAGGGGAGAAGCAGCTTAATGGGGAGCAATAATCATGCAGATGCGGAAAACAGGAAGCGGCTGCCCCCACGCAAGTAAATAAAGACTATACCTTTAATGGTTAATTGAATTGCATTATTTTGCTATTCCGTTAACCAATAATGTTATCATCTCTATCAAATTTGCTTATTTTCTTTCAAAGGCGCTAACACGGCACAACTGAACACCTGAATTACCCCGGTTATGGCTTTTGTAATTTACAAATGAAAATAAAGGCATTTTTTTTGGTATTTTTTCCCCCTAAAGGGTTAAGGCAGGTATCTCGGAATCGGGCCATGACGTCCTGTAATGTTACCATACAAGCTGATTGAAAAATATGAAAGATCTATTCTAAAGGAAGTTCTCCTGAAGCAGCAATTGAAAAGAAGTCTTTATAAGCACGTACACCCACCGAACCATCTGCCGGGCCAGCTGTGAGCGCCATTTCTCATTCCCTTATAGTGTATTATATATATAGCCATAACAGCTATTATATCTCACTCCTAAGACTTTAACGGGTGATTACAATAACAGATTTATTAACCGTAATTAAACAAAACAAATGGTACTTGATATACTATGGAAACTACAACACATCGAGAAGAGCTTGGAGTGCCCTATGGCAAATCGTAAGTGAAATACCGTCTTTAGAATTTTTTTTTTTTTTTTGAGTTCATTAAAAGCATGAAAACATGCAGAGACAGCCAATTTATATCCTGCTTAGCAAAACCATTAGTATGTAACAATGTGTTTTTTGCACCAATAAAGGCTTAAAATGTTGTAGAGACTATGTGTGGGGTTTAGGATGCTCCTCAGCTCGATGGGTCAGTTGAGAAGATCTCTGTCTATGGTATCTCTTCCTCCGTATGTCCTTCATGCGGCCGCATGTCATAAGGTAGGACCTGTAGCTTGTGGCAGGGACCCCTATAAATTCACCACTGGAGACCATGGAAAAATTGGGAGAAGGTATACAAAACTGTATATATAATTGAGTTTTGATATCCTGTTTCCTGTATGTATGGTAAGTCATATTACTGTACAAAGGAAAATGATCATGGTATACATTATATAAACCTGCTGCGATAGTGGTAATGATCCAAAAATGTAAACATATTGTGCAAATAAAGGAAAAGACCCCCAGGACTCTCCAATTACAGGGCAGTAAATACCAGGGTACCACTTGGTAAATAATACACAAAGTTAAATTGAGATTAAGAGAAATCTAAGAGAAATCCAAAAAATGATACAGTGGTTATAGCCCTCCAAGACTGGTTAGGACATTTCTGGTCAAGACTAATTCCACTAAGACCTCCTACTAAAAACCAACAATTAGAATTACTAATTAACCTTATTTGCACCTTGGCATGACTGTCGTCTTCAGATGTCAACGGCTATAGGCTACGGTCATTGGGTGGTTGCAACCATACGAGGTGTTAAGGAATCTTAATCCCACATACAGTCTATCGAATAACACCGAGGTTATTTTTTGGTGACAGGTCCGTTCTAAATAACTGTAGCAACGTGGATCCTACTTGCCTATAAAACACTTTGAAGGCTTTCTGTATTCTTCTAACGCCATTTGTGCCGAGCCGCTCGCTCAGTACTCAATATATTCTTCCATATAGATAATGTTCCTTCTTTTCAAACATTTTATCAAGAAGAACATTTTGCATTGAGCGCCGAGTGAAAAGATCGCCTGAGGCTAAACTGAAGCGGTTCCCAAATGGGTAAACCCACGGGGTATTAAGTCACTGAAGAAGAAAATGAAGATGACAAGGCTGTTGCTTCTTAATAAACATGATCACATTTTCGGCATGCATTATTTAGCAGTATTGTTCCACTAAACCGTGTTCAAAAATAATTCCTTGATTTCTTTCCTCCTGTCATTTTATGCATTCTTCCGATATTCTCTTTAGAAACGATGGTCTTTGTTGTGTCTATGAAGGAAAGGCAAGTTAGGTACTTATCTCTTGTTAAGTCTCACTGAAAACAATGAAGGCTAACAGGGACAATACTGCCAAACCTGTTTTTATTCCACAAAACTCCATCCAAGTCTATGAACGTGTTTGTCGACAAATCCGAGGGTATGTATTCTAAACAGGCAGGGGTTATATTTAAAATCCCTAGTAAACTCTGATGTCATCGCGTATGAAAAACTGCTCCCTTGGCAAGAGATAACTACCGAGCCTGCCTTTTTCCTTCTCACACACAACAAAGACCGTTGTTTCTAAAGAGAATGCCGGAACGATGAATACAATGACAAGGGAAAGGAATTATTTTTAGGAAATCGCAAATTATTGCGTAAGAAAAAGAGAGACGACAGAAAAATATTGAAATTTGTTAAGAAAAATAAATACTTTTTTTGGGGTGTTTGCAGATTAAATAGAAATGGAATCAGAGCATGATGTTCAATTTTAAGCCAAATGAATATATTTAATGATCTAAAAATGCATGTTGAGAAAGTGTTCATGAGTGAACCCACTTATTCTTCAAAAAAAACAAAAACATTATGAAATAGAAAAGTTTTAGGGATCATTAGAGGACCATAGTTGGCAAATTACTGGTTTGAAGTGTTCTCCTTCTTATCCTATATATATATATATATATATATATATATATATATATATATATATATATACCAGTATATATAATATATATATTATATATATATTATATATACTGGTATATAATATATATATTATATATACTGGTATATATATATATATATATATATATAATATAATATATACCATATATATGTACCATATATATGTAATATATGTAATTTATATATATATAACGTATATAACATATATATTACATATATAACATATATATTATATATATATATATATACTTTTGATTAGTACATTAAATTTAAAGATTTTGTAGACAAAATACAGCATTAAAACCATAATTCCTAGGGCCACTGAATGCCCAAACTCCCCAGAAATGTATTCATAATCATGTAGAATTTTTAAATATTTTACAAAAATAAAGTATTATATTACAGTGCCACGTAAACAACCAAGTATTACGTTTCCAAATTTCTATTTTTGTTTTACAATTAATTTAAAAAAAATTTTTGGTTGAAAAATGTAATTCAATTTTACATCTAAAAATGGGCGCACATTAGCAGTTTTCTGGAAATGTAAAGAAAGTGCCCTTCATGGGCTTTATTAACAGCCACGTTGATGGCATCCCTTAAACGCGATGGATTAGAAATCTTGGACATATTTTTTAAAAAAAAAAAATAATAATAGAAAATTCAGTTTTCAAATATGAGAAAATAAGCGTATCGTGACAATTTGGTATTTTTTTTTTACTTCTTCCTTAAATTACGTTACTGTCAGTTCTAAGGCACTCTGCGGAGTGAAGAATGTTCAGAAATCAAAGTATCTATTTCACTTACTGAGAAAATTATGCAACTGTTACCAGCAAAAGCACTCGGCAAATATAAATGTATTTCAATGTAATTCAAATTGTTGCTCTCGCTCTCTCGTTATCGCGCTGGAAATATCGCTGGGGGGTCCTTGTCTTTCGATATTTAAAAGAGAAAAGAATTTAAGTAATCGTCGCAGTATTACAAAATTACCCTTAAATACAGAAAACACCTTTACTTTGTTACAAGGTGCAATTTTATTCTTTTTTTTTGTCTAATGGAGTATCTGCGTCGGAAATTTCACAGTAATGCCATTTTTTTTTTACATTTCAGCTCTTTTTTTTCCCCTTTGTGTTATAAAATGACATATAATATTCTGTTGTCTTCGTCAGTTCCTGGTGGGTTACTGAGTACTTATGGCATGGTAATTTGTCTACATCTTTATTCCTCCCCACCCCATGTAAAACCCAAAATACTTTTTAATAAGAGCTTAAAAAAAAACATTTAATCTTTTCTGTAACAAAGCAGCTCCGGAAATGCCGATATACCGGCATAAGAATTTTTTTTTTTATCTAAATCAACTTTTTTTTTGTTAAATACAAGTTGGATGATTGACATTTACATGCCAGTGTATATATACATAAAATCTATACTGAATATATTATCTAGCTACAACCCGCACAGTTAAACATCGTTCTATTATCCGTTCATTTGAGAAACATTATATTGAAGGCGGGTACATCTGTCAAAACCATTTTTCAGAAATAGTACTATTTTTTGCTATTTTCACAATTTCAAAAGGTATTTTAATAGGCTTTCGTGGAGAATTTCAACATACACATAATCAGTCGGCAGTGCAGATATGGTGATACTTATCATTATTTTATAATATGTTCGAATCGTAGCGCATGGGAAACTAACTTGTAAAAAAAAAATTCAGGCGTAACTGGTACGTAAAAAAAAATATATCAAAATATTAATAAACTCCCTATGTAGAATAATGACTGACAGTGAAAAACCCAAGTAGGTTCAGAACTTTACTTTGGTCAGTATAAAAGATTAAAAAGATTGGGAAAACATTTAGTGAAAGGGTGGTAGATACGTGGAACAGACTTCTCGCAGAAGTGGTAGAGGGTAATACAGTGAGGGTGTATTAAACATGCATGGGATAGGCATATGGCTCCTGAATCTAAGACGAGACCAACGACTGATTAAGGCTTGAGTCTTTACAGCAGGAGAAACCGTGACTAGAGGGGGGCCGAATGGGGCCGATCTGCTGTAATCTATTTTTCTGGATTAACAAAATAAAATCTTTATTTTAAAAAAAAAATAATTAATTATTATTATTAATTATTATTTTAAAAATTAATTCCGGATTCGAGACAGAAAAGGAGGATAGTAGGGTAGAGAAAAGGGAAGGAAAAGTAGGATTGTGGGGAGTCCCATATAGCTAACGTTCACCCAAAAGGGGAACATGCAGTCTTAATGGTAAAAGCTAATTTTTTTTTTGCATTTTTTTTAAATCCTCTTTTGCTTGAATAAAAATAATATGATATATGCGTAAGGAATGTAAAGTTAATTTATCAAAATTATCCAATTTAACGTCACATGCCATAATCTATCCTGAACCCCCCACGCTACTAAACGATTCTTAATTAAACCCACATTGTTTGATAAATTATCTTACTCAATAATGCTGGATATTTTTTCCCTAAAAAGAAATTCAGAATTATATATTGGGTATTGCAGTTTCTCATGGATTGGGTGTAGCTAAATTAACTTAATTTTTTTTTTCGCCCCAATGATAAATGGGGCAAATCACAGACATTTCTATCATTTTTTAAATTAATAACCAATTTATCCTCATTCTTTTTTTTTTAATATTCACATTTGTCCCATACGCTAAGCGGTGGGTGGTTGTGTTAGTAAATACCCCTCTTATTCTGCTCCCTGCAGATGCCAAGCTTTGTATTGGTGCTAATCTGTAGCGGACAACATCCTTTGCAGACACCACAGAGAGTATTAAGACTTCCTGTTTATATTTTTGACATCTTGGAGCTGAACAGGACTGCTTCGACACGAGTGCATTTTTTATCTTATCCAGTATTCTTTTCAACATAAAGCACGCGCTGAAATCCACATAGGTATTCAAGATGGCCGGTCTACAAAATAACGGGATCTCCTTTTTTCTCGCAAATCCAGTTTTCACGGTGTTTAAATCATAAGGCACGGTATTAGCCATGATCTCTGTATCTCAAAAGCACATTCCAACCTTCAGATTTTGTGGCCACCTGTGGCATTTTCCACCTCCTCCATATCATACCTGGTAACCTTCCAAGGTAGGCTACAACCTATCCTTCTAATACCCCCAACCTGCACCCTGAGGAAACCATCCATCGTCCCCACCGTCCAGTTCTCCAGGCAACTTCTCTACATCCCCGCTGCCAAAGTCAAATCATCCCCGGCCAAGCAGTCCCTTACCTTCACTATCATTCCCACCTAAAAGATTGCAAGCTTGCAAGAACAGGACCCTCCTTGTGTTCCAGTCTTAACATGTTGACTCTTATTGTCAAGATGTATATTGTCAGTTTAAATATTATCATTACCTTTCACTATCCCCCTACAAGATCTGCTGGTGCTCTATAAATGTAATATGATGTCTACCATGCTGGAAATCTGTCTTTCTCATCATTTTCGGTAGCTTTATGGGTACGCAGGCAAAATATGTCAACCAAGATAAGGGACAGAGGAACCACTTTGCCTTGCAAGAGGCGCAACGTGTCTAAGTCAGTTGGTACACCCAACTTGATGGCCAGTGGATGCTAAGAAACAGACCTCGCAGGTCCTAAAAGCTTACGTAAAATAATGTAAACATATATATGTATATAATACTGGATTGATGGAAATGTAGAAGTAAGCTTTTTCCACATTCGACTGAAACGTTGACCCATCTTCTACGTCTCACGTATGTTATAAGACAGTGGTTATCAAACCGTGGTCTCAACACCGACACTTTATCTTCAGAACATTCCAAGGTGGTCCACAAGGTGACAAGGAACCCAACGAAGAACATATTTCCCTACTAGGTTTTCTTTTTGAGGTTTTGTTAATGTAATCTTATTTTTTAACAATTAAAAGCGCGCAAAGTAGACCATTCCGAATAGTATTCTAGCCTTATCCGGTCAAGCACAAACGTTGTTATAGGAGATGATACCGGGCTCAGAGCGAGTAGAACTGAAAGACGAACAGGTGGCTTCCGCCGTACAGCCTAAAGTAAAAATTGAGACAGATCTAAACTCTTATCCACTTTCTCCTGACAGGTATTATTTTTCCGTAGAGCAATTTGTTTAGCTACGACTGTAATCAATGCTACAAAGAAATCTTAACGGCAGCCACACGGCACCCATGAATGGAAACCATTATGCTTTTTTTATAAGTAACCCGTACTGTTTCTGCTCAAGGAGGGAAACTTTACATTTTTTTACTGAATAGCATTTTTTTCCCCTCTTGTGAATGAGGCACAACATTTCCTTTGCCAGACACAAAAGAATGGAAGAAAAAAAAAAAAAAACAGCAATTACCAGGTAGAGAGCCAAGCGTGCCCTGATCTATGATCTTCAACTTTTATGTCTTTTGTAAATCCACTCTGTTCTTCAAGGGTTCTGTGTTGCTTAGGAAGGTCGGAATGGCTTTTTTTTGTATATATTTTTGGTCTTTTTTCCCTTAAACCATATAAGGGCTTCGTGTCAAAATACAACTATTTTTTTTTTCCTCCACGACGTGAAAAATACAACGTTCCAAAAATATTAACTTTTCAAGCTTTTTTTTTTCTTTTTTTTTTTGTTCAATTGCTTCATCTCCAACTTGATGGAACCCTTTGAAGATATTGTATAATGCTTCACACAATTTGCTGGATCTATTTCGAGCAATTTCAGACAATAGAAAGGTACAGAAAACCGTATCGTGTCGTTGGCCTGGCTGCTCTTTTCCGCGACTCCTTCGCCGGCAGTTGGGAAGCGACAGAGAGAACTAGTCAAACCGGATTGCCGTGAGCCGTTCCAGCTGCTGTGATTATATCAAGATATTTTTTTTTATATATGCAGGGTAATAAAAAGGTCTAATGGAGATCTAAGGATTTTTTTTGGTCCTGGGCAGTATTATTGGAATTTTTCTTTGTAGCCAAGTAACTTATTATCGGGTACTGGCTTCCAAATGTACCCTTACCGGCAACTTATTCCGACCAAGAAAACCTATAAACCTGCCAACACCTGGTAGATGTTTAAGAGCAGCCATGGGGTCCATATACCTGGCACCCTACGGGCACATACCCCCCCCTCCTAGTCATGAGTGCAATGATCAAGTGGGGGAAGACCAACAGCATTAACCCCTTAAGGACAACGGGTAAATATACAGGCTTTGTCGTGAAGGGGTTAATACAACGTAATCTCATTAATAGCCTTTTAATTCCCGGAGCCAGCCCTCTGCATGTATGTCGCGTGTGTTTGCACATACATACACCTATTCAGATGATATGTTTTCTGTGCAGAAAGCATGTTGAATCATAAAGAAACAGGATTTCCAGCTTAACAATAAAAGCCTGTATGTATTAAAATGTTTCATTGTGCCCATCAAATTCTGCCTTCAAGTCCTTGCTGCTTGGCTATTAATGAATGCCGCTCTTTTATAAGCTGAGCTGGGACTCGTGAAGAAACGTACTTATTATTGAGGCTAAAAGAAGAAAAAAAAAAGGCAAAATTGCAGGAATGCTTGACTGGCAGAAATCAGTCATTCCTACGACAGATTAAGCAATCCTTCTTTTGTAAGGCAACACTTCATAAACAGTCTGGAACATGAATACATAGATCCTTAGGGCAATTAGAGCCGACACAATCCATACTGCCTTACATGGGCAGATTTAGGGCAGAATGTAAAAAAAAAAGCCCCCCGAGAGGTCCTGGGTATATGTAGAGAAAATCTTTTTGCTAAGCAGGGTAGTAAAATTAGCTCGTTACATTTTCACAAACACTGAACTCCATTAATTGCCGTTTCCAGCAGCAAAATATCAAAGCATTCCGACCGCAAATACGAAAAAAAAGGATGGAATGTAAAGGTCCTACGTAGCGTTCATCAAAGCACATGTGTCTGGGCAGATAAGAGGTTAAAAAAAGGCTATCTCCCATATCCAGCAAATGATATTTTTGTTTAATGTGCCCATGTGCAATAATTGGCTTCCTAAAAACAAATCAGTCATTAAAACGCAATTTGAATTTTAATGGATGCGAATTTCCAATAGGCGTGGAACCCCCATCGCCCTCCGATCCAATAGGCGCTTAAACTCCCATCACCCTCAGCTGGTAGGCGATCGTGGAGGCGCGAGAAAGGCAGTCCCTGGTATGATTACCCATTCTAGCTGTTAGATACTGTAACTCTCAGTATGCTAAGCCAGCCAGAGGCTCAGCTAAGAAGGAAATAATACTGTCCTGCTATTAAAATAGATGCACTCGAGGGAGCTCTCCAATTACCATCATAGAGGCAAAGTATGCCTACAAAAACACATTAAAAATTAGTGTTTTCCCTTGGAAAATATTATTTCAAGGGGAATTTAATTTTTAGAGTGCCAGCATATTACACAGTTCAGTTCCACGGAGCATACAAATCTCACTGCACTGCTGAATGGAATTGACCATCCGGAATCTAAAGAGTTAATTAACCAGTAAAATGCTCTAACAGCTCTTTTGTGGCTTACCGAATGGAGAGAGTTAAAGAGAAGTCGGAGATTTACACGGTTTCTTAGAAGGGTTCTTAGGTACGACTGCTACACTTCACCCCCCTCCTCCATTTGTCTCCCCCCTACACAAAATGTATTGGTATGGCCCAGAGACACTAGTGTCCCTTTCTATCAGATGCTGCAAGTGTGGGGTTCTTTTCTTGTTTTAATGATAACTTTTGGATTTTCTTCCGGCATACAGGCTGGAGGAAGCTGGAGTCCTATAGATCTATAGATCCTATAGATCTTTCATCCTATAGATCTATTGGATCCATATCCTATATAGATCTACATCCTATAGATCTTTCATTACAACAAGGTTTATTAAAGGAGAAGTCAAAGAAGAGCAGCCTTCTACACGGTGCAGTAAAGTAGACCGGGAAAGGGTCTGTTCCGTTTCATAAACATAAAAAACTTGGCGTACGGACGCGCATATCCAGCCGAGAGCCGCTATTACGTCATCCGGAGGCTACTGGCCTTAAAGTGCCAGAGCCACCTTGTCACTGCCAGTCCGGCCCTCTCACCGGTGGCCAAGGATCATATTTCCATGACAATAACTTTTTTTAAAATGCCAGACTGATCAATGAACTCAATTACTGTCTCATCCAGGCACTAAAGTGGTAAAAAAATAAATAAAAGTAATAATATAACAATTTCCATTTGTTTTCGAATGACAGAGATCAACATTTTAAGCAGATATTTTTTATGTGTTATTCAGAAGTCTAATTTATTCCTAACTCCCACCTGCAGAATTCCCTAAAGTTCCCGTTTCTCTCTGACGCTCTCCTGCGAGACAACAGGTTAACAACACTAATACTCTCTCCGCTCATGTCAGTGTCAACAAGTAACACGAGAAAAAGATCTGCTATCTGCCTTTTGAACTATGGTGTAATTGTTTTAAGATTAGTGCATTTATCACACGTTTTTACATTAAAGGGCAATTTCAGATGCTAGAAAATTCTACGAACGTTAGATAACAATGATCGGAGGGGAGTTTAAAATGATTTGAGCATAATCTGAATCCCTGAATCCGACACTTTGGGGAATATCTTCAGTAGTGATCTAAATTTCAAAAGGTAGTTTATATGTCAAGTGACTCTGATTCGCATTCTTACAATATGTTGAATAATATTTATTATTAAAAGTTGAAAAAAAATGTAAAAAAAGTTAAAAATGATTGAAAATGTTGTTTTGTATATATATATATATATATATATATATATATATATATACACTATGGATGATCATTTTCTTTTAATTTTAATTCTTAATTAAGATCACTTGGAAAACCCTCTCCAGACCAAAGCATTTGAGTCTATGCTAAGCATGAGATAAAAAAATTTGTTTTTCATATCTATATTGTAAAATTGGCATAAAACAATTTGGCATCTGTTCCTAAAACGTATAAAATTGAGCTGATGTTCACAATGAGTTAAACTTTTTATAGCCTTATTGGTTAAAATGTTTTTTTTTTTTACTACCTAGTGTGGCTTCAAGCTTTTTAATCCCCGGGGTAAGGAAAGGTATTGTTTTTTGCACTTGTGATGTCACTGATCCATTAGATGATAAGATTCTCAGCGAAAATAACCCCGTAATAAACAAAATGTTTATTCTCTGTAGGAATTTTTATGCTAAGAATTTTTAAAAGAGAAGTCCACAGAAATCTTACTCTACTTGAGCATAAACCCCAACAATGTATTCAGTAATAATGCCCAGCACTGTGGACAGTAACAACCCCCCAGCGCTGTATACCTTCATAACCCCCAAGCACTGTGTACCGTAACAACCCCCAGCGATGTATACAGTAATCTCATAATAATTTACCTACAAATTCTATTAACCCCCATGTTGTATAATGTTAAATAAAAACGCACATTCATTTTCCTTTTTGTGAATAATCATCATTAATTTTCATTGCGGCTGGATGAAATTGCAAGCTCTGTTGGCGTTGTCAGTACACAGCCTCAGCAAAATATACAGACATTATTAATGATAATAATTGCCACGAATTCATTCCACGTTGCGAATACATTGCTCCGTGTGATAGATGTTCTTGTGAAGAGAGCAGAATTAATTACTGGGCGAAAAAAAAATTTGAAGCAATAGGATTACAGCAAATGTTCGGTGTTCTTAATTTGAATTCAATATGCATTATTATGCAATATTAATGACGGGTTTCTGGAAATGACTGCACACAATAATTACAAACAATAAAAATAGTATTGACCATGTTTTTTGATTAAACTTCTATTAGCCAAAGACTTGATGGTTATAAGCAAGACCGTCTATGCAAAATTAATCAAATTCAAATCCAACCTGGGGACGTTGGTTCGGATGGTAATTTGTACACTATAACTATGCGCTTTCTCATTTAGAAGAGTGTCAGCGTAATGCGTCGGATCCAGATATAAAAATGTATTTAAAGGGACACTGCAACTATCATATCTGCATGGTCCCTTTAAATGTTTGCGTTGTCTCTTTTGCTAACACATGGAGAGATACTGCAGAATCCCCTCATACACATTTGCCCCTTCCCCTGACCCCCAGGGCATTTGCCACACATGAGATGTGTTTGGATGACTCCCGCATGCACAGAAAGCACTCCCGTTTATTTCAATGGGAGCGCTTGCCTGTCACTGATTGGTTGTTCTGAGCAACCAATGAGTGGCACGAAAAATAATACCACGGAGTTCTACTCTGGAGCTGCAGCTTTTCCTTAAGGCGAGTATTTTCTTACAAAGTATGTTTGTATGGGTTGATTGTTCAGGGGCTGCCTGGGACATTGGAGGGGCCTTTAACCCCTTAATGACAAAGCCCGTACATGTACTAAAAATACATTGTTTTTATTGGGCTTAGGGACCGCCCATTGATCTTAAGGAGTTAATATAAAGTTATTTTCTTAAAATCAAAGCAAAAACGTATTTTTACTTGTCATTTTTGTCAAGGCTCTACAAGGTAATTGCTATAAATGGCGCTTGATTGGGGGGCTTGGAGGGGTGGAGTCTTTTAATCTCCTGCTCCCAAACTGCCTTTATGGCTCCACCCCATTCCCAACCCACTTACAGTTAGCCCCGCCCCCTAAAACCCAAATGCACAGCTGACAAAAAAACAGGTAATAATTGTTGCTTTTTGCACACCGAACAATTCAGATTCAGAACATTTCAAACGATTCTCAGAATTTACATAGAATAAATCAAGCATTTAAATTTGAATAAATCAGACATTTTATCAATAATTTACTTGTGTAACAAAATATTTCTTTTCTTTTGTGTATTTATTTATTACATTTGGCCAATGGCAAAGTGTGCCGAGCATTTTTATGTGGGATTTTATTGCTTTTATAGAATAAAAGAGGATAAATACGTTTTCTGCTCAGCTTTTGTTAGACTTTTCCATTTGACTAATTACCCTTCATATATCTGGCAATGGAAATATTCGATTCTGTACAATTGGACACTGCTGGCGATAGATGAAATGTTTATGCGTGTTTAAGGTCTTTTGAAGGCAATTTAAGAAAAAGGAGGGGGAAAAAAAAGCAGAATAAATAAAAAAGTACTGCTGGAGTCTCGAATTTTAACAATTATTAAAAAAAAGTCACTTGAGAGGCCATAAAGGTGCGATTGGCAGTTGCTTGACATGTTAATAACATTTAGTGAGAATACTTATAGCACAGCTATATTTGAATGTTATAACATTTAAAGTACCATAAGTTTTGATTCTTCATCTTTAATTATACTGTATTTAGTATATATCTCTCAATATTTGAAATTAGGAAAGACGGACGCTTTTTCTTTAAGGGGTGGCGGTTAAAGGTGTGGCTAGGGGTGGAGCTTTATTAAAACTTTGAACGCGACTTCTTGATGGTTTCATTAATTTTACTAAAGAGGGATTATATGTAGAGACACAATCTCTGCTGTTTCTGTATACATTATTGGGGCTTTTAGGGCTGTAGAACCCTGTGATACCCTCATACCCAGCAAACATTCCAAGCTCCCAGAAAAGAGGAAAGTTAGGGAAGGAAAGAGGGGCGTAGAGGTTGCAGGATCCACCTTAAACAATATGCCAAGTCCTATCCAATGACCCCCTCCAGTTGACCGAATCATGCAAACTTTCCATCGCTATTGAACCCAAACAACCATTGTCCTGGTCAAGATCAACCTATAATTTGCCAGTTCACACTCAATAACCAAGTCCTGTCCATCTAAAGGACCATGTCCTGCCCTCATTCACTCACCAAGGGAGAAGAGATCAGAGACACAGACAATCTAATTTGCCCTATTGCGCAACTGACTGTAGATCACTAAGAGCCTGGTCTATAATCTAGAAGATAAAATCTGGAAGACTAACCCAATATTTTATGTTTTGCCCATAAAAAAAAAGGCAGAGGATATTTCACAAGAATTGTGCAATGTGTTTGAGGAGTGGCTAATTCCATCTTATAATAAGTGGAGGCTTTTATTGTTGACATTGGAAATTACCTGGTTATCCTATGACAAAGAGCCAAAAGAGGTTCATAGCAGGAGACAGAGAGGGCTTTCCTAGTAACATAGTAACATAGTAACATAGTTCATAAGGTTGAAAAAAGACCAAAGTCCATCAAGTTCAACCTATATACATATTGTGTCCCTACCGTGTTGATCCAGAGGAAGGCAAAAAACCCTTATGAAGCAGATGCCAATTGCCCCATACCAGGGGGAAAATTCCTTCCCGACTCCAAATATGGCAATCAGAATAAATCCCTGGATCAACGTTCTGTCCCTATTAATCTACTATCCATAACTTGTAATATTATTGCTTTCAAGAAACACGTCCAGGCTCCTTTTAAACTCTTTTATTGAGTTTACCATTACCACTTCCTCTGGCAGAGAGTTCCATAGTCTCACCGCTCTTACTGTAAAGAACCCCCGTCTGTGCTGGTGTAGAAACCTTCTTTCCTCCAGCCGTAGAGGATGTCCCCTTGTTATAGATACCGTCCTGGGTATAAATAGGTCCTGGGAGTGATCTCTGTACTGCCCCCTTATATATTTATACATAGTTATTAAGTCCCCCCTAAGCCGTCTTTTTTCCAAACTAAATAACCCTAATTCTGATAATCTTTCTGGGTACTGCAGTCCTTCCATTCCCCTTATTACTCTGGTTGCCCGTCTTTGAACCCTCTCCAGCTCCACTATATCTTTCTTGTACACTGGTGCCCAGTACTGTACACAGTATTCCATGTGTGGTCTGACTAGTGACTTGTACAATGGTAGAATTATTTCCTTGTCGTGGGCATCCATGCCCCTTTTGATGCACCCCATGATTTTATTTGCCTTAGCAGCAGCTGCCCGACACTGGTCGCTACAGGTAAATTTACTGTTAACCAAGACTCCTAAGTCCTTTTCCATCTCAGTCGTCCCCAGTGTTTTCCCATTTAATACATATTCCCAGCCTGGATTTTTCTTCCCCATGTGCATAACCTTACATTTATCTGTGTTGAACCTCATCTGCCACATCCCAGCCCAAGCCTCCAACCTATGCAGATCCATTTGTAATCGTGCACTGTCCTCTATTGTGTTAACCACGCTACAGAGCTTAGTATCGTCTGCAAAGATTGATACTTTACTATACAATCCCTCTACAAGGTCATTAATAAATATATTAAAAAGAATAGGACCCAAAACTGACCCCTGTGGTACCCCACTAGTAACAGTCACCCACTCAGAGTATGTACCATTAATAACCACCCTCTGTTTCCTATCACTGAGCCAGTTAGTTACCCACATACACACATTCTCCCCCAGCCCAAGCATTCTCATTTTATGTACCAGCCTTTTATGTGGCACCGTATCAAATGCTTTGGAAAAATCAAGATATACGACATCCAGCGATTCTCCCCGATCCAGTCTAGAACTCACCTCCTCATAAAAGCTGATCAGGTTAGTTTGACAGGACCGATCCCTTGTAAACCCATGCTGATATGGAGTCATACATTTATTTTCATTGAGATACTCCAAAATAGCATCTCTTAGGAAACCCTCAAACAGTTTACATACAACAGAAGTTAAACTAACAGGCCTATAATTCCCCGGGTCACTTTTTGTCCCCTTTTTGAATATTGGCACAACATTTGCAATGCGCCAGTCCTGGGGAACAGACCCGGTCACTATAGAGTCCTTGAATATTAGAAATAGGGGTCTGTCTATTACATTACTTAACTCCCTTAGAACGCGGGGGTGAATGCCATCTGGACCTGGTGATTTGTCTATTTTGATTTTTTTTAGGCGGCACTGTACTTCTTCCTGGGTTAGACAGGCGACATGTACTGGGGCATTTATCTCATCCTGCTGTATATTACCTGGTATTTCATTTTCCTCTGTGAATACAGCAGAGAAGAATATATTTAATAGATTCGCTTTTTCCTGATCCCCGTCTATAACGTCTCCCTCATTACTTTTTAAGGGGCCGACGCTTTCATTTTTAACCTTTTTACTATTTATATAGTTAAAGAACATTTTGGGGTTTGTTTTACTCTCTTTGGCAATGAGTCTTTCTGTCGCCACTTTTGCTGCTTTTATCTGATTTTTACATATTTTATTTTTTTCCCGATAGCTTCTTAGTGCTTCCTCACTGCCTTCCTGTTTTAGTAGCTTAAATGCCTTTTTTTTGCCATTTATTGCCACCTTTACATTTTTATTTATCCACATTGGTTTTCTCTTGCTCCTGACACTTTTATTCCCATACGGTATGTACTTTTCACAGTTCCTGAGCCTGTTGAGGCAGATCATCGGATTGTGTAAAGCAAGTCAGTCTGGGGAATATCAGGTATTGCCCTTGGATAATTCACCCTTCACAATACGGATATATTGAATTACTGCTGTCCTCACGATGGTTGTTCGATGGTATGTACGGATTGAACAGATGTGAATATAGAAACGGACACCTTAAGCTGATTCATGAAAAAACGCTGCATACAGGCCAACGTATTCTGAATAAGGAACTGCCTTTCTCCGTAATACACGCTTCCCAACAGACCTAGTTTTCAAGGGATAGTCTAAATTTTTGGGCACTGTTCTTCCTGTAAAATCAATGGAGGTCTGTGCTGCTGCGACACAAGGTGGCCCTTTCGGTAAGACAGGCATGTCTGGTCCTGTTAACTCCCAGTAACATTTGTCTCCATGGTAACACAAAATAAAGTGCTTACACTGCAGCCGGGTATTTTGGATAGTAACCCAACTTACCTTATAATAAAACATAACACACAGTTTCAAAGGTAGGAAAGGTATAGTTTGATTAAAGGGGACAAGCATACTGCAGCATAATACTAAGCCCCTCCCATGCATAGTATGTGATGGTGCTGTGGTTATACTCCTCCCCTACACCCGCCCATGAGGTACAAAGCTAGTTATGGTTCAACTAAACGTGATTGGATACTACAGAGATCATTTATTTTTTCTGCCAAAAAAGGTTATTAAGATTTTTTTTTAAATCTAGTACAAGTTCTACGCGCTAGAAAGACATTAGAAGAAGGTGCACCAATTTGGAGTAATTGCTGGGGAGGTTTTAATGGAAGGATTATTTTACACTCGCTAGGGTCCTCTTTGACCCCTACGGTTTCATCAAGGTTGACCTCCCGGGGAATTATAACTGATGGAGTCCTGGGTAACATCTACATGTGCCCTACACTCAAGTTCCCCAAACAACCCTCAACTGCCTTTGCACATTAAACAATTTCTACAACAACTGATTAAATCTAAAACAGCTCATTCAAGACACTTTTTTTTGGGGGGGGGGTTGTCTTCCTAAATCCACAACCCATTTGGTGGCATCAAGAAGTCACCTAATATCGTATAATATAAAATATTAAGACACAACGAAACTGAGTCAGATTTCACTAAATGAATCTATAATACCAAAATAAAATCACTTGCATTATAACAGGAAACTCCCACGCCGATCTTACCAAATAACCAAAAACAATGTGCTGTCTTTACCGTATTTTCTAGTAATTAGTCACAAACGTAAGAGGGTAGCAACATGCAAGTTGTGTCAGCAACACCAGGAAAAAAATTAATTCTCAGACTCATCGCCTTCCCGTCAGTTGGAAAACACACCCACGTGTTAATTACAGGAAGCTTCCTCTGTATCTTTTTGTTCTCAACTTGAGTAAACAGTGTGAGTTTCATTCTTTGCAAGCGGCGAGACCTTAATGTTTTTGAGACCCATTAACTGAGGGTGGCGGTGGGGGGGGAGGGGAGAGTACACCTGCACGGCAAAAAAGAACGAGGGAGGAGATTGTAGAGACTACATTGTGCCTTTTGTGCAAGTGATCTGGGGCTGTTGAGGACATAGAGAATGAAGGATAATTACGGGAGAAAGATTAGACCTTTAACCATTTAAATCCCGGGGAGGGGGGGAGCGCAGGGACTTTGTAGTGTGTAGGTGACCCCCATACTACACATGAAAGGTTACAGAGATATCTTTTATATATAACAGAATATTAGAATTATTTCCTCTAATTCTTCAGTTTGGAGCAGATTAAAGAATTAAAGAATTTCTTGGGTCCCCAAGGGCTGAAATCGATATTTTGATATTTAATAAACGAATTAGCGACGTATATCAATAAGTTGCATGGTTTGGATTAGTGGAGAAACCTGATGGTCTGCAGTCCTCAAGGACTGACGCTACGTATCTAGACCTCTGTGGTCCAACAATGTGACCTGAAAGCTCCCCAAAAATCCTATGGCTGGCGAGTACATAGATCACAATATATAAGGTATACAACAGTGAAAAAAAAAAAATAATTCTGGACAGAGAGCTGAATTTGGGCTTTTTCTGATGAAGGTGGACCTGTGCCAGCATGTCACGCTCAGCCCACGCTGCATAATGTGGTTTAGGCTCCACTCACATCCTAAGCTATTTTTTTACATGCCAATACTTTAAGTGTGAGAGTTCCTTTAAGTGTCAAATACCGGAGAAAATATTAAAACCCTAACGCATTAACTTTATTAAGATCAGAAGACATGGGGGCTTATTCACTAAGCAGTGAGTTTCTGATAACTTACTTTAAATCTTTGGCCCTTATGCTATATATATAGTTCATGATGGCAAACCAAACTCACTAACTAGTGAGTAAAACCGGTGTCTTAATTGCCCTAAATCTTCCATGTTAACCATTTTCGCACCGGAGTTATAAAATGAAGTATTTCACTCATTTTAATCTGACTGTATCACAGCACAACGCAAACTCTGGCAAGGAGAACAACCATCAGCTCCTTTCTTGATATACAGTTGACGTATATTTTTAATCATAAAACAAATCACTGCTTAAATAGCATCTTCCCCGCCAGATGGGATGCCTACGACGTTCCAAATCCTATCCGTCTTCCACTCATCTTTAGTCCAACCCCCCAGCACAGACGGAAGGGGTAAGATTTCATAAATCACTCAACGGTGCCCAGTCATCGATCATAAGTGCCTTATCCGTCACATGTGACAATAACGGATGTGCTGTTCCATTCCAAACCATTACATATTCTAAGCCAAGCAAACAAAAGTATGAAATAACACATTTATCCTCCTTTATGATGGTATATGTTCATACCCCATATGGCATTTAAAAAAGAACACTGCCTGTTCAATTATGATTGATGAGGATGGCTGGAGTTTTTTTTTTTTTTCCCAGCAACAGAAAAGAACTTCTCCAGCTAAACACTGTATTAAAGTGTTAAGAAGAAAAAAAAAAACCTTTTAAGCAGATGGCATATTGTTTTTCCCATTCTTTTATTAAAGTCAAATAATGTACAAGGGTGTTGTGGGACCAAATTTTAATGTTTTTGTTGGATCTTGAATATTAAGACCAGATTGAGTTATAAAAGAATGCGGTATATTAATTTTGCCCCGGGAGAGTGATCTTAAACTTTGATGTCAAAACTGTGGCTGAAAAAAAAAAAGAAATAGTATTTTTTTTTCTAAGTCAAACCGGATGTCTTCTGTTACTTCCATGTAAATGAGGACAATTAAGACGATATTCATTGTAAATGAGTAATGGCCACTAACAGACTTTGGTCCAGAAATTCATATTAGTAAGCATTTCGGGAAGGCAGGTTGACCAAATGTTGTAAATTGTTCTTGGAACTGTTCTAGAATGTTAAGAAGCACCCCAACATCTCAAGCGGATTCGCGCCAACAGAGTTCCTGAGCCTGCTCAAAGCCTAGCATGATGCAGAATTGAGTGGGGAAAACCATTAAACCAAGGGTGTAGCTGTCAACATTTCCAGTGTAAGAGGTTTTAGATAACTGGACTTGAGGTGAGATAGTATTCAGACCTAGAGACCATGCCTTCGAGGAAAAAAAACCATTGGGCCAGGCTTGACCCTGGAGCTATGTCCTAGCGAGATGGCAATTATGAGGTTCCCAAGGGTGGCAGAAATCAGAAGAAAATTAGAAGCCTGAATTCTTAAAAAATGTACAGGTGGGCACAAAACCCTATAAGCCCCCAGCTTTGGACTTCTCAGAAGGCTTGTAAGATAGAAAATCACAGTTGAGCAATATCAAAACTAAACTATATAGCAGATCCCAAATAAGACAACTGAAAATCACATCTCAAGTGGTATCTTGTTTTGTGTCAGCATATTAAGAACCACTAAAGAAATTAAGGAAACGTAAAGAAATTAGAAGGTTCCTTAAAACTAATATTCCGTGTATTCCTACTACACAGACACCCCTCATATGTATAGCTTTTTATCCCCCGACATACCTTAAAAAAAATTACATCGCCACACAAGAAAACATTTACATATTTAATCATTGTGTTTATGTATAATTTACATGGCTTTGGTTCATTTCTTCATTCAGGCCAGAGGATTGTGCTTTGTGCTGCACTACTAGCTCCTTCGGCATTTAAAGGTTAGTTTCACTGATACGTGACTCAGAACCATCGCCTGAAGAACAACTAGAAGGAACGTAATTCCTCAAGTCCGAATAAAACATTGTTGTAAAATCATTTTTGCATTTCAGGAGAATTCAAAAGAAAATTGCCAAGAAGCTTATGGCAGATGGCTACAGAAGTTACTGAATCAAAAAATTCTCAATAAGGTTTTGAAGACCACCAATAACTTTATATTTGGATACTAAGAAGAAATAAAACAGTATTTTTTCAACAATATTTTCAACAACATGGGCATTTACTGTATATAGCCTTGGATTCATGGCATCTTCTTCTACTTTCCTGCGTTACCAACACAAATTCTTAACAAAACCCGTCAGGACAGGTCTGACCATGTGCCCCATTCCCATATCTGGGAAATTTCCTGGGCAACCTACCCAAAGACTCCAGGTGAAACCTGGAGATCCGCCATGTCCCACATTCTGCAGAGGTGTGACGGCTGACCCAACAACCTAGAGGTGATAAAATCCAAACCACTAAATATAAAATCTCTAACGATCATTATATATAATTCTACGACGCTAACTCATCCGATCCAAGGAACGTGGAGAATTCCGAATTCTGGTTTATGGGTCCTCCTTCCAACACTTTTAAAGGAACATGATCCCCGTAAACTGTCCATATTTTAGCGACCAACTATTCTCCCAGCGTGCTAACAACTGAACTTCACAAACTGTAACAAGCGTCGTCTAATGAGAATGTATGTTCTCCCTAGCAACCTCCTGCAATTGTAAACGTGGTTATCTCTGAAGATCTCATTAGCTTTGGAACACATTAGCAGACAGGCGAGGTGAAATCTTGACCTATTTAATTTCTTTGTCACCAATAGCTCTGTGCAGTATAAAATATCAAAGCATGTGATAGAAACGCACTTACGCAGCAGCTCCCGGTATCGCACGGCATCTGCATACAAAACCAATTACTCTCTGCTGTGCGGCATTGGCGCTTTGTGGCTCAAACAACTTATTGATATCAAAATATATGCCAGACAAAGCGAAACCTGCTTACGGTGCCAGGGACAGGAAACCTGGGGCAGAGGATGGACCGAAAACGTTTGCTTACCGTAAATATAAATATTTGATTAAAATTGTATTTTTTATTTAATAGTCCATTTTGAAAAATTGAAAATTAAAAAAAAAATCAACATTTAGATTTAAAAAAAAATCTACTTTACATTAAATGTCTATATAATTATTCTATGAACAACATCTACTATTTATACACAGTGTAATAAATCAAGCGCAATAAATCTCTCTGCTGTTTTGCTTTGGAATGCAGTAAAATTTGCAATTCTTTTGCATCTAGTATCTGTAAGCAGGGAAAAATTAGTCAAAAGATACCGCTATCCAAATGAACAGTGTGTAACCTCATCCCCTACCCCGTCTGCCCCCGAAACATATTTGATTTGGTATTGTGTACTAAAGTATATAATTAATATTGATTTTGTCTTCTCACACTACTAGACAGAGTTAATTAATGTGGCGTTATATCACCGAGCAGAGAATATCTGGTTATTGTAATCACACCGGGCAACTTTCTAAATGGGATGACCCTGAAACGCCTTAAATTTTAACTCTTTATTAGCCTACCATGAAGAGTCATGGACAGATTGGTTGGTTCTTATCTGCCGCCAAATTCTGTTTCTATTCTACTGTAGTGTTCCAGTAATGATGGCAACCAAATGATTTTACTAATGGTCCTTATGAATACCGTGACCCGTTACGAAGTAAAGATATTCCGAATTAAATCACCTGTATTCAAGCAGAATACATATCTGTTGAGATGCTCGGATATTTCTAAGTATCAATGAAATATGGAGTCTGCTCCAGGCTACATGACCGTAAGAATCTGCCCAATAACCCTCATTGTTTTTTGGTGTTGTTGACTCCCACCATAAACATTTGCAATGAATAGTAAGAAAGCCTAATATTATCAACGAATACATCTGTTTACGAGAAATGGCTAGGAGAATGATAGCGATATCAGTTTCCCACTGATGAGTCCCTCTTGGACACACTTGATGTTTGCGAATAGCTATCATCAAGCAGAATTCCCCGATGGTGACTTAAAACCTTTGAAAGAAAAAGTCCATATTCTTACGGGATTTGTGTTGAGGACAGCGAGCAAAAGGTGATTAATTAAGGGATAATTTTCATGCAGTTTCCCCAAAATGACTGCAGTTTTGGATTGTGCTAGGCACTCAGAAGCCAGTCCATACCCCAGCTACACACAACATACTAGACCCCACTGAAGCCCCCTATTTACAGTTTGTATAATGTTATTTGTTGGCGTCTCATTGCTGGCAGGACTGTAGACCCCCAGTTTTTTTTTGCTGTGTAATAATTCAAAGCATCAAAACTATTCATTGTCCTGAAAGGAAGCATCTCAGATCTAAAATTGCTCAACAGGTTTATCTCCCTCCTGCCATGGCGTGAATGTAGATGGAGGTCCTAGAAAGCCAACCACCCTTGAAGCCTATCTGCGCATGCAAGTACATTGAAAATTTCAGGTTTGACCCGGAGTTTGCAGGTAAAGCCCTGCTTCCCCAGGTCTATGGGTCAGTTTCTTCTTTCTCTACCTAAGGGGGTGCTTTTTGACCCCATCAAGTACCTGCCAACTTTGCTGCCCACTAGGCTGTTTGGGATTAGCTCCTGCCCCAAAAAGGACTAGCCCCACTGGTGGAGTAGTGAAACTATACAGTGTCAAAACCAGTCCTGATATTTGTAGACACATTAGCTAGAAGTCATATGAAATCATTCCAGCGTGCAAGCTTACTATGGCCGCCATATTTACTGTTCCCTGGAGACAACTCTATACATTTCTTACCAACAAAAGGACTACAAGAGCAGCAGATTAAAAAACGAAGCATTATCTGCCTGAACAAAGAAAAGCTGGAGAGATGAATAATTAACCAGCGCATTTTGTGTTTCTGTAGGATTCCAGCCAGATTTGGGATATCTTCTGATGAGTTCCTGGTCTCCAAAACTGCAACTAACCCAGAGTCAGAGCCGTCTGCCAGCGCATGTTATAAAGTGGCACCGTAGGAAGTCTAAACTTGCAGAGCACACTCTGGACGCCATCCAGAAATTCCTCACCCGAAATCGCTCTTTCACTTCTTAATGTCCTTAACCCTTTCCTATCCCTCTCTGGGTTCTATTTGTGCACAAACAAAATAATTTGAAATGCAATTACAACAATATCATTTCAGCTATCCTTTCCCTTATGTCCACAGGTATAGTCTGCCAGTAGGACACCATAAAAATGGAAAGGGACCTCTCAGCTATATGCATTAAAGTGCATATGATGGCTGGAGTGTCCCTTTAAAACAGTGTCTTCTTTCTTTGGCCATTTAAAACATTAGGGAAAAAAACCTGAAAATTGTTACCATCGTATGGTATTAGCTTTTCGGGGATGGAGGAGAGACTACATGATTACTCCGGTTATCCATGGAACCGTTAGAATTTCAAGACATCAGAAGTCTTGAGGAGTTCAAGCTTAGGTTTCCATCAACTTGAAATTCCCATGCCTGCCTTGGATTCTGGCTTCTGGCTTCTTTACCCCTCCCCGATTCTTCTGACAGATACAAAGTCCAGGCCTAAGGTAGAGCTATTAATTCTAAATATTCCTATAGAGCGCAGAATCCCATGCCAGATTTGTGTGTAGTGCTTTATAAGAGAGCACTACACATTTGTGTATACACAAGTACAAGCCCCATCGAACCAGTGATATACTTGATTGCAAGTCATTCAACGTTGCCTGGAGGACACCACAAATGTACGGATATACTTAAACCTGCAAATCGGTGTTCCAAATTAGAATGCTTCAGCCAATGGAAGATGGGCAAGACAGCCTTCCACAAAATATTAATTGCCATCTCTAGCATTTTGAGCAAGTAACATTTACCAGCTCAGTTGTTTTTTTTTATTTAATCTTAAGGTTTAAATACAAAAAATCAACACAGAGCCTTTTTATGGTTGCTATGGCAACAACCTATCAGTGCCTGCTTTTGTTTTACATTCCTCAAGAAATTTCAAATTCTGAATTAGTTAAAGAAAGGCATGTGTGTATGACACATATTTTTTTGGTTACCAGAAGTCCTAATAGTGGTTCGTATTTCTTGAATCCCAACCAATGTCCAGATTCAATGAACCACACATGGACAATGCTCAATCAGCATGACCAGAAGTGGCTGTATGGGGGCATTATGTTGGCCATTATGTGGGTAAAGCTACATTGTGACATTGTGCGGAATTGGGCCTCTTAATTCAGGTAACTGTAGCCAAGTGAAACGTTAATACAACCAACAAGTTTATCCAAATGTTTTTAAGTGCCAGTAGGCCCTGCTTAATCAACTTTGGGTTTTAGTTACCTAGTTACACAGCTGACTGAAAATGAGGACATGTGTGACTCCATGGTTTGAAAATGATTCTATATTCAACTGAAGTCGCTCCTCACAGATTTCAATGTGGACTAAATCCCGTTAAAATAGAGCTGGAAAATATGGTGGCCGAGCTGGTGGTGACATCTTTCACTCATGGTATCTACACACACGACAGCCATTCATCATGCTACAAGCCAAAGGACAAACAGGATTTAGCAGAGTGGAGCTAAGCTGGACTTCCCTTCAATGGACTTCTCAAAACAATCTTTTTCATGTAATCAAAACCTCAAAGGTCCACTGAGGTCAACTTGACCACGTTGGATGGATGAATTTAAGTACCTCTCATGGTAGTATTATTGTATCATGTATCCACCTATCAGCAGAATAAATGTACGTTTCTATGTAAGAATATAAAAATATCAGAGGCAAGACTGTCTAGGTTTATTATATTTCACCTCTAAATTGTGTCTCCTCTCTGCTTGGCATCAGTCCATGATGGAGGTCCAAAGACTGTTGAGCAAGGCGTGTTATGAGGATGTAATACGATTAGCCAAATTTTAAAGCTTATTTTTGACCTCCAGCAGAAAATTGAGCACATACGTTATAAAAGCCAACAGGGACTAAAGAACATCAAGTTGATTCATCAAATTAGCTGAAACATAATTTTGCTGCATGACTGACTATAGAAGCTGTCGACTATAAACCTGTCAAGAAGCCATCAGCTTTAATGTTAAATAGAGACACGAAGTAATGCAGCTCAGAATTTGACATTCAACGGACTTAAGTCAGATAAAGATGCAATTTGCTTTGTGTTTTTTTTTTCTCTTCATTCCTTAATCCCATCATAGTTGTCAAGATGTAAGGACGCGGATGAGATTTAGGGGTTCAGACTCGAAAACCGTTTTTCCGACGTGGTTCCGTCAGAATTATCCTGGTCATAATGAGAGAGGCTTCACCGACATCGCAGAATAAGACGAGAGAGAGTTGAGTCTTTTTCAGATAATAGCAGAACGTTGTAAAAAGTCATGAATGATACAATAATGGAACGTCTTACTTAGGGAGAAAGAAAAAAAAAAATCGATATTCAAAATGATGTCCCTTACAGTCACTCCTCTCCCTTGACATGAAAAATGACGGACGTTCTCGGTCACTCTAATGAAAATCTGCTAACCCTTTCCGGGCATGGCCGCACTCGGGTGAAACAGAGGGGCGTCACAGTGACTGTAATCGGAATCTGATTGATTTGTAATTCAAATATCCGTTTTCGTTTGTATTGACTAATTGTTGTGTAAAGCGGCAAGAGGGATCAGATGTCCGACCCTTTTCATTCCCGGTCTTTTACTACGCTTTAAGGAAATTTTACCCCAGTGGGTGTTAATTTTCCTAAAAAGTATTTTAATAGGTACGTAGATCGCGGCAAACTTACCATAATAAAGGAGGCAGCCATCTTGCTTTTGTTGCAGACCTCTCATGAGGCATCTTTTCTGATTGGCTGATAACCAGCCTTCCCGTTTGTAGAGTAAACACACTTAAAATAAATCTACTTTCGATATTGTCTTATCTGTAATCTACTCGAGATATAAGATAAATTCCTTTTCTTCCGGCAACTAGGGCAAATCTTGGCTCGCTGTTTTACAAAGGCTATTAACCCCTTAAGGACAATGGGCGGTCCCTAAACCCAATGAAAACAACGCTGTTTGAGCCCGTACATGTACGGGCTTTGTCACTAAGGGGTAAAGTATAGCACACCTGCATGAATCCTTTAACACGATCAAATTGAACTTATATTATTTGATTGTAAAGATTCTAATCTAGAATTTTATCAGTTAAAGCTTGCTGAAAAAGTATTAACCATGGGGTAAAAACCTCAGAATGATGATCTCATTGGCTGCAAATTACTTAATTTAGAACACATACGTGGAGATACAGCCTGTCTACATTTTATATAGATATTTAGATGCTTATCAGTATATACAGCTTGGGTTCACTCACTTATCTAGAGGATATATATATATATATATATATAGATCTATATATATATATAGATATATATAGATCTATATTTATATATATATATACTTGTATATATGCACACTGAGGGACAGGAAAAAAATAAATTATACTACATATTTCCAGCTTGTATTTAAAATTACAATAAAAAAAGCTATTGTTATTTATGTATGCATATAGGTAAATGTATATGATACAAAAAATATTTAGAAAACGAGCCTTTAATGTTTTTTTCAATCTTTTATATTGACTTTAGAATCTAATCTTTTTTTATATTGCTGATGTCAAATATTTTTTTTATTGTAATAAATAATATTTTGCCCATTGGTTACATTTGTATTATAAATCATTTTTTTTACCCAGTGCAAATTACAAAAAAAATTAATAATAATAAAAAAATATATATATATTTTTTTTATTATTAGAATTTTTTTGTAATTTAAATTTTTTTATGGGTGGGGAGAGAGAAGAATGATATGATGTTTTTTTTTTCTCTATTTTTCTTTGCAATTTCTCAGTGTCATTTAAAGGATTTACGTATTACGCCGGATTCCTTCGCGTAGCGGGAAGACAGTGATAGCCTTTAATGTTCTAGATAGCGCATTATTATTTACCGTGTCATTAAATCTGCTTCTCTCTGCATAAAATATTTGAAATACACATCACCGGCTAGCACAAACTTGCACGATTCACTCTGGTTTTGATCCTCGCAGGTGGAAAATGCAGAATTTTCCAATTACACATGTTGTATACTTGACTATACAATACAGGCAATCCCACACTATAATTATATGTACTGAGCTAACCGAAAGCCCCGTACAAGCACAGCTTTACTTATCATATGACAATCACATATTAATAACACGCCTGCACCTAAGCTCCCCCGTTTCTTCATATTCCTTTAATACGGCGTTGTCAGAATATAAGCAGGTAGAATACGGCTATACGAATTTTAAAAGTGACAAGTTTTAACTCTCTGAGTGCCGGCAGACTTTGAAGCTCATTCCAACCCACTCATGCGCATCGCAAAAGGTACCCATTGGGTTAAGAGCTCAGGGAATTTTTTTATTTATACAAAAAAAAAGGCTTTATTTCTTTTTTTGAAGGACTTTTGCAATAAAGGTAGGACCATTATGCAGAATGCTCTATTGAAATAGCAACAGCAAATAATGGAGCATTTGCTACAGTTATTCAGCTGTATTTTTTCACCTAGTTGCCGTAAGCAAAGGAAGCGCGTTTCGCATCACCGCTGGCATTAGCCATCTTTTATCGTTGATAAGCCAGCATATACTGCATTTATTTATTCCGTACAAAAGGAATTATTCTCTCAATCAACAATAGGTTTAATACCAATAATTACATTAATTGCTAATGTGTTCAGAAATCTTAATTAACAATCATCTCTGAATTTTGAAATTTGGATGGTAAAATAGGCCTAGCTGGAAAAAGGGACAAGGGCAATGATGAGCCTAAAATTAATCTAACCTGGTAACATGGGGCATCTCAAACACCGCCGAGCACAGGACGTAACATCAATGCCCCCCGTATGCATTAACATATGTTAGGTCTGGCCTTATGGTCTCCATCCGGTCAGGACACTCAGGCAGGGCATTGTGGGCTGTCAGCACCAGCCTCTTATAACCCTAAGGTACCTGGGTGGTCGCTCTTACTGATAACGGTGCCATTGCCCATAGGCCGAAAAGCGTGGAAGAAAGGTTTGATTGGTCTATGGGTCTAGACTTCCTAAATCCCCTGTAAAGTAAGACGTATCGGAGTTCTACTCTCAGTGCCTCTGATGGCTCCCATCTGTCTTTCTCTGTTCTTTGGGGTGTCCCATAACTCAGGAACCATAGGACTTATGCTGATGTTCTTTTACTGGGAACCAAGGAGCTGAGTAAGGAGGGACAAGTTATTTTGATGGTGGGGACATGCAGGAATCATCTTCTATACAACGTTCTTCTATGGTTCCAGAATTATGGACCACCCTGTATGGTTGGTCCTCGCACTACTACTACTGAGAGCAACAGAGGAGTAAATCATATTCTCCAACACCTAGAGCCACACAGTGAGACGGATGAAGGGAACTCTTCCTGATCACAACACGATGGCCCAGAGGGCACAGAGCCCTGCAGGGGTGGAGAAGGTAGTGGACGTCTGTGAGGAGGAAGATGAACATATGGCTCTACTCGAGTGAATGGGTGGCAAATGGGATTTTAGTAGTGAGAGGGACAGCACAAGACTCCACAGAGAGTCAATGAAAGGCTCTGCAATAAGAAGAGAAACCAGCAAAGGCTCTGCACATAGGAGAGAGACAGCACAAGGATCTGCAGAGAGAAGAGATACGGCACTAGGCCCTGTAGGTGGAAGGAGGCAGCACACAAAACTGGCAGGACGCCGCACAGCACAAAGTCCAGCAAGAGCCAGGTTGCACTTCAGTAGAAGATTTACTTCTGCATATGGAAACCTGTATAACCTTTAGTAATCACACAGCTGATTTTCCAAGCTCGGAGGACACCAAACAGTTAAAAGGTCTAACAGCCTCATTTAATAAAATTACCCAGGGAGCAAGCTGTGATACAAAAGCATTGTTGGTACCCGTTTTAAAGCTGCATGTAAGACCATTTCGCCCCTTTCTTAAGTCTGCGAGAGCGCCGGCTAAACAATTAAGGTGAATAAAGGAAGCCTAGACTTGCATCTCGTGTTTTTTTTTTTTTTTTTATTCATGGACTTTTTTTTTTTTTTCGTCTGAATCTCTGGGAGCCGCAACATAATAATACACAAAGAAACAAAAGCGTTTGTGTCTGCGACGTGCAAAATGTTCTGTTCACAGAGTCATGTTACAAAAGCAGGTCAGGTCTGATAGCAAAGAGCTCCGTCTGTATTTCTCGTAACATCTGGTGTTTTATAAATCACTTGGCGATTCGTATCCGCTTTTTAAAAAAAAAAAAAAAAAAAAAAAAAAAGAAACACCTGAAAAAAATCGAAATAGAAATTTCCAGCCTGACCCCCCCCCAAAAAAAAAAACACTCAGCGGCGGTAACTGACACAAACAGGCCGCGAAAAAAATAATATTTGCTGGAAACAAGCTGTTCTATTTTACACGGCCTGAACGTCCGTCTTTGTTTATTAATAATGTACGTTAACCCTTTAAGCATCAGAGGGGTGCCACAAATTTCAGAAATGAGAGGCATTAAAGGGATAATCTCAAGAATACAGAATTTTAATCAGACGGTCTTGCCTGGAGCCATATGCCTACGCCGTGCATGTTTAAATTTCCTCGCTGTATTAGCCTCCACTGCTTCTGCTGGGAGGCTCTTCCACTTATCCACCACTATCTCAGTAAAGTATAACGTTCTTACAAGGAGGCTGATACAGTGACGGAATTTAAACATGCATGGGATAGGCGTACGGCTCCTGAATCTAAGACAAGACCAACGACTGATTAAGGTTTGAGTATGGGCCATATGGGGCCCGATCTGCCTGCAAATTCTGTGCTTCTATATTATCAGACAGTGACCACGAATACTTGTTGTAAATGTATCATAAACCCCCCAGGGACCAAACATGTTATTTTATGCTCTGGTTTACCATATACAATCCATATCAGATATGAGTTCATCAGAATACAGCAGTGTAAAAATGAGGGCATATGTAATTGTCTTACTGAGTCCTGCACCAGTTACAAGATATAAAATGTAGGGGTTTTTTTATGCGTTGCACATAAATGTTTATTTCTTCTTAGATGACATGCTTACTTTAAGTTTGTCAATCATGTTCTTTGTATCACGCGCGTTTCCATCCCAGGAGAACTGTCAGATATTTGCGCATTGGGGAGCGCGGTTTGATTATATGCAGAATTTCATCATTTCTAATCACGCAGGGCCCAAAAACCACAGGGGGAAAAAAACACTGGCCCTTTAAAAAAACAAGAGGAGCCTAATAGTAGGCTACTGGACTGGGGTGTTAGATAGGAACAACAATGGACCGGAATGGGCTGAATAGCTGTTGCTGCGCATGAGGTGAGGGACAGAGCAGGAGCAAAACCTTAACGCTTGTGGGTGCACAGATGAGAGTGAAAGTGGACAGCAGCTGCGTTCATTGAGATGTCACCCGTGACCACCTGATACAATTGTTACAACCTTTGATGCAAATGACCTCTGAAACAGGTTTTTCGGCGGGAATTTCTGCGGGCCGAGAACTTTGCACTGTTTTCAAAGATGGTCGAAGCTTTTCTCCGGTTAAGGAGTTGGCCGAGATGATGTTCATTGGTTGGGAGTGGGAAGTATACATCTCATTATTTATTGACATGAGCTCTAGGACCTGACCTTCAACATCCTTATGAGCTGAACTCAGCCGCATCTTCTTCCCAGCTTCCCATTTTCTGTTTGTTATTGGAGTCGTGTTTACAAAACTCTGGGCAAACTCTGAGTTCTAACTTCCTGCCAAGAAACCAGTCGCTAAAATGATCTTCATGTAATGAGCAGACGGTTCGATTTCGTTCTTTTGCTCAGTATTCTTTGAGCCTGACATGTTTAACCATGATATGATGACATAAGAACGAGGATGCCTTCAGCTGGAAAAAGAGGTGCCCTCACTGTGACAATCCCGTAAATGTATCTCGTCACATCTCTTAAATGATTGTGGATGAGTGACATGGGTAAAAAAAAGATTAAGAATTCCACAAAGTTACTTATCCTTGTTCAGAAACCTTAGAATGCCTCATTTCAGAAATAACTCCAGGACTCTTCTTCATGAGTCTTGTTGAGAGTATTTGTTTTTTGGATCCCCATCCATGAATGGTCCATCACAACACGCAAAGCCTACTCCATGCATAAGTAATATCTGAAGGTCATTTGCTGTATGTTAAAAAAGGGCATGTCTTCTCCAAATTATCTCAGGCTTTAACAGCTTGCTTTCGATAATGAGTGATTTTGGACGTTGACAGCCAAATTTAACCCATTTCTTACTTCTCGTGCTCTTAACCTGTATAGAAGACACCCTTTACAAATGTAACATTTAAATAGGTAATTCCAAATAGCCAACATAACAGAAAAAAAACATTTACATAGCTTAGGTCTTCAAACAGTCCTCATGGAAACTGTACATGGCTAGGACACCTAGTTGAGAAATCTGTATGGACCACCGACAGTGGACCTCTTGGTGGAGAAAGCCTACGAATCCCCCCATTCACTCTGACATCTATACAACGGAAGTAAATATCTGAAACCCGAGCTTAAACTATGAGATTGATTTTAGCCCTAGTTGGAAAGCCAGGTAGTCTATAACGGCTCTGCTTTAAGACGATTAAAGGCAACCCCATCAATCTCCATCAGTCGACGAATGGCTTGGAGGGTCCTGTTCTACTCAGTTGAATATAAAACACGTTCTTACTAAAAAAAAAAAACACACACACGCATATCTTGGGCTAAAATCATTAACACTCCAAGAATGTTAACTTACAAGGGAATAGGGTTGACCTACGAGCTTTGGACGCCCAACACCGCACACCTAGAATGACCGCGTTGCGAGAATTCCGTAAAAAGGACGGATACAGATGTAACACACAGGTGAAGATACTTAAGAGAAGAACGCTTTGTTGCGTCCAACCGCCCTGCTGTGTTCATTACTCTCAGACGTGCCAGAAAGCATAGCGAGAAAAAAGATGGAATTGAATCTTTTATGGACTCTGTCTATATCTGTGTAAACACATACATCATTGGATTATGACTTATATATGCTGCATGCGTGTTCAAGTCTCCTGTAAAAGAAAAAAAAGAAAAAAAGAATGCTCGTGAAGCCAGGATATATTTTGCCATTGATAGCACATCCCAGGTCCCTGAGATGAAATATTAATGTACAATTTGTTTATCTGCGGCCTCAGATCTTTCCAGCACTGAGCTGTTAATTTTCTATCAGCACAGACAACGGATCAGTCACTCATGAACTCCTCACAGCCATTATGCTGAGACATTTTGATTAAGTATGCCTAATGTAGTGGATAGGAAAGAATGAAAACACTCTGCCTGCCAACTTTTGATTGACCATTAAGCCACTGATGAATGTGCCTGTCAGGGAGAAGACAATTACCTCAACAATGAAGAAAGTCTTCTGGAAGGCTTATTCCTCCATAGGGCTGACACATTTTACCAGATTACAGACGAGCCCGGTTGAAAGCGTGTAAGCCGATCAGTGAGGAATCTTCTCAAAAGTTCATCGGAGTCACAGTAAATGCAGAAAGCTCCCCCCCCCCCCAGATAGCTCATAGTTCCCTGTCTAATGTACACGGAGCCAACGGGGGAGTATCACCCCGAGCAAGAGAGGGCACCGGCTTATCCTCCCAGCGCTGGGGACGAGGGCACACGACCAGAATATGAGAATCTATCGATATTTCGATCTATTCGACGTTAGATTTCTTGTAAAGAAGTTTAACTTTACTGAGAGGGTGGTAGATAAGTGGAACAGCCTCCTAGCAGAAGTGGTAGAGGCTAATACAGTGAGGGAAGTCAAGCTTGCATGGGATAGACATACGGCTCCTGAATCAAAGACGAGACCAACGACTGAGTTTTTACAGCAGGAGAAACGGGACGACTAGGCGGGGGCCAAAATGGGGCCGATCTGCCGGCAGATTCTATATTACTGCCTTATAATAATAATTGCAAAGGTAAATCATAAATATGCAAAAATAAAATATTTTAACCCCTTAAGGACAATGGGCAGTCCCTAAACCCATTGAAAACAATGCATGTACGGGCTTTGTCATTAAGGGGTTAATACCTGTCCACATTGGATGCCACTTTAGGAACGGAAATCAATGCATCGGGGGGGGGGGGTCTCATGAGACTCCCTGGAGAAATCTCACGTAAGCCAGCACTGGAACTGGCAGGCTGATGACCCCCCCTATATGCATATATTGTGTATCCTATATAGATTCCCGCCATGCATTTTAACTGGGAAAGAAAGATTACACCCAGCTATGGCATACGATGGCTGGAGCGTCCCTTTAAGCTTTAACATCCATAGGCATTGGCGTTATCTGGCGGCACAGCATACATCTGCAAACTGTTTCTGCTGCCTGCACGCCGGCCGTACAAGGGTTAATCTTTGTACTCAGCCTGGTCTGACTCTCCTGAAGCCACGGTAATAATTTCCGACGTGTGAATCTCCTCCGTGTCATCTTTCCTTCACGCGTGCTCTGCTCCTCGCATTGGCTCGGAAAAGAAACAGCCGGCCTTTTTTATCAAGACAATGCTGGAGCAGAATGTGACAATGTTACAGAGCTTAGGGGAAGTCTGGCGCATGTTTTATTCCTCCGTTTAGCTTGCGGAGGCTATATCAGATAATACATTTATCTACCTGACACTGTCTCTTACAGCTGGCATTCTGCTGAGTCAAACACATTTTAAGTGAAGCTAGAGGCAGCTGGTAAATGTAATTTAATGTGTGTTAGTGTGTGCGTGTGTGCGAGCGTGTATACATAAAGATGTATACACACGCACGCATATTTATTTGTGTGAATGTATCTACACACACATACATACATACTAAATAACTTAACCCTTTCATTCTTCTTTGCTTAAAAGAACAGAAAATACTAGCCCCACCAGAGACTCTACTAGCCTCGGCTGCTTTATGGATGTCCCTTTATAGATCTCGTGTTTGGTGATATCACTTTATATACGTCCCTGGACTTTGAAAGAAAAACACTTTATGGGCCACTGCAGACAGAAGTACCTTGTATAAAAATACCCCGAGATACATACAGATGCGTAGAGCCACCGGCCCCGATACACAAGACCCAATGTCTGTTTTTTTGTTCTTCTTCTTGTGACCCAGACACAACGACCTCAGTAAGAGATTTATTTTCGGTTTCTGTACAAAGTAAAGATGGACACAGAAGGCAGCCCTGAGACTGCATTACACACGCAGACTGACGACGGAAACCAAATTACCAGTCGATCTGTTTATTGGCAAGCTCTCATTGTGGTGGGATTTATAGTGGTGAGACACTTTAAGCATATTGAAAACACTCAACGTCATCGTGAGTCATTTCCAGAGGTGAGGTTATCGACCATCACTCCTGGGCATTTTTTTTAGCCTGTCACCCCACTTTATTCCTCTTTTTTTATTTTTTTGTCATGTGTTTTTCCAATAAATCTTATTTGTTAATACTCATTCCCCACAGAACTAATGACCCTGGTATAAGCTGGCCAGTCGAGTTTTAGCTTCTTGGCTGTTAAGAAGGATCGACAAACTCTTTGCCAGACCAGACCCAATAAGTGTATCTCCATCTGCAACAAACTGCAAGTCTTTGAGGGCTTTGGAACGTTGGAGTTGAAGATCACTTATGGTTAGAATGTTGAAGAATAATTTTGATGCTCCAAGTTTCCTTCCATTTGATGATCCAAGGAAACTCAGATGAACCCTTGAGCTGGTGGTGACCTCGATGACCCTGTGGCTTCCTACGCGTAGAGCTGACATAGCACGACCATGCATGGCTAATCAGATCTGTCTAATTGCTAACTAGTTTTATCTTATGCAGGCGCTTCTTGTGTCCTGATGTTTTGGGTTATCCCAAGCAAGCATTTTTGTAGAAAAACAGTACATTAAGTAGAAGCGATTTTAACCCCTTAAGGACAATGGGCGGTCCCTAAACCCATTGAAAACAATGCATTTAGAGCCGTTACATGTATGGGCTTTGTCATTAAGGGGTTAATTTCAAAAGGTAACTATCCAAAAATAAATCATTCAATTAAAGTTTTAAGATGAGCACTGCTTTAAACCCTTCTACCGGAGTCAACAAACTCCACTTTAGTAGATAAACTCAAGGAGACGTGTATACACTATGGAGTTATTTTTTAACCACTTCCCTGCTGTACTTTGGGCTGAGTTTTCTCACTCGTTCCAGCTAGTCTGTGCCGTCCTCCAATCGAGGGACTTCGGTTTTTCCAATCCAATTTTCTGATGTGATGCAGTATGTCATTGTGAGTTTGACCTGAAACGCAGCAGGTCAGCCACAAGATATGCATCAAACCTAGCATGAGTCAAACACCGTTTTATTTTAAAGTAAAATAATAAAAAAAAAACGTTACGTTACCCACGGCAGATCGTGATCATCCAGATTGTGGTATTAAATCCATTGAATCCTGATGTTACAAACGTTCTTAACCCTTTCACAACACAGGAGTAGACCACATTATCATCTCCGAGGCAGAGCCGGTGTGGGGCAAATGCATTGGACACGATGGGTTGCACTTGATGGGTGTTACGACAGACACTTAGTAGCAACATACGTTCTTTTAACATAAAAAATACGTAATTACCCTATACGTAGATAAGGCTTATACATCATCTCGCACTTCCTCAAGACTGTGCAGGCAACTACTGTGCAAGGACTAGATTCTAACATCGGATACATACAATACGACCTCTAAAACATAATTCCGCCATGTTTTATAATCATACCAGGTCACTTCTTCTTTTACTACACGTCACGCAGTACTTTAAACCTATTGAACCAACACAATTATCCCTCGCTAGCACAACACACCAGAAGAAACTGCAAATATTCCGCGGCAGATAGAACACAATCAGCGGTTACAACTATACATAACTTTTTATGAATTGTATCAATTTAGAATGGATATGAATTTCATTTTTTTACAATTCTCATGCTTTTTTTTTTCTTTTGCCAAGTACCTGACATATTACGGCTACCTAACTCCTTTTGATCTGCGTATGGGAACACCTTTTTTTGCCCATTGTTCCATTAATCAGCCAGTCTCCTGGTCACCTTCCCATTGCCAAGCAAAGATCATTCAACCATCTGTCTGAGTAGCAACACGGAGTAATGATTTCAGGCAAACACCATAGTTAATAAGATGGCAGCTGTAACGTCTCATCAAACCATATGGTAATCATCATTATAAGCCGTCTATTTTCCACAAAGAAATGGTATATGATAGAAGTATGTTAGCTCAACCAATCCAAAATCCCCAAAAAAATATTTTGCCAAATAGCCCCTCCGCTCACACCAAAATAAAATAAAAAAAAAAAAAAACAGATTCAACTATTTTAAAAATAATTATTTAATTTAAAATGTAATTCAGGACTAGTATTTTAATCTGATGCTAGTAATAATAAAAGAAATTAATTAAAAAAATTATAAAAACAAATTAAGATTTATTAGGTATTTTTTGCTCCATTCATTGTTATATTTTTAATATATTAATATTAATATATTTAGGTTCCTACTAAATTCTTCTTCCTACATAATACCGGTACAGACAAGCTGATAACTGAAAGTGCCAGTTACCTGTGAAATTAACTATTTAGAATTAAGGGTCTTGTTCCCCTTAAGACTTAATCGTTATATAGGGTCAAAGGTTGTAATGTGGCAAAAGAAATATTTTTGCGGACCTTCCAGGGTTGACGTTAATGCTTTACTCCTTAGCAAGCTTAATACCTGAAACAATATCTCGTGTACCTTTATCTTGGACTTTTAGCCCTTTTTTTCTTCCTTCTTTCCTTCCATTGCTTCCATTTCCCTAATTTCCTTAATTTTACAATTACAAAAACTAGAACTGTTTTAAAAATTAAAACAGCACAATATTTTTGAAAATAAATTATTATAATATTAATTAAAATCGAAAATCGAAACGTTTTTTCTGATGTGATCACAGATTCTTGAATAATTGCACCATAGAGTTTCTTCTCTCGGGAGATCTGCTGTAATGGGAAGACATATTCTTTTGTTTTCTACCGATCCCGTCCTCTCTCCCAAGGTAGAAGATCCCAGTGGAGATATCTGCTCAGATAACACCTCTCGTGATCACCTACAGAGTATTGTCGCGGGGCGAAAACACCCACTAGTTCTTGGACTAAGAAACTCCATCAGCTGGCTTCTTACATGTATTTATTTCTTTCATAATTCTTTTATAACTTAAATTCATCAAAAAAAAGATAAAACTTCCAAAATATCCAAATATCTTAATATTAAAATTGTACAGAGTTTTTTTTTAATTTTACTATAAAAAGTTGTTTTTTTTGTAACTGCTCCGGAACACACCTGGTTTATTCTAACAATCCCGTCAAAAGCCACGGTCGTGTATTAAACGTGACAGCTTAACATTCATTCTTAATTAAATGTAACGGTGCTAATTGCAAATTCCGTGCTTTCTTTATTTTGGAAATTAGTGACAAGCTTATTTATGGGGCTTTTAAATTTAGGGGCGGGGGAAAAATAAAGCTTTGTCAGTCAAAATATTACATCAAAGATAACATCTCCTTTATTTTATATAATGCTAGAAATCGTCAAGTCTTGGACATTAAAAATATGCAAATGCTTGGGCCCAATGGCCTAGTGCTTGCTCATGGTGAATGGGGAAGTCGGAGCTTAGCTGAATCAAACGCGTCCTTTTAATCAATTTTCCTGTCCTCATGTGTATCTGTTTGGTGGCTTGTAAGGACATGAAGTTTCTGGCAGGTAAGCTTGGTGGCTTTAGCTCTGGCTTGCACAGAGTTGCCCAAACCGGGACTAAAATTGGCCTTGGCACTTTAAGGTCAGTAGCAGTCGTACGCTACTCTATTACAGGTTTGCGGTGGGATGTGCTGGAAGAAACTCAAAGATGGAACGTTGGAAGTACCATCGGACACCAGCCAACCATGCATTTGCCCAGTTTGCCCAATGGCCAATCCGGGCCTGTGCATACCTCTTCCCCCGCCAGTCCATAATGGGTGAATGTAATAGGTTGACTCTTGCTACGTAAAGGTGTTCTATACATCTACTAATCTGATTTATATCAACGTCAAAATGAAAATAAAATGTTAAAGTGCCAAATCTGAATTTTTATCGAAAATGTTTTATGTGTCAGCTGCATGTATAATAATTTACAGGCTAAAAAAAAATAATTTCAATATTTTGCCAAGTTACAGACAGGTTGGCTCTGATGAAATATCATCCCTCTAACGTGTCTATACAACTGCTGTTTGATGCCACACACGGGAGGCTATGAAAGTTCTTAACAGCAAAACATTAATGCTGAGCTGATAACATGATTCAGTAAAAAGGTGTCAAGTCCCACAAAGTACGATACTTTCTTAGAACCGGAAAAAAAAACGGTGATGCTAACACTTATCAAGAAGCCATGAAAGATAAGAAAGCTCTGTCAATTCAACAGAGTGTTTGATGAGCTCTCAGTGACATCGGCCAAAAGTGACTTGCCAGGGGTAGCAAATGTTCCAAGACGCGAATCAGTTTATTAAAACACCTCACATTTTGGGGAAATAAATAAAGATAAAATAACGGATTATAGGAACATTCAATCATATTATTAGCCACTTAACTAGGGGCGTTTTCTGGCCTAGGCCGAATAGGGTGGCAGGGTAGCAACCCATCTGCCTCATAATGGACTCTTTATAGTACCACTGCTCAACAGGCCACTTAAAAATGAGATTACTAATCTTTCCAACCAGACCATTAACACTGTGGAGAGCCGTACTGAGTTGGCAGAGCCTCCATTGTTTCCCTCTGCCAATCACAGCACTCCCTTAAACAGTGGATCGCTGGTATATGATGTCATATTCTGATGCCCACCAATAAGGATGGTGGCACCTAACTCAGGGCAGCGCCGAAGGTAAGTATTTACCAGCATGTCAGATACAATTTATTCTACTGTTCCAAAATGGCTTCCTCACTAGTTCCTACCCTAACTTATCGTGAAGCCCTTGAGTCACCTGTGTCCAAGCAGTAATTTCAAACTAGGCCATACTTGACGATAACTCTTGAACGATCAAGTATCATCAAGTCAATTCAAAGCACAAAATAACGCAACTGTCACTAGACTGTTAGACCCAAAAACAAATCTCAAACCAGAGTATAATCACAATGTTCTCTTATGTCTTATGAAGTTTTACAAAGTTTCTATTGTTTGCAGTAAAGCAGTGACATGCACATTACACCCAAATGCGCTGTTTACTGGTCAAAAAAAGCTTGATTCCAGTCTCTTGCCACCGGAAACCATTTTAAATCGGACCTGAGAACCTTCAGGTGGTCCACAAGATAAAAATATAAATTTGAGGACAACAGAGAGATATGGGATTTTTTTTTCTTCTTTTTAAATTTACCGCAGAGTTCAAAAGTCACCAATACCCAACATAACTTTGGCCTACACAAGATGGCGGGACCTTTGTGACCAGCTGAACCTCAGTGTCTACTGAACAGACCCAAAGATCTCTGATCAATAGCAGGTTCCTATGAAAAATAAATCAGGCAGTTTTGGAAATTAATAAAACACAGGTTTGCAATTTTTTTTATAACTTTTTTTATGTCCCAGGATTTATAATGTTGAATTGAGTGTGCGTTTCTACAGTTTAGCCTGTTTCTTTTTTCATTCTTTAAAAGAAAATGTTGGATTATGTTACATTTTAATAACTGACCATAAAACTATGAACATGGGTTAGAATATTATGTTACTCTGGGGAATATATTGAGCAAAAAATATATAAAAATTATGGATTTTTGCAGCTAATTATATATATGTAATGCCATAAGGATGACTGTTACGGATGACGTCTGTTAATGTAATGCTTACCATAGCTTGTTAAGTTAACCCCTTGTTACAATTTGAAAATTCAAAAAGATTCAACCCTAAATTCAAATTTAAAAATGTTTTTTTCATCCTAAATATTAGAAAAGTAATCCTTGCCAATTTGGGGGGTTTAAAAGGGGAATACAATTAATAACAAATAAGTTAAATTGAAATATAATAATACAAAGGGTTTTTTTTTTGTTTTTTTTTTTTATAGGGTCCTACTTAGGTTCTTTCTATGAAAATGTTGTGAATTTTTGTATGTCTACATTTTTCATGCTGTCTTGTAATTTAAGGCGTAAATTATCGAATGAAGTAAAAATATCACTCGCGTTCAAAACTCTGACGCAGAAATAAGCAGTCCGCCATTGAAAATATTAATTTTAAATAAAAAATGCTTAAGAAAATTACATTAAAAAAAAAGTTTCAAAATATGAGGATTTTAGAGAACACAATTCCACAAAAAGTACTTTTGAGTTGGGTAAAGATCCTAAAAGGGAAACATCCATTAAAATAAATCTTAGAAAGGAGTTGAATTATATTTAAGAAGCACAACATAAAAGTACAACTTGGAAAACCCTTGGGCACGCAAAGAGTTATACTGTATGTTATTGACTCAAAAAAACGCAGGCTCCATATGATTCATCACTATCAACGTGTCAAATGTATACGAGACAAAGGGGTAGACGGGGATATTTCTCCTGATATATCCCAGATGGACACTAAGCCAAATAGTTCTCCGTCTTCAGAGATGAATCCGTCACACCCATAAACCAGGGATTTTTTCCCCTTAAAGAAACAGTTCCCACTGTGTGATTTATGTCGAAAGTCAGGCAATGGATGAATAACATGCCTCGGTGGTTTTTTTCCTTTTTTTTTTTTTTACTATTCTTGCTTTATTTTAATTAGAATGGTGGAGCAAGCCCTACGGGAAGAGGATGGTAATAATGGCGCTCATCGGGAAGACCAGGTCAACGGATGTGCTTTGAGAAGACAACAGGAGGTCTACTCACTAAAGGGAGGATAGAAGTGGCTTCAGCTCTCACTGTTCATTATGAAGGGCCAACACTAGCAGATTTCTTCGGCAACAAGGTCTGAGTTTATAGTTCAATGGATGAGGAGACTTTAGAGAAATCTCACTCATTTAACTATACATTACACAGGGTGCGGCAGAAGCTCACTGGGGTTGGACCTTCATGGTGTACAATGAAGTCAAAGAGCTGAAACACAAATCTCCTGCAAACGCTTCCTTTAGTTTTTAAGAATATACACGTTAAGCCCATAAGTCTACTTTAGACTTGGCTAATTATTCCATCTTTAGATTAATATAAGTATTCAGTATGTTTTTTTAATGGCTAAGCTATGAACGTCCAAATCCTCCGAGGCCAAAAACACCAAAGAAAAAGAATTCCCGTGATACAATTTTCAATTTTCTCAAGTTTGCTGTAAATATTTGTGAGATCTGAAATATTTTAAATCTTTGTTGTTCAATGCAACCCGATACGATTCATATCTTTTAGAATTACGTGGTTGAAAGGCCGCACGCTATTAAATGAATTATTAAAAAATTATGGTCGAAACGTATGTTCTAGAAAGAAGGAACCGCTGAAGTCTTCGATGCTCATGTGGTTCTAGGTTCTCAACAAATGTTGGTCGGCTCAACATTATCACCTACTTCTTTAGGACTGAAATTGTTTTGGTAAATCTAAATAATTAAAAGGTGAGGTGTTTTCACACCTATGTTTATGAACCTCGCATTGCATAATGGGTGGCGCACCCCTTTTTAATTAGAATTGATCTGGAGTCTTTGTGAATTGTGTTAGCCGCCCAACATACCATTTTTTATCAATTCTGTTAAAGGAACAGTAAAACCTTATAAAACATATCCAAACATCAGAGGCAGGGTTAGCGTCTATCCGAACACATTCTTTATGGTACGCTTTTGGCGGTGATGGAGTTTGAAGACGCATGGGACAGGCATAAAGTGATGCTGAACTTCCGACGAGGCTAAGGGACCACGTAAGGCTGGAGGTCTCTGCGAATTCTATGTTCCTCACAATAATTAGTACTTTAGAAGATAAAAGAACAGGGTTGAGGGTTAAGACATGGGGTACATGTATGTCACATCGTATCGTTGGCACTTCCATGGGTCAGGCCTAGGGCTGGGCCCAACGTACGCATCCGCTGGGTGTAGAGGCAAGTACTGTCCGCGGTAGCATGGAAAGATGGCTCATTATGATACATTAAAGAGAAAACATCCATTGAAGAAATAGTTTAGGCTGTGTTTAGATAAAAAAAAAATCTGAAACACCCAATTTTAGGTAAAAGTGGAAAAATAACCCTAGTTCTGTTTACATAAAGCCATACCGGACTGTATCCGATCCGATAAGAAGACGCGTTACAGAATGTAACATCACGTCTCTAACTCAAATTCTTGGCAATGTATCCTAATCCTATTGCAATTATAGTCAGAGCGATGCTTGTGATACACGCTGGCTTGTGCCAAAGTTCACAAACAGGGAGGGATCCCAATTGTAATTCCTTCTGCTCAACCTGAAAAGTTATGTCGGCTCTTAGCAGGATGCGGAGTTCGCTTCGGGTATCCCCAAAATGTCGAGGGGAAATCCATACGAATTTTAAAAATTGAAATAGTTATACAGTCCTCCGATTTTATGACTTACTCTTCAAAACGAATGCTTTTTTGAGATGTATTTTCGCAACACAGTTCATTATGAAATGCATTATGGGCTTAAAAGTATACATTTCATGAAGTGTAAATAATAAGCCTTATTTATAAAGCATATGTATTACATATACAGCCAGCAAGGATCGAGAAATTCCTATTATCCGCTAGATTGTAAGGCTCTCGTTACCTAATATATCGGGTCGTCGTAGTCTGGCGGTTCTAGATCTGTCAGACCCTTTGAATTTATGGCCTGGTACTACATATATATATATATATATATATATATATAAAGATTAATAATAATAGTAGTAAATGTGTGATAATAAAAATTATTAAATTTATTTAATAAAAAAATGTAAATTAATACTTTTTGGTGGTATAGAGATTCCAAACTGCAGGGCTCACGGTGACAAGTTTGGTCCAGCATCATAATTTAATAGAATAACAATAGTAACAAACAGACGTTTAGAATAAATAATTCTTACTGTCCCGAAAAACCCAATATTCTATTTCTTATATAACAGGTGAGATAACATAATATAGTGATGTATGTAAATATAACCATATGGTGTTCTAAAAAATATTGAATTAGGAGCAGACTTTTGTTTTGTTTCAACATTGCATTTTGTATATAAAAAAACATTAGTAAAAAAAACAACAAATATATATATATATATATATATATATATATATATATATATATATATATATATGATATATCTACATACTATATATGTGTATATCTTATGAGCCGGGCTCTCTCCACCTAATGTATCGGTTTGTCTTAGTCTGTCAATTCTTGTCTTGTCATATCCCTTGAATTTATATATTGTATTAAGCGCTGCGTATACTGTTGGCGCTATAGAAATAAAAGATAATAATAATAATAATAATTATATATATATATATATATATATATATATATATATATATATACAATATGTATGTTTTAAAATGAAAACTAAAGGAACAAAATGAACAATTGAACATTATATATATAGATATATACCGGTATATATATATATATATATATATATATATGCGTGTAGATATATATATATATATATATATATATATATGTACCCTATAGAGTCTTAAAGAACAATGTCAGTGCTATGGTATTTTAACATACCTAATTATTTAAGAATAAAATGTTTTATAAGAATATCACACCTTTTTTTTTTTCTCGCACACAAGCCAAATCTTAAAGAAATGCACTTTCCTATTAAATGGGCCTTTAGGGAAAGCAGTTTTCAGAGCCAAAATACTCCTTGTAATTTTCAATGTCTCTCGAGCGCCGTAAAAATATTTGCCAGTAGGAAACATGCACTCAGGGAAAGAAAAAAAAAACAAAAAAAAAACATAATACAGTATTCTTTTTCATTAAAAACCACCTCTATTTGGAAAAATAGAAACAGATTTTTTTTTTCTCTTTTTCTTTATTTTTTTTTTTGCCCTGTACACTATTAAATTTAGCTTCACACAATTTCCATGTAAGAAATTGCAGGTAATTAAGTGACATTTGATGCTTCCTGTTGAGTAATTAACCCCTTATCTGCCAAGAGGTTGGAGGCAGGAAGTGAATACAATTAATGGACATAACAGTACGCCATAGAAACCCATAAATCACGTGAGTAATATTTAATCGCAAAGTTTTCTAAGTAACCTATAAAAAAATACAAAAGTCACACAACAGCTATTGCAAAAAAAAAAGCAAGTATATTTCAATTATATGTTCTAATTAATGTTCCATTATCTCACAGTACAAAAGGGTTACGTACAAAAGAACGAATATCGGAAGAAAATAAATGGAAAGTTTGAGCAATTTTGGGGTTTGTAAGGTAAATATACCACTTTGCGTCTTACTATAAATTCCACGCTTATCGTCTTTGGTTTAATAAAAGTCGCGAAAAATAGAAACATAGGCGCTGGGCAATTTTACAGACAATAAAAAGGGCTGCATAAAACATTTTGGGGGAAGAGGGGAAAGAAAGAAAGGAAAAAAAGAATAGATGGAAAGTAAAGATTTTTTTTTTATAATATATGACCCACTTTTCATAAATAAGCTAAATATATCAATACACATGGACCTAAATACACAATAAATCTCGCATTTTCCATTAAAATTATTATTATGCTTCATAGAGTCCGAAGAGTTAAAAATAGAAGTATCAGATTGAAAATCCTCTAAATACTAAAAAACTTAGAATTGTGTACTCGTTTTCACAAAATATAATGTTGTCAGGCAGCTCTGAGCCCGATCACTAAACAAACACCCTGACTCCTTATTATTCTGCCTCTGGGAAACAACAGAATGACTCAGTCTAAATGGCTGGATAGTGAAAGTCTATGGAGGAAGGGACTTCATTAGCATTGCCATAAAGCATCAGCTCAGTGTGGTGTTTGAGTCGGGAAAGTCAACCAAAATATCACATGACCGACAGCAACGGCGGCTCCAGGTCTGCAGATAAAGGGAGTGTATACAGTGCTGGGGGGTTATTACTGTATACAGTGCTGGGGGTTTTTACTGTATACAGCGCTGGGGGTTATATTACTGTATACAGCGCTGGGGGTTATTACTGTATACAGCACTGGGGGGTTATTACTGTATACAGTGTTGGGGTTATTACTGTATACAACACTGGGGGTTATTACTTTGTACAGTGTGGGGGTTATTACTCTATACAGTGCTGGGGGTTATATTACTGTATACAGCTCTGGTGGGTTATTACTTTATACAGCGCTGGGGGATTATTACTGTATACAGTACTGGGGGTTATTACTTTGTACAGTGCTGGGGGTTATTACTGTATACAGCGCTGGGGGTTATATTACTGTATACAGCACTGGGGGTTATATTACTGTATACAGAAGCAGGGTTTGTGATGAAGTACAAAAAGTTTTTTTCCATGGGACCCTTGAAACTCCCTTTTCTAACATGAAAGCAGACGTCACGAGCATTGATAGAAATCTGTTTACATTTGCATTTGGGGATCAGGTCTGCATGTTTGATAAAAGGGTGGTGTCCTCTATATAGCCTCACTGGGTATTTAATGATATCCTCTGTATATCACACTTAATGCACTATAAGCCCCTGTATCCACATAACATTACTTAGGGTAAATCTCTGGTATTCACTGATCATTAACCCCTTTGCCACCAAAGAGATATAAAATCCATATTCTGACAGGGGATTCTTAAAAACCACAACTAACTAAACATCTCAAAAGAAATAAAGAATATTGTGCCAGTTGCTCACACTCTAGTCAACCTAAAAAAAAAAAAAAGTAACCTTCCACAAATGTAACTTATCTCAACACTTCTGCTTTATTGAACACACAAGGTACTCAGGTTAGGCACGGCTTTCTGCTTAAAAAACACAGAAAAACACTAAAAACAAGCTAATCATATGTCATTTATCTACACATTTTTATTCACTTTATTCTGTATCTTTACAATCAGATATAACCAGTTTTCCGCAAAACCCCAAAAGTACTAGTTTACTTGTTAAAATTGCTATTTTTTAGCAACTTTTTTACAAACGTTTCGAGAGGACTAACGAATTTCCCATCAGGCACCTGCTTTTTTTCCTGATTTAGCAGTTTTCAAACATTTTTAAAACTTTATAAAAGTTTCATACTTGTGAAACTTTGATATCACGTGATAATGAATAGAAGCTTAAATACATAAAAAAAAAAAACTTCATATGGGATGAATGAAAAATGATGTAACGGAGTACCAAGCGATCCTAATAATCTGCCCCTGTAGGTAAAACTGAAAGCCCACCCTGAGATTAGGACTCTATGGGGCCCCTGGTATGGAATGGTATGAGATCAGCATACATGGGAGCTTCCCAGGGTTGATCACCAGGAGCTCCTCGTCTTCTGGAGGTGTGGCTTCGTTCTGGGGGGTGGGGATAACTGTGTGTTGGGTGGAGCCAGCCCAAATTAGACTTTAGTGGGCAGGGAGTAGGCGGAGCCAACGGTCGCTCCACTGGGCAGAGACTCTAAAAATGACTCATGCAAAGAAGAACTTTACCCAGAGACTCCGGGTCAACTAAGCTTCTTGTATGCAAATTAGAGGACCTCTAGTTTTTTTTTTTTTTCGATTTTAGTATTATTTATCAATTTTATGCTATTGTATTCCATGGTGCTGTACAAGTATACACTCAATTCACAACAACGGTAAGCTACTTTGAATATTCCAAGTCTCCTAAGATTTTCTGTGGCCCGTTGCATAGTCCTCCACAATTTCGGGGGCTCTAGACGGTAGCCTGGGTTCCTCCTAGGCTAATATGCCAGTGTAAAAAATCTCAAATAATTAAATGTGTAACTATGGTTCAATTAAACGGTTACAAAATTAGTAGCAAGAGAGAGCCAAAAGCCATTGACTTACAGAAGGCCTGTCCATTTGGAGAAAGGTATACCAGATGTGGCCTTCAAGAGTCTAAGCCTGACCCTCGTTCCCCTCCGCATTAAAAAAAAAATACACTACTCCCTCTCAGCTCTCGGAATTAAACCAAGCCGTATTTTAGTTCTAAAAGAAGGTATTATGCATAAATAAAAATAAATAAAGAAACGGTGCCAAGATCTCCTAACTTTCAACAAATCTGGACATTCCAGGTTACAGAATATCTCCAAACCTTCACACAGTTCCCCTAACCATATTCATTCCAGCTTCCAGCTGCCGGTAGCCTCTTGAATGAATAATATAAAAATAAAAAATACAAGTATAAAAAAGGTTTTATTTGTGTATAAAAAGAATAAATTTTAATTATTTTTGTATTACGTTATGGGTTTTTATGCACACACATATTATATATATAATTTGTGTGTATATATATATATATATATATATATATATATATATGAGTGATTTTCTTTTCCGATTATAAACATATAATCCCGCTGGCTGATGGGCTAAATTGTTACTTTCTGAAACAAATTCTGTCATAAATCTGTTATCTTCCAACACACAAAATTTCCTACGCCCCATCAGTCCTTTCATGTGGAAAATTTAAAACCGACTCCTAAACACCAAGGTTAGACTGCAAACAAACTCAGCATAAATTAATATAAAGCCGCGCAAGTCGCGGAGGAAAAGCTATTAGCAGCGACAGCCGAAGTTATTCTTGAACTCAAGAAATATATCTTCTCGCGTCCTTTATTTAAGTTTTCCCCTCATTCTGCGGCGGTTCGCTCCTGTGCGATGCCAGTCTAAGGCTGGGCCGAGATCCAAGCGAGGAAACAATCCTTCACTATATACTTTGGAGCAGTTAAATAAATAAATAAAGCTTTCAAAGGATGGATTTTTTTTTAAAAAAAATGGTATTCGGGAAAAGGTCGGACAGCAGTGAGCATCAGATAGGTCCGGCAGACAAGGGGTTAATTTGTGTGCTTTCTTGTGTTCTAGGTGGATCGATAGATTTGTATAGGCTAGATAGATAGACAGATAGACAGATAGATAGATAGATAGATAGATAGATAGATAGATAGATAGATAGATAGATAGATAGATAGACAGATAGACAAATAGATAGATAGATAGATAGATAGATAGATAGATAGATAGACAGATAAATAAATAGATAGATAGATAGATAGATAGATAGATAGATAGATAGATAGATAGACAGATAGACAAATAGATAGATAGATAGATAGATAGATAGATAGATAGATAGATAGATAGATAGATAGATAGATAGATAGACAGATAAATAAATAGATAGATAGATAGATAGATGGATAGATAGACAGATAGATAAATAGATAGATAGATAGATAGATAGATAGATAGATAGATAGATAGATAGATAGATAGACAGATAGACAAATAGATAGATAGATAGACAGATAAATAAATAGATAGATAGATAGATAGATAGATGGATAGATAGACAGATAGATAAATAGATAGATAGATAGATAGATAAATAGATAGATAGATAGATAGATAGATGATAGATAGATAGATAACCCCGACGTGTAATTATATGTATGTGTGCGGCCATGTATATAGGTCCATATGTGCCCGTAGGTACAGATATCTTTAGAAATGTGCATTTATGTGTACATGATCTTACAAAATACCAAATGTGTTTTGAAATTATTTGCTAAATAATTTGTTGTTTATAAAAAATAAACAATATAATATATACGTATATATCACACACATTTACACATTTATATATATATTATAGTAGAGTATATATCTACATATCTTTTTATATATATAAAGTATATATATGTATATATATATATATAGAGAGAGTATATATATATATATATACATATACTGAGTGTATATATATATATATATATATGCTGTATATATATATATATATATATACTGTATATATATATATATAATCTAAATATAATATATATATATATATATATATTATATATATACTATTTTGTCACTTTTCACCTAACATGTAACATATAGATAACATGGAACACATACTTATTGCACGTAAGATCCCGGATTTAAAGCTCTATCGGCGTATTGATTTCGACACAAAATATATTTTATGAAATTGATGTAATTGCTGTATTCTGCAAGGTTCTTTTATAACTACTAGAGAATTATTTAATGATGGGAGGGATCCCTGGAGGTTGATCACAGAATATACTACTGAGCGAGCTGGGGCTTTGCAGCGCTACACGTAAAAGCAGCGTGTCAATATATTTTCACCTGTTCAAAGGAGCGCGTTTGCGTTCCTAAAATATTGGTTGGGTTTGCTTCGTAAAAGTTGCTAATTGCTCATTTTTCTTTTACGGTCTTTCAAAAATGAATAACTGTGGGACAGAACAGCACAAGAAGCTAATAAAAGAACACCCCGAAAGTAAATATAGACAGTAGGGTGTCCAAAAAAAATTCAAAATACCAAAAAATACATAAAAAATAAAATAAAATAGGATTTGGTTGATTCCATAAACAGTTCCAACGGAATATTAAAAAAAAGTAATTTAGAAATGAGTATTATAGCCATCCAAGATCTTTTTTTTGTGGCATTGTTCTAAAGCTGTTACATTATAATTATAGAATTATTTTCTTCCACAGTGGTGCGATACGATCGGAAATTTAAATAACGGTTGGGGGAACGCACGTGAGCGTTGGTCTAAAGATCGTTGAGGAATTGTAGTGTCTCGGGAGAATAGTTAGGGAGATCTATCATTTCTTAATCCATCGTAAGTGGTCTTGTTTCGCTAAAGTGTTCGGTCTTACAATTCATAATCTTACTAAGAGGGTTAATACACTGCTCTTGATACTCAAAGATAAAAAAAAAAATCAATAGTTGACTTAAAACAAATTTGCTTTTGAGCTGTCCCATTCAATCGCCGGTCTCGGAGAAATGATTTAGCCACTTGACTTCTGATTACAATTTAAATGCGAGCTGGCTATCCAGAATATTTATTTGGAAATGTTCCCCCGGTTACTCTGTGGAAGGAGATTGAGATCAAGCATTACTGAAGTCTTTAAGCAATGTACTTCAAAAAGGTTCTTGACCATTACAGGTATTCTGGATGGTGCCTTCAAAACATCACATCACCGGTCACATCATTATACCCTCAAGAGATGTCTTACAAGCCAACAGGAGATCCCATGAACCAAAGTCAACAGAATGTGTTGGCTTCTGGATTTTTCTGGATCACAAAGGTCCTACTTGATCATTGACCTCCATAATTCCTTTAGGACTTAGTATAGAGTCCTTTAATGGGGTTATTCTCACCGTTCCTGAATCTAAGACGGGACCAATGACTTATTAAGGTCTCCTTACAGTAGGAAAAACTGGCAGACTAGGTGGGCCCAATGGGTCTGATCTGCCGTTAAATTCTATGTTTCTATGTAATAACAACCACTGATAGGGGCAGCAGACCACTTACTTTGGCCTAAGGTGTGAATTCCATTACAAGGGTTTGGAAGGCCCACCAAGATATGCTTTGTTGAATTATGGCAACAAGGCCTAACTGTATGGGGACCTTTATAAAAGTTGACCCATCATAACTACAGACATGCAATTGAGTCTACGAGGGCCTCGTAACTTTGGTCAAGCCTCCATTCCTCTGTTGCGTCTCCTTTAATGAAGGCAGCCTGGCCACTTATAAATATAATGCCTTGCTCAGATTTTTTTTCCTATTATATCTTAGACAAACCTATTTCCCTGACTTTTTCAATATATATAGGGCTGTATGTGTTTAGACCAATTCATGGGCAGAGTTCTAAATGTGCAATCACTATGGAAACCAACGGGAATGTCCCTAGAGATCACAGTAGGAAACATCTAATTTACCTCCAAAAATAAGCAAAAAATACAAACACAACAACACTAATTACAAAGGCGGACACAAAAAACCTTTTGGCACTCCCCATTTCTGATAAAAAAAACTTTAACTCATAAGATAGCCTTGTGTGTCCTCAAACCCAAAGCTTTTTGAATTTTTGTAAATTACATTTAAAAAACCTATTTTACGCAGAAGATTGGAATCACGTTGGGCTTGGACCCTCTTCTCTAATGCCCCTGCTGATCCCGAAGCATGATACCTAGTTGTGCCCCCCCCCAAAGCCTACAGAAGACACCTCTGACATGGCATGAGAACCCAAGTTAGTGGGGGGGGGGTATGGCCACTGTTGGAATGAACACAGAAAGCATATTTCTATATACAGCTGATGAATACATATGATACAACCAAGAGGTTACTAATGACATATTTGACCCCCCCCCCTCCATCAAGTCCTTCCACCAAGAGCTTTAGAAAACTACATGGAACAGAAAAAAAAAATCCAAGATTTTTCCTCTTCCTCCATGAAACCATGAAAAAAAAATACAAACTTAGGTTATAAACCCGAGCCTTTTTATTTTCTTAAAAATTCCAAATGATTTTGCTGTCTTTACCCGTGAGGATTCGGAAGGCAAAGAACATCGGTGATGCCTATAGAGAGTTAAGATGGAAATAATCCCGAAAAAAATGTAAACTTAGCCCTTCAGCCTGTATGACCTTAATAATAATAAAAGGTATAATAATAATAATAATAATAATATTATATTTATATTATACTATCATAAATATGATATTATATTGTAGACATATGTGAACGTATGTTTATCAGTATACATATTGATGAATACAGATAGGTGAGACTATATATATATATATATAATATTATTATATTATTATATAATAATATTATATTTATATTATACTATATATAAATATGATATTATATTGTAGCATATGTGAACGTATGTTTATCAGTATACATATTGATGAATACAGATAGGTGAGACTATATATATATATATACCGTATATATACACATATATATATTAGGAATAGATAGATATATAATTAGATTAGGAGATACAGTGTGTTCAATGATTGTTCCAGTTTTACTATCTCCCTGCCAGTTCGTTACCACCCAGGGCATGAATCTATACCGGCATATTCTAAGCTCTAACGAACGCTTGTTAATTATGATGTGCCTCTGCTTGTGAAGACAAGGAATTGTGCATACTCCCCATCAAGAATATATTACAGGTAATGCAGATGCTTAATTATCTTACGTTGCGCGCCTGTCAACTCCGCTGGGGAAATAAGAGAAGGGAAACAAGTATTATTAGAGCTACGATTTTTTTTTTTTTTGGAAGGACTGGAGATTATTTCCCCACCGCCGCCGCCGCCACCACCACCACCACCAAGGACAGGGAAGGGTTAAAAGGTAACATTCCCAGGGACCGTAAAAAGTTGTATTTTTTTTTTTTTATTATTATTTTTTTTTATAAGTGCACAATGAAATATTCACAGCGTGTACTCCGTGATTTGAGCTGCGTGGTGTTTGCATCAATTCACTTCCGAGGAATAAAAACTAGCCCAGCGCGTGAATATATTTGCATGCGTTTGTTTAATCCTGAAATTATAGGCTTCAGGTTTTTCCCTACGTCATTACAAACTAGAATCGCTTCGTGCTTCGAAAGGTAGCAGCTGTACGGTTTCTAAAGGGGGGGGGGGACATTTAATATTAACCTATTGAATAAAATGATGATTTTTCTTGTATTTTTTTTTTTATCTATCACAGCCTGGCCGCCAAGCTGCTGCATATAGAAAACAAGATCGTCACACCACCTAAAGCAAGTTAAGATGTCTTCTCCTCTGTATGCAAAATACGCCGCCATTATAATTAAAACCACAAGACCTAATTATAGGGCAAAACCTTGCGTTTCTTCTAACGCCACGTAAGTGCCAAAAGAAAAAAAAAATCTCACTTCTACCGTACGTGTTTTTACAACAAAATACACATTTCCCGTCTTGCTTTTACAGACCTGTAGATTACTGGCTAATTAATTGCCAGGCTTGCCCCTTGATACACACTAACTCCTAAGCAGTAAAGCTTGGGATTTAATCCATAACCAAGTTATTATTATTATTATTTATTGATCTGCATAGCGGCGACATATTCCGTGGCGCTGTATCATGGGTAAACAGGACATGGCAAGCAGTGCATCACATAACAATTTGGACAAAAGAGTCAAGGAGGGCCTGGCTCAAAGGAGCTCACAAGTTAACGATGTTCGTTTTCTTAAACCCCGTTTCTTGCAACTTTTTGCTTATTAACCGAAAATGCTGAAATCGAAGCCAAAATTTGACAAACATATATATATACGAAACGCACCATTAGAAATGAAAATGCTGTCAGCTAAAGCTGTGTTTGTTTTATTTACTGGAATGTTTCACTTCTGTTTGTAAACAATCAATTCTGTGTTTGCAACATTGTCTCTGAAACCCATGTCTAAATAACATACAAAAAGAAATAAAAGATTTAAAAAAAAAGGAGATCAAGAACTAAATAAGAGCGCTCCGAGCCAAGAAACGAGCTCACGTTGCACACATCTCATTGCGATGTGTTTATATAGCGCCGCCATAGTCCGCAGCGCTGTACAAAGGGGTAGACCGGACACAACAACTAGTGCATCATATAGCAACCCGGGGCTTACAAGAAACAAAAAAAGGTAAGGAGGACCCTGCGCGAAAGAGCTTACAATCTAGAGGTTGGATAACCTGGCACCGGGAACGTACTATTATATTAAATAAAGGACAATAAAAAGAAGACAAATCATGAATTCCGTCTTTTGTTTTGTAATTAATTAAGAAGGGAGGTTTCATTCCGCGTGTGCGTCGTAGACAAATAGGAAAGTGCTTCTGAATTATTGTGCAGTAAAAAAAAAAAAAATTACAGAAAGGTACCGGATCTGATGAAAGATCCATAAGATAGGGGCTCTGGGTTTCGCAGGGTTAATAAAGAATATTATTTGCAAGAGAACTTTTATGCTGGTCTACAGCATGATTAATTATTTATATATATATATATATATATTAGGGGTTATGTTGCTTGTTTATTGCAGAAAATCAGTAGAATTTAATTATTTAGAATAAATTATTTATTTTAGGTTTTATTTAATATAGGGGATCGATTCTCTTTAAATACAACCTAATGGAAAGGCCTCTTGTTCAGAACTCGTATAGCACTAAAAAGAGGTATTCATGCGTTATTGTAAGAAGCAGTGGCATTAATAGGTTAAAAAACATTACTACGTCTGATATAAACTTCACTTGTATTTTACGGAAATAACCCTATAAATGCCGAGTAAAGTCTTTAGTGCCCAGGCATTGCCACATAATGTTCCAGCAGTTAAAAGTTAACCAAAAAATATTCATATATATATATATCCGTGCCAGCAGGACAGAAGGAATTAGAAATGTTCAAAACGTTTTCCAAGGCGGAAAACAAGGCTGCATTTCAAGTGTACAAAGAACAAAAAAAAAAAAGAAAGAAGAAAGAAGACACCCACATTGTAAGTACACAACATAATAATTGTGTCAGTCTGGGTGAGAGAACGCAGAGGGCACCGCTTGCGTCACGGGCTTTGGGTTACCATGGCAAATGACTTATTGATACCAATCAGGGATGAAGAGATCAAAAGCCATCATGTGACAGGTGATCAATCATATGTCAAATCAAAGCTGGCAATCATCTGGAAAGCTTATTTTCAAGCACGGTTGGCAGAAATAACATTTATATATATATATATATATATATATATATATATATATATTGATATATGCGTGTGTGTGTGTATAAATACTTGTGCGCATAAATGTGTGTGCATACATATAATACAGATATATAATATATATTTATATATATATATATATATATATATGTGTGTGTGTGTGTGTAACTTGTAGCAGATTACGGGAAAAACAACACGTTATATTCTTAGTACGGTAATTAAGTGGCTTAAAAGCCAACTCGTAAAAGGATTTAAACTCCAAGACGGTCTCCTTTCCGCAGTTTAGATGTTTTACCCTCTAGTAACTGACATTCACGGAAAGTCTTAGGAAGTATTAGGAGCTGTTATTTTAAGGGATTTCCTGAAGAAACACACATCTATCCGCTTTTTTTTTTATTATTATTATTATTTTTCCTCCCCAAGATTACATAATGAGGGTGGAAAACAAGGTTTCCCTATAAATCAATGTAACAAAAAAATAATAATAATAATAATCATAATAGAACAGTTTAAAGGGGAAGAGCGGATCAACCAGACATATACCATAAGGTGGAAAAAGTTCAGACAGGCGGGTGGGTTAACCCTTCCTGCCCCAGAGGGGGTCTACCATGAAAGGGCAGGGGTTACTATGCCACCCCCCCCCCCACACTTCTGCCCCTACTTGCAATATATATATAAAAAAAGGCTGTTACAAAGTTGCAAAAGTCCTAGAAGAGTCAAGAAGTTACAAAGTTTGCCCACACATGAGATTTGGAAATGGAGATGGTGTAATGGCTCAAGGAGGAAGATAGTGAAAGTGGTGGGGAGGAAAAAAAAGGAGATAAGGGACCTGGGGGGGTCATGGGAGTCACACCTCTTACCTGCAGCCCTTTTTGGAGCCTGCTGTTTCCTCCTAGGCATGTCTTCTGCCTCTCCTTCCTGGGTTTCTCCTCTTCAACCCAGATCACACCAAAAAAATAAAAAACACAAAAAAAACCCACAATCACCAGCAAACAAGAATTGTCTTGCTATATTCTTCCAGTGTCTCTCTTCCTCTTTTCCCCTCCTTTTGGCTTGGGCTCCCTCCTTGTCTTTTGATTTCTCTCTCGCTCTGTTTTTTTTTTCTTCTTGAATGGATCTGCAAAGCTCTCCTAATTTCCTGTATTTGCCATCCAAGATCAAAAAGGGGGTGGTAGGTAAAAATAAGAAGGAGAAAGAAAAAAAAAAGAGAGAGAGATCAAATGGAGAGAGAGAGAGAGAGGAGAAAAGAGATGAGGAGGGGGGGAGAGAGATTAGAGGAGGTAGGGGCAGGAGGGTGCTGCTCAGTGTGATCCCCCCACTCCTTGGGTGCAGTGTGAAGGGGAGGGTGGGGGTGGCAGGACTGCTCCTTGTGTCAGATGGCAGCCTGATGGGAGTGAGCCTGGCCAGGGAGAGGAGAAGGCTGTGGATGGTGGAGGAGTCTCTTCAATCACACACACATGCATCCACGGGCAGGGAGAGGCTATGCCAGCAAACTGAACATTAACAGAACTCCTCCTCCCCGACCTGATGGCAGGAGAAATGACTCCAGGCAGATAGCAGCCTCTGAGTGTCAGGGAGTGCAGGGGGAGCAGCTGGGGCCGGGACAGGGGAGCTGCTCTCCCCCCCCATCCACTGCATCGCCCTGCATCACCCTGCACCCACATAACTCCCCAGCCCAGGGCCGGCAGAGGTGAGATCTGGAGACCCCCCTCTCGCAATAAAAGATATCATCGCCCAGGGAACTTCTCCCCCCCCCATCCTCTACCACCCCAGCTGCCATAGACTACCATTCCCATCATACACATCTGGCAAATGCAGGTAGACTCTCTATTGGGTGGATTACAACTCTCATCATGCCCAGAGGACACGTGACAGTCCTGTGCAACTTGTTTTATTGTCCTTGCAGATGCTGAAGGCTACAACTCCCATCATTCTCGGCCAGCCGTTTAGTGCAAAGAGAAGTGTCAGCGCTGCTGGGGCAGACGCACTCTGCCACCCCTGCGGGCTTGTATTGAAGCTCCCATCATCCTCAGCCAGGCAGAGCACCATACAGAAACCAATACTAATAATTAGCCAACACCGGCTTTACCCTTAGCTTCATAAAGACTGGAAATGTATATATATATAGAAACACAGAATCTGTCCGCAGATCGGCCCCATTCGGCCCCCGTCTAGTCTGCCCGTCTCTCCTGCTGTAAAGACTCAAACCTTAATCAGTCGTTGGACTCGTCTTAGATTCAGGAGCCGTATGTCTATCCCATGCATGTGTAAATCCCCTAACTGTATTAGCCTCTACCTCTTCTGTTGGGAGTCTGTTCCACTTATCTACCACCCTCTCCGCAAATTAAAACTTCTTTACATCAAATCTAAACCTCTGACCCTCTAGTGTTAGATTCTGGTCTCTGGTTTTAACATTTCCCCTCCTTTGAAATAAACTCCCGTCCCTTTAATTATTTACATGTTTTCCTCACCCCCCCTCTCCACGTGTGAGTATATACAGTATATACGGCATATATATATATATATATATATATATATATATAGATCTATAGATACTCAACTATATATATATATATATATATATATATATATATGGTTGAGTATCATAGCAATTAACAGAGCTACTGCTGCAATATAGCCTGAAATGTTCATTATTTCATTTAAATATATATATTGTTTTTTACGCTGCCATTGAAACAAGTATTCTGATTGGTCAGCAGAGGCACTAAAACAACCCAAGATGTAAAAAATATGACAATTTTCTTCTGCTATTTGGCCCTTTTTTCATGTATTGATTTTTTTCACGTTAATCAGTGCAAACTGTTATAAAACTGTTATTTTTGTATATATTTTGCGAAAATATTTATACCGTCCATGTGAATGAATGCAACATATTAGCGTGAATGAATGCGCAATGTGTTGATAAGTCATAGGCACGCAGAACAAAAAACGTTGCAAACGTTTTGCTTTATGGGGCACCATTAGAAGGGTGGCCAAGGGAGGGACTTTTATGTGAGCTTGTGGCCTGTTGATAGCTATATGTGTGACTTAAAAGAAAAACAATCTATTCATTCAAACTATTTCATTTTTAAATAAACTTGTAATTTTTATTAACTATGAAATATAATTTCTTTCTGCCGTTATGAGGATACGGGTGAAACTTTTACCCTGGCCGGAACTCACGTGGGAGATAATCATGGTGGCTCCGCTTTTTGGTGGCTGCGTAGTTTTCCCATACGGATGCTGAATATTTTACATGGTAGATTTATATGCATACCTGGGATCGGACTGATGGGAGTTGGATATTATGCACCTGAGCTGCAGCTGGGGTTAGTGGTAGTACAAGGATTAAAGTCACTTGAATTTATGCCCAGGCACAAAGCTTACTGGCGCCCTCTCATGGTCTAAAAGAAAATAAAAAAAAAAAGAAATGAAAAGTGGGGAAAAGATCCACCAGAACTGGGCGGAGCATGTGGAAAAGGGGGCTGTACAAACCTCAGGGATATACTCTGCCGTATGGGGTAAATAAATAAAATCTTCAGTTATATAAATATATATACCGGTATATATATATATATATATATATTCATGCATATATTTTTTAATTAAGAACTTCCCAGTTTAGGCCACCTCTATTTTGTGGGCGTGGCTTCACATAGCGACTAGGAATAGCCTCGTGCAGGGGCGGAGCCAGCCACACATAGGGGAAGGGGCAGCCCCAGACATACTTTAATGGGTGTGGCATGGGCGGTATGTGGGCAGTGATTATGTGGGGGAATGGGCGTGGCCTGATGCAGCTCCACTGCTCAGAGAAAGAAGGAATTGACCGGGAGCAGCATGGCTTCACCGGGAGACTCCGGGTCCACCCTAGAGATTTCATATTATATACTCATACATATAACGAGAGCTTATTAATATATGCATACCAGGAACTGTATGTGAGCATGATATATTATTTATATATATATATATATATATATGGAGTGTGTGTGTGTCAGAGTGTGTGTGTGTGAGCGTGAATGTATGGAAGCATGGCTCTATCTGTGTGTATGTATGTTAGATAAATGTACGCTTATCAGTGAAATGTAAAAAATAAAAGCATTGATCGGATGCAGAAATCAAGTATATCTATAGATGCGCATCGTATTATGAGCTGGACACGAGAAGTTCATATAAAACTGCTTCCAGAAGGCTTCCTTAGGCCGGGTTTTGGTTATTGGAAGGTGAATGATTTAAATGGTTCAGGAATGTGAAATTTGTACTTTGCCACTTGTAGCAAGATCCGAGTCGCCCGGCCAGCCGTGCAGTTTTCTGCTAAACTGTCAGGAAAAGATAAATGAACGGCTGGTTTACACATGCAGCGATCGTTTCAATGAACAAAGCTCAGGGATTTTAACGGGGAGGACTTATGCAGAACGCGCAGAAGGATCCGACTGGATTACAACCAAAGTGTAGAGGAGCTTAACCCTTTAATGGGGTGAAAAATGGTTCCCCTTTAATGCATATGATAGATGAGAGGTCCCTTTAAATTTTCATGGTGTCCCCCCTTGGAAATGCGTCTGAATCCCCCATATGCGTTTGCCACTTTTCTCACCGTCAGCTATTTGCCATGAAAAAGATGTCTTCTGCCGACATGTGATTTGCCTACCACCACTTAGCTCTGATGCTGTTCTGGCGGGGGGCAGATCTAAAGAGACTCCACTATGCGCATGCTTACAAAGCGCTCCACTGATTTAAATTGGAGGGGTTTTCTGCTACCGATTGGTTGATTCAAGCAGCCAATCGGTGGCTGAAAACATCGGCCCACAAAAGACTTGGTATTCTGCAGCTCTGGAGCTGCAGCTTCTCCTTGAGGCAAGTCGTTGGGTTGTTTTTTGTGCAGGTTCTGCCTACGACGTAGGGCCCGCTGATGGCTGAAGACAACAAGCCACCCGCTATGTTTTTATGCTCATGGCCGGGCAAATCCAGCCAGTGGCCGCACACTGCGGCTCCCAATCTGCCACTCATAGCTTAGTTCGCAGATAAGCAAGGGTTAACCTCTCATAGCCTGGACCCCATTGCAACACAGAGGATCCGCTGTGTATCTGCACGTAGGGCGCGCCCCCCCCGGTGACCTGTCAATCATCCGACAGCAAAAAAAGGAATTCCAAAGATCCATCCGCTTTCTTAGGTAGCGCCGGGGCTGTCAATCTCACGCAAAATCAAAGTGACACTTCGGCCGGCTCTAAACTTTAGTCTGTCACTCACACTTCCCTGCCTGTCCGTTCAGCCAAACGGAATAACCACTTTAATCATTGTGTCCTGATTTGTTTTCGGATTATTAATGATCCGCAGGTAGATAATGTGTTATTATCGTGACACGTGAACTCTTCACCGCCAGGGCAGGCGTGCGGCTCCAACCTGAGCATGTAAAGTATTTCTGTGCGTCTTTTTAATCATATCCCATAGTTCTAGTCAATGTATACTTAACTATCGGCCCCCATGTGCCACCGAGAGCGGCATATGTGCCAAGTGTCCCTGTTGAGGAAGGCTAGTCTCTCACAGCCCATCTATAGGGCAGAATACTGCCAGATTCTTAAAACGAAGGACTGTCTCTTAAACTCAGGGACAGTCGGCAAGTTCACAATGCTATATCAGGATTACTTGTTTAAGGATCTCTTATTGGCTTTGTTTCTGGGATCAGACTATCGCTTTTTTTTTTTTATAAAATGTCACAGAATCGTTAAAAATCTTGGTTATGTTACAATGTAGCCAAGGCAGGTAAAAGTGGTCGCCGTTGGGTTCCATGTTCCTCTCGTGTTTACCGGTTTCCACGTTGTTTGCGTCCCCGTTTCCCGGAGATACAGCAAATTCATCGCAGCGAGAGTCTCGGCGTAGAAAGTTTATTATCTGTCTCTTGGCTCGGTGGGTGAAGGATGGAACCTCTCGCTAATTAGAGCGGTGTTCTAGGGGGGCTGCTAGCACATGCCTGCGATTACACGCCTATTCCACAGTGTGCATCTTGTCCTAAGTACCTGCTGACAGCCTCGCTTTAAATGAGGTGCCAGGAGGGTGCCCGCAGCACACATCCCAGAGCAGATGGCACGGCTGTTTACCAAGTCCCTCCACGTCAAAGCCAAGAGTAGATTGATAATGGTTGGATGAAGCCTTCTCTTACAAAGACAGGATGGGCGATCTGATACCTGGCTCGCTGTTGAGTGGGCCAACTCATGCTTTGGGGTTCTCAGAACCCATAGAACCAGCGTGGCACAAGCACTTAGCCTGGACCTTAATCAGTCGTTGGTCTTGTCTTAGACTCAGGAGCCGTATGTCTACCCCATGCATGTTAAACTGGGTATTACCCTCTACCCTTTCTACTGGGAGGCTGTTCCACTTACCACCTACCAGCCTTACAGTTTACATCTAATCCTCTGACCTTCGAGTGTTAGATGATAGCCTCTTGTTCTAACATTTCTCCTTCCTGGAAGTAAACTTCCCTTTTGTCCTTTGTTAAATTGTTTTTTATGTTTTTAGATATTTTTATCACATCCCCTCTGGCTCTTTTTTTCCTCCGAGCCGTACGCATGAAAGTACAGGTGCATAAAGTGACCGGTAGGTGGCGCCGATGAGCACTGTGCATTCATGGGCCCTACCAGTGCATTATTAATATTTCATTTTTAAAACACCATCTGTGCTCTGCGTTTTTGAGATGACAAAGAATAACTATAACAGGATACTGCAGAGAAAAGTCCTACCTAAATAAAACAAGCATACGCCCTATGGGGGGGAGGGGTGCCAAAGCCACAGAAGCAACATAGGACATGTGAAACGCGTTGTCACAATGAATGATCTTCTTAAACTAAAACAAATCAAGATCTGTTAAAATTTATCATTTATTCTAGATAATTAATATATTTTATTATTTAATGCAAATATTTCAGACAGATTTATATATTTAAAAATATTTATAAAATAAACCAATATTCAATAATAATGTTACAATTTAATATTATCCGTCCATATTATTATTCATATTTAATTTGAATTAAAATATGTCAATCACAATGTCTCCAAATTATCTGCAATTTTTTGTTAGATGCCATATTCTTATATGCTATATAATTTTTTTTTATCTATATATGTATGTATATCTACGGTATGTATATATGTCTATGTGCTGCATGCTGATATATATATATCTATATATATATATATATATATTTATATATATAGATATATATCTATATATATAGATATATATATATATATCTATATATATAGATATATATATATCTATATCTATATATATAGATATATATATATAAATAAATAGATATATATATTCATTATATTAAAAAGACAATTTAAGATGGAAGGGAAAAAATAAATATATATATATATATATAAAAAAGTCTGAGCATATACTTTTCAAAACTTTTTATTTGTAAAAAAAATAAATCAGTATGTTATACATTCTCGTTTCTCGTCATGCCGTCTTAAACTCAATACCTGTCATTCTTTTCTCGGTTATCTTGTGAAGACTCCATCTGGACTCAGTCCCTCTCTGTTCGGTAAAAAGACATATGGATTGCTGAACTCACATTGAACCAAATAAATATGACATCTCAAAAAAAAAAAAAAAAAAAAAGGATTTTGCATGGGGAGATTCGATAAAACAAAGCGGGATTGTTTATTTACTCGCCACGAAGACGGAAAAACTTCTATTATTAGAAGAACTTCTATTATATTCATATTAATGACCTCTAAGGTTACAGGGATCTAAAGTGTGTATCAGAATTCTGCGGTCAGCTGCATATTCCCATATTTCCAAAAACAAGAAACTTTATCTAAAGTCAGTCATGTTTCTTTTTAGTTCAAAGTCGGACCTGAACTTAAAAGTCGTTGTAAAGGATCACATGCGCAACTAAAAATGTTTTATAAAATTAATGAAGGGGTGCATCCATTGCCTGTAAAATGGAATATATATATTTATTTATTTTTTAGTGTGTAAAGGAAAATACTTATATAACTATAAATATAGTAAATAAAATATAGTAAATAAATATAGTAAATAAAATATTTTATATCCATAAAACAAAAAAAATCTAAATTAATTAAAAATTCTTTTAAAAAATGTAAAAAAAAAACAAATTTAAAAATTATTAAAAATCTCTCTACTTTAAATATTCCCCATCTCTGGGCCGCTTTTTACCGCTAGTTCGGCTCTTTAAATGAAAAAAACTTTTTTTTCATTTTTTCCCGCAAACCTTTGGTCGGTTTCTAAGCCTGTCCGTAGCTGAGACGCTGTGGATACAGCTGCTTGTCAGCAGAACGCAGCGGGCGAACGGGACAGACTGGCAGATTTGCGAAACTGGGATCTAAGACGAGGGGAAAAAAGATCGACAGTCTTGGAAATATTTGGACTGGTACTGATGGCTTTCTCCATTTCAAGCAGTTATATGAAAAGTTATTCTGACAATCAGGAAAGGATTCAAATTTACAGCTCTATGTATCTGATTTTATGCATTTCTTAAAATAAAATCAGATACATAAAGCTGTAAATTTGAATTTAGGATTTCCTTTTACGAAAAAATGATCTTTTACCCAATAGCGCCAATTTTTTAGGTCCATAAATATCGTACACGTTTGTATAATTAATCATATTTAATACAGAACTGCACGTGATAAGCGTGTACATTTACATGTACTAATTGCATGCCTCGGAGCTCTATGGGTTTGACCACACCCATTCCCCGCCTACTCCCTGCCCCCTTAAAGAAGTCGGGGGATAGCCCCACCCGATGCCAGACTAGCCCCGCCCCATGCACATACCTGGGAACTTCTTCACTCTGGCTACCCAGAGCCTACCCTTACGGGACGCGGCCAGGACTACCCACTGATGTCGGTGGGTGGTCCTGCTGATGTCGGTTAGAGTTCCTGCTGATGTTTGGGGTGTTCCCGCTGATGTCAGTGGGAAACACCCCCATTTAAAGGGCAAATGGGCGGGGAGCAGGGCGTGTTAAGACCCCGCTCCACAACCCGGAAGATTCAGTTGTTGACCCGGAGATTCAGTGGAAAAAGATGCCTTCCTCTCATCTTATAATGAGGTCCCTCAGACCAGTGGTGACCCCAAGGGGTATCTTCATCTGATCCTACGCAGAGCGGTAAGGACGCTGTAGCAAATTTAATTGTTAGAGGCCGGTGTCATGTTTTTCTTGGTCATTTCTGCGGGACCATTTTTCCACTTTTTCTCCCAATCCTAATAGTTAGTTGACTGCCCCTTAGATACTCAGGACCACTCAACCCTGCGGAATGTTCACCTCTCACCAGGTAGCCTAGACGCTCTATTCCACCGGCTAATGATTCTTAATCTGTTTGCACGTTGTGTGTTCATTATCTAATTTAGCCATGTTATTCTATCTGCTTAGCAGATCTGCGATAAAGGGCCTTCAAATTAATACTTGCCACCGTGACACAGGAAGTGATCAGGTTAATTTTCCCGACCCATTATCCCCGATGAGATTTCGTCAAGGCCTTTAAGACGAACGGTTTCTTTGATAAAATGCTTCAGTAAAAATTACTGACTGTGATGATTTCTTAGAATCTCAGAAAAAGGGAAGGAACAGCTGGTAAATGTTTCACAGATGGTGAAGCTCTTGGCACATCTCATGAGAGGGCCACCCATGCAGATGGCTCATTATTTTAACATTTGGATTTTCATCTTATTAAAACATCTTTTTCTGTGGTTTTATTTAGCATCTCGCTTTCCGTCACAGACTTAGCTCAAATCCCTTAGCGGGTTAGGGGCAGTTTGGCATTTGCAACGGCTGCACCTCTGACTTAAAGGAACATTACACCTGCTCTCTATTTACCCCTAGAACATGTAGATGTGAACTGAGCATCGTTGGGGTGTGTAAGTATTTCGTTTTGGGTTTTTGGATTCTTTTAACCTAAAAGTTTTCTTTGCCGGTCAAAAGGTCTCCTCTCTGCAGGTCTCTGGCACATTTTTTTCTTCCTGTTTGTCAATATGATGACATTTTACCCTCCCCCGCTTTTGGTGACTTCATTGCCTACAATTTGGTTGACTTGTTTGCCAAAACCCAAGAATTTGCATCCTCTTTTTTTAACATTTCTGTTTGAAATATCCACCAAAATAACACCTTGAATGTTTCCCTGCCCACCTACCTTACCCAAAGAGCCACCATGCAGCGCTTAGCTTCAGAAAGTCATGTGTTGACCCTATAGGGCTGTGATCCATGAATTTTAGAGCTCCTTGGGCCTTTCAGAGGAGCTCCCCAACTGGTCCATGGAGCACAATGACGTAAGGGCGGCCGACAGCTGGGTAAATGTGGCCCCATGCTATGTTTTTATGCTCATGTAGCATGGGCTGGGCATATCCAGCCTGGAGCAGAAGGTCAGGTAAATATAGGGTGCCGATGGCCAACGGCATACCACGAAATTGCCCTGTATGCAAGATGGCAAGTCTGCGCCTGGTGATCCCCACCTGTGGGGCAGTGGGACCAATTGGCCAGAAAACTTGGTCTATCCATTGAGAGATGTAAAGGTTGGGAAGTACCATTAGGTGACCCATAGGTTGCTGTGACCCTGGCATTAGACTACATCTCTGGTCCTTCTAAAGGTTGCTTCTTAAAGCAACAACATTCTACCAGTAATTATATTCTTTTCTCAAAGAACTTTTTATTTATTTGGCAATATCTCCCCTTTAAACCTGCTCAGGGGGAGAAGAGGGAGCTTCAGAATTAAATCATAAATAATCGTTGAAAGGTTCCTTTGTATTTATATATTTATTTATATTTTGCTGTCTGGAAAGTAACCGAAAAGCCCCCGGGCTTGAATTTCTACAAACCTGGCATTGACTATTAAGACCAAAATTATTACTATTTTTATTTTTTTTATTTTCTTTATATAAAGCCTCATATCCAGAATAATTCAGAATAAATGGTTTGTAATGGTTTGTCACGTCTGGTAACTGTAGCAGTTGGATGATAAAGGAATTTTTACTTCTGTCTTCCTGGTAGTTTGTAATGATGTCATTAAAAAAATACAGAGACGGCAGCAATTACTGTCTGTATTTCAGAGAAGTCTGGCTCTTTGAACGTGCAAAAAGAATTGTTTTCAAAGTAGATTAAAGACAGGATTCAACCTCATTTTATTGAACGCTCTTTACTTTTTTTATGCTGTTATTGTCATCGATGGGTGTCATGGAAAGGAACAATTGAAATGGGTTGTATTTAATCAATTGGATTCTCAGGTAGTCTCCGATGAGCTGCGAGTCTGTCTAATTTGTAACAGTTTTAATGTGGAGGTAAGTCTACTTATTTAGGTTGAAAGAAGTCCATCAAGGCCATCAAGAAGTCCATCAAGTCTACTTATTTAGCTTGAAAGAAGTCCATCAAGGCCATCAAGAAGTCCATCAAGGCCATCAAGGTCATCCCTGATGTTCATCCAGAAGAAGTGATTCCTAATCGTGCCTGAAATTGGGGAAACATTCTTTGGCCCTGTATAATGTATCGTTAAGTCAACACGATTTCTTCAAAGTCTTCTAACACATTGAGTTATGCATTACACAACCGGCCAGCTCAGACCTTCTGGCTGAAGAAACCTGTGTTGGCCCTTCTTAATAATTCAACCGCAAACTCCACCTTTGGTCAGTTCCCTGCCTTAGAATTAACATCATTTTATTTTAAGGAAAAACAAGCTTAACACCTGAATAACGTTATTTCAAGCCAGATCACGAAACAAGACTTTGAGATAGGAGACAAAGATTTCATCAAGCTTTGTGGAGATACTAAAGACTTAAAGAGACAGATCGGATCTCTGGTTTAATGCAATACACAACCGAACCAGCAAGATGATATTTTATTTAACATAACCGCGAACACTGGTAGGGTGGTCAGCCCAACGTCCGATTAGAATTAGAAGCTAAAGATTAAGCTTTCATATGGACATTGAGAGTGGCCATAATTTTGCCCGGAGGGGCAGAAGAAGACATTCCAGATAATTCTTGTTAGGTGAGACTCTTCTAGACAAATATTGGGCATGAAGGAAGGTATAAGAACTCTTCATTGGCCACAGAAGAGGACTATGTTTCTAGATTCAACACATTATCTTCTAGATAATGAACTAAGGCTGAGTGAACCTAAATAGTTCTAGATTTCCATAGAGGCCAAATTCATCCAGGAGTTCTTTTTACACCAACAGGGCCTACTGACCTAAATAAACTAAAGAAAACATTAAAAACTAGAAGACAATTCTTATCTTTCCCGATAATTCTCTACTAGATTTAAATGTCTTTCCCTGGCTGATATCCACCATATCCAGTTTTTCCAGTTTCATACAAACAAAAACCCAAATAAAGCAACTTTTTATCACTTAGCGGAACTTTACACAATCATTTTGTTCCCAAATAATAAAATCTCTCCTCCAATATCCAAATGAAGAGTCCACTCATGCCTCCATTGCCCTTAGCGCTTGTTGGTATCATGCAAGAAAACAAAAGTTAAATAAAATCCTTTTTTGGTCTTACATTTACCACAAACGAGCCAAAAAGTCCCCTCCACAAGAAGCCCAGGAAGTGTTGTGTCTGGCAATTAAAATCCAAAACAATATTAATCATCTGACAGGTTCTCATTTCATCCAGGCGGTAATCTCCTGTTCTGTTTTGCCTCCTAAATATATTAATGAGTTTTGACAGATGTTTACATTACATAGAGTGATCTAGACTTCAATGGACAGCTCGTAATTCGAATGGGTTTTCCTAAACTCAACAGAGCTTTCAGTCCAATCGTACCGCCAAATTAGTGCGTTGGCGAGGTTCATGTCAGGGATGTGTGTGTGTATGTACGTGCGTGAGGTTAATTTACATTGGTTTTAGGTTTCTTTGGTTAAGAGACGAGTAGACCTTCCATGGCCCCTAGAGCTATACCCCTTCCTTCGCTAAAAGCTAAATAACGTCATTTGTGGTGGGACCCATTGGACCCTGAGCTGGAAGTGGGTATCTCTGCCTGGCATGTTTTGCCACAAACTCGATAAAGACCTCATCGTGAGGTCGAAACGTTGTTCGTCTCTTTCAATAAATCTGCCTGATGGAACCCTTGAGTGCCTGGAGCCTTTTTCTATTTTGCCACAAAAGAAGCACATTGACCAGTTGAAAGGAACAAAAAGAGGGTATGATGTCATATTGAGTAGAGTATTTTGGCCCATGTTGGCAAAAATAAGACGCACTTATATCGCTGCTTCTAAATATGGAACATTATATCTTCTTGTTTTCTTTTTTTTTACTAAATGTAGACTAGTGAGAGATTCCATTCCTTGTATATTATCACATCTTGCCTTAATTGCCTTTTTCCGCCTTGGAAAAAAAAACAAAAAACAATTTGCTTGTAGCTCTTGATAATGCACTCAATCCATTTACTTTATTAATATCGTTGCCTTTTCTTTGAACTCCTCGTAGGTCAAAATTTAAGATGAGAATTTACCGAGGAGACGTCGAGAGCTAAAATGGACCCAAAGAGGTATAGAAATAGATGGGTATTAAAAAAAAAATCCCAAATCCTTTGTCCAAAGCCTTCTTATAAAAATGGAAAAAAAAGACACTAATATCATAAACATCAAAGCAATCCTTCATGCAGACATAGACCAAATTGATTGTAAATTACTGGTTGTCAAACAGTGGTCCCTGAAGAGCTAGAAATTGAGTTTCATTCATGTTCCGTGCTTTTAAAGGAATAGAAAAGGTACAAAATAATTACAGTTTATATAAAAACCCAGGTGCTCATTTTCCACGGGTGTTTACTGATCATAGCCCAAAAGGATTTCTAGTTATCACACCCTAATCTGCAGGTTTTTGAGAAGTCGGTGTGGCCTTTAGATGCCTGCTTGAACACAGTTGAGGGAACGCAAGAATTCCAACCAAAATACATCCTCTATTAGCAATCGGGTATTCAAATTCTAGCAGGCGATTAAAAAAAAATACCAATGATATAAAAATGATGATAAGAATTCCATGGTATAAAGTAAATGCTTCACTTTTTTAAATATATTTAAACACTACTATGTGATTTATTTGTGGACACAAAAAAAAATATTTGTGCATGCGTCCTAGAAAGGATTGTTATTCCAGTTTCCGATTCTGTTCTAATATTTTAGCCATTACGTCTCCCTAGCCATGCGGTTTCATGTTATATGGTGTATTCAGACCAATAGAAATCGGTTTCATATGCTCCTGATAGCGTTAATTAATTAACAACGGTGGCAGCACAAGGTTTAATTTTCCAGGTAGCCTTGGGAGAATTATATTATAATTACTGTTGCCAGCAGCGCAGGTTATCAGCAATTTAGGCTGAGTATTTTAATGTACACATCTCAGGATTAAAGCCGCAGGGGCGCTCGGCTCCGTACTGGGTTGTAGTGCACAGGATAAAGACAAAGACAGTTGCAACAGAGGTGTATTCAGCACTGGCCTCTCCATGTCCGCCATGGCGCTGGTATATGACCATACCTGGCCTTTGGCTACCTGGAGCCTTCCCTTGCGGGACGCGTCCAGGACTGCACACTGACGTCAGTGGGCGGTCCCACTGATGTCGGTGGGTGGTCCCGCTGACATTGGTGGGCGGTCCTGCTGACGTTGGTGGGAGTTCCCACTGACGTTGGGGGCGCGCCAAAAAAAAATGGGTGGGGGGCGTTGAGCGGGGCGTGTCAACACCCCGCTCCCGCGATCGGGAGAAACCCGGAGAGTTCCCAGGTATGTATATGACGTCATATTGAATGCAGTCTCTAGAGACTATCCCAAGTGTAAACGGGCCAGATGGAGAGATCAGAGATCTTCTGTGTAACCAGTGCTTCGAGCAGCGGCACACTGGGGAGTCTGAACCCCCGGACCTTCCACCCAAAGCCTAGTCTGGTTAGGCCAGAATATGTCCTTGAATTTTGGCAGATGCAAAGTATTGCAAACTTCTGCCCTTGTAAACTGGTGCCATGGTTAGAGACATAACACGTCAGTAGATCTGATCCTTCACCTTAACTTTTGAGGCCATTTGGTCAGCAACGATCCTGTTGGTGATGGAGAATTTAGTGTGGCTTCATCCCAAAGATCGGGCATACTGGAAATACTTGACTTACTTTAGGGGACATTCTTTCAAGAGGGCAATTTAAGGGGGCTGCAAAATTCTGCATCGGTCACATGGTGTTGATGTTTAATGGTTCTCCATCTGTGTCCACAATCACACGGCAATATAACTTCATTCCAAGCTATTGTAAACAATTTATTCAGTATTTCTAATCTTCAAGAAGCCTGGCTTTGGAGTAAATCGCTGTATGTTTGCACTGGGTTTTATTCTGTTAGCTTCGAGAATGGCGTGACTTTATCTTATCCATGTTCTATGGAGAAATCCAGAGATGAAAACAGGGCCTAAATCGTTTTGGAATCTGCTAATGAAGGATTAAGTAGCTAAAATACTGAACATATTCATACATAACCCTTAATTATTCTACGTTAACGTTGAGGGAGGAGGTCTATAGTTTTGGAATTCTACCTTTTGATGACTACAACCTGTGTGGTCCATTACATGACATCAATGGAGTGTCATTATAGGTTATATGGTGCTGTGACAAAAGTGAAAAGGAGAAGAGGGCTCTGATGAGCTTACAATCTATTAGGATGTTGATGGGGAATGAGGCTGCTTGAGCAAGAACCCCTTGATCGTATCGAGGGTGATGTGGAGATGTCAGGGACCTGGAGATCTCGAGGTGGGGAGAACAGATGGCTTCTTTCACAATGAGTTTGAGGGTATGAGGAGGACAGATCTAGGCTTATCTGATTGAGTTTTTAATGAGTGCTAAAGCAATAGGTAGAGGAGAACCTGACTTTGCTGAAAGGACCTGATTTGTATTCCAGGTTCCCCTGGGCACAAGCCATACACACAGCCACACATAGGCCTTCTTGAGAAGTGACATCTTGAGTATGGGTAAGGAGAAGTGGTTCTTGACCAAACCCTCACGGGTGCTGCTTAGGATCAGTCAGGATCTGTTCTAAATTCATTTGACTTTGACTGAATGTCGTTAAAAATATAAGGATTTTGGTAATGGCTTAATGTGCCTTACTGGAAATCAGACTCCATAGTTCATATCTGTTAAAAAAACAAAAACATAAATGGCATATTTATAATTAATGTGATTACCTGTATTTAATAATTAATATGTTTATTCGTTTAAATGACTTCCAAGACTCGATTTGCCAAAAACGGTAATTCCCGAAAATGTTACATAATCCCCAAACTGCTGTCTTTTCACAACAAAGTACAAAAGGGACAGTGTTTCATCCCAATGTGATCATACTATCCGGTGCGTTGGATGAGATCGGGGATGTTTCATATGAAGTCATACCGTACCAGCATTAAAAACTCCGGCAGCATAAAAAAAAGCTAGTAATTATTATTATTAGTGTTTTATACTAACAATAAATGTCAAATTGAACCCAGCAAACAAATAGCTACCTGTCACTAACTGAATGCAAAAGCAATCTTGGTAAAGTGAATTAAAACCAACCCGGGATGAAGCTCTTTTAAGCGGCGCTGGCAGACGAGCCGAGATATCTGGGCGAGGCGGCTTTCAACAACGTAGGAGCGCGGTGCCCTTGAGGCTGACAGAGCCGAGGGTATTTCCGTCGACACGTCGGGCACCTGGTTACTGGGAGGTGTATAAGCTTGAATGAATGGATGAGCTGATAAAAAAAAGGACTTAATCACTGCAAATGGAAATGTGATATCAAGGAGCAGAAAAGATTTTGTTGACTTTGACGGAGAATGAACTGATTCCGGGTCATGCCGATGCAGGGATTAAATCTCCTTTAATCTGGTCGACATTGTGCGGAGATGTCGGGTTTGACGCTAGTCGGTAATTATGGTAAGTCACGGCGTGTATACCATAGGATAAATAAAGATATGACTATACTTAAAATAAGGTTGTTACAGCCAACGGATTATGATTTATAAAGAATATCAGGTCCATCAACTTCCTGTTTGATGATCTTTGTGTTACGTTGACCAGGGGATAAATGCTTTCTTGGAATGTTGGGTGGCGGGTACAAAGATCCATAACTACTCACCTAATATTGTGGGGATAGTACAGAGATAGTACTAAGCTTAGGGGAGCTAGCGCTGGTACCATAGTTAACTGTAGGCAAGAAGGCTTCTCCACTTTCAGGATGACCTTCACCAACTGGCGATCTTCAGGAAGAAGCGCTATCGCAGCAAGTAGAAGCTATTTTATCTCAACAAAAACCAGGGGAGATATGATTTTCTGAAGTAACTGTAACAAATGCTTTAATAAAATGATATATTTCAATGTATCGTCATAGAAACAATGCTATCTCAATCTCAAATTTGCTGCCATAGTCATCGATCAATGACCACACTGGGGCTAGGCATATAACCAACAAGAATTAGTTAGGGAACACGTGGCACATTTGAATTAACCAGTTGAGAAGCTGGTATTGCCAGTAGACCAGGATGGTCAATGGGTTGCGTCAGGTGGCCTTTTGGTAGAACCTTGTCTGAAAAAACCCAGAGCTTAGACCCTTCCCAACACACCTTCTGGTTTCTTTCTTACTCAACAATCCTTGTTACGTTTCTGTTTAGGCTTCTGTTTTGCCTTCCTAAAGCACAACTCAATCAACCAATGTTTTTTGAAGCACCTACAGTATCTATTTTTTCTCGGAATTCTATCAGAACTCGATACGTAGCGCAACACAGCAGCTACAGATGATAAAAGATAGGTTTTGACGTATTTAAATGTTGTTGTAGGGAAACTGTTCTGTGTCATTAATTAGTCGAATTTGCATTTTTGGCCAAAATTCCACAGCGATTCATAGTGAAGTCAATCAGAATTGTGTATTTTGGATTTCTTTTCTATGTCTTTACCCAAGATGTTGTTGACACGTCGCTGTTAAACAGAAGCACGCAGTCTCTTCTTGAGATGAAGATATAAAACAGCTCTAAGCACCATACTGTTTATCAGAAATTATGCCGTTAAAACTGCTTTCTGTTTCACACCACTGAGATCAAGCTGTTAATCTAAATAAAACTTCACATACTCCATCTGAAACAGTTGACATAACATACCGTAAAATGGGATTTTAAAGAGAGATTGTCAAAGCAAAATTTGTTAGGCCATTTGGTGATTAACATTATCTCACCCTAAGCTAAAACTCGGCAGTAAAATATTCTATAATAAAACAATTTGAAGGTGTTTAAATACATGTTATACTTCGAATCCATTAGTCAGCAATTGGTTACAAGCATTTGAGAGTCTCTTTACATCATGCTGAATAGAAGCCGGAAAGATTATGTCACAATGTACAATCTACAGATGCTAATTGTGATATTTTTGGCCGGAATTCTCCCACCAGGAAATGGCTCGTCTTCTTAAATATTGGCGCGTGTTGCTAGGCTGTCACGATGTGCTCAGAAATTGGGCACGTGAGGTTCAGATTTGGTTGGTGGAGACCAAAATGGGCCAGGTTGGTCATTGGGCTGAGTAGGGTGGCCTTTTGGTAGAACCAGGTCAACTTGGTTGGTGATGACGTGACATGGATTTGTCCCTTTAGGGTAAGGTTGGTGATGTAGGTGATATTTGGATCAACCTTATAGTAATGCTTTATAGCATAGGTCAGGTGATGTCAGAAAGACCTAATAAAGAGATAGACAAAGCCCTCAAGAACCAGAGGTTCATAAAAAAACAATGACGCTATGGTTGTGGCCATGTCATCGTTGTCCTAAAAGCCAACGGGAAGAGTCTTGTTGAGAAGCTGCTCAAGTGCGACTAAACTCTGGCCAACAATATATATCTATCATTAACAATACCCTTACACATATTTGAAGACTCCCACGTTGACTTTTTCATCAAGACCATCAAGGCTTCCCTGGTCGATATTAGCAGAGGAATAAATAGTTGGGTTTTTTTTTAATCCCCAATATTCAATTTCTTACAGAATAAAGCCTTTAGTATTATAGCATATTTCACATGCAACAAAAACCACTGCCGTTTGCACGATATCAGAACATGGTAAATTCTGCCCAGAAAATCCCAGCTGCGTATGTATTCACTTTTTTTTTTTTTTAATGTAAAATGCAATGTAAAATCAATAGTAAATATTAGGTTTACCAAATCTCCCAGGATCCCAGTTATTAATTTGTTATCAGATTTTCTCGGAGACTTTGAAGATACGTTCCTATGTTGACTATAACAAATAAATGGTACATGTTTCATGAAATGACTTGCAGTGTGTTTCTATAATTACTTTACATAGAATACGGTGCATGGAATCCGCCAGGTCTTAGCAGGCTGATACAATTACCGCTCCGTATCCGCATTCCCTTTACACTTTCGGTAGCTTTGTCAAAATGTTTCTATCGAGAGAAAAATCCTGTAAAATTATTGACGTGATGTCAGATCGGTCTCATTGTTACCGGTTTGGGGGTTAATGCGAAAAAGCCTGCAGGGAAACGTATTGATCTAGAAGAATTAAAAAAAAAATAAAAAAAAACATAAATTCACATTATCACGGTTAACCGGTTCAACCCCAGAAGAATGAATTCTATTTTTTGGGGAGGAAAATCCACTTTCTGTGTTGCCAGTTTTCTCTTAACTCTTATATGCACACATATCATATCTCTAGATTGTAAGCTCTTTGAGCAGGGCCCTCCTCACCTGTTGTTTCTGTATGTCATTTTGTTATGTTATATACTAATTGTCTAGCCTTTGGCAGAATCTGATGCCTCTATGTAAAGCAATAAATAATAATAATAATAATATCCATTAAATGTTATCTCCTGCCCTGTTGTTAAGTTGCTGCTTGTTGTTGATTGGTTAAAGCTGCCGTGAAGTCTAGGAACCGGATTTACAGTCGCCGCACCTCACCCTTGAAGTTGACATTCACTTTCTGTCTGTCATCTTCTTCTCAACGGTTCCAAAACCAGATTCCACCAAATGGGAAGAGAAACCACAAGCTGAGAAGTAAAATCCTTTGAGCGGTCTTATCCCATAGGGATTATGGGTATGTTAGGAAAATAATAAGTGGGACATACAGAATTATTTATTGACCCAATATTGTAGGATTCATAGCTTGTTTTCTGAATCCATACTCTCGAAGTGCATTGCATTATGGGTGCACACGGAATGGCTTTGTAGCACCATGGTTGGACCATTGGCCTGAGATGATAAGGGACCTTCCAAGTATCATGACCACAGTCAATTTCACGGTCATAAACAAGACCAAAGGGGTCAAGTGCCGAAGCATGGAAAGCAGAGGTCAAATACAGAAGGGACAAGAATTGGAGAGATCTGAGAGATCATCAAACTGACTCACTACATGTGCGAGAAAGACGCATCACTGTTTTAGAAACTCTTCGGATAAAGTCACTTGACGTGAATGTGACGTTGCAAAGTCCAACCGCACCATGAGGGATCCATGAGAGTGTAGACGCCTTAACACCCATGATGGAGAACCCAGGAAGACATAGACGCAAGAACAGAAAAGACGCCAAGAATGCATCAAAGCATGGGACAGAGTCCGGTACAGTAGGTAAAAGACCATCATGTAAAACAAACATCAATGCCACACGATGGAGCAACTGAATGGTCTTTCCAACCAACTTTATTAGCATAAAAATGCAATTTATATATATAGTGTTTGACAGATAGCAGCAGAGTTTTCTAGTTAAAATGCTTAAAGATACAATTGGAATCGAGAAAACAGGTCCACGGGTTATTAGCAATTAAATAACCGTCCCCCCCTACGAATAAAAAAAGTTTATTCAAATTGGATATTTTTCCATCCAGCATATTGTGTTTGCCAGAAATTATGAATCTTATATAAGTTATAAATCGACCTAATTTCCATAATTGTTTTCTTAAATTGTGTCCTGATTGAAAATCACTCCAGTGACAGTTAAAGAAAACAATGATACCTTCTGCCTAATAGCTGAAGTTAAATGTTTTTCTGTATTGCAATCAGGTAATTATGCAGATTAAGTAGTGGAAACAAAATATGCTGATTGACGAGACTGTACCTAATTAGAAATGAACAGAAGCAGACATGCATGCAACATGCGCTTCCCGCATCCTGCTTCGCATGCAAGTGCTATTTCCAAAGCCTCTGGCTTTTAGAGCAGCTGGGGCGGAAGCTTTTTAAAGGAACATTATCATACCTAAACAAAGATAATTACAAATGTTAAGCATTCTTACGTAATTATGGTTTTATTCTTGAGGAGCAGGTCCGGACTGGCCATCTGGCACACCCAAACGCACGTAGACACGCTTATCCATCTGTTGGCCATATCTTTATCTTCCACATTTGGCCAGATTCCTAATCATGTGACCCTTAGGAGCAGAACTATTGGTCCATTCCCTAGAATCTTACAAACAGGTTTTGTAGGCGGGGCAAAGACAGATGGTGGGTGGGGTATAGACAGATGGTGGGTGGGGCATGGTGCAACGTTCCATAAAGTTGGGCTCAGCATGGTAATGATGGCTAGGAATTTAGGTACGAGTGGGTGGGGCTACAATTAAGCCCCTCCCGTTTCACAATGACACATTGTTACGGATGAAGAGAATATTTTGTCTTTCCCATGTGATGGAAGAGTGGCCGATGGTATGAGACAATATACAAAATATGCATTCAACATTAACTTACTTTATACGATTTTTTTTTTTCCTTTTCAAATAATTTTTATTACGGTTTGCAAGATAAATCAAATTGAAATATTTTACAAATAGAATATATTTTATGTATTTTACAAATACAAATTTTCTACACTTACCATTATTGTGCGCATTTATACAATGTATGAGTATTGACTAGGTACAGCAAAAAGACATTTGTAAACTTAAATCGACTGTGTTGAGAAGATAGCGAGACCTTCTAGTGGGCCACAATATTCATCCAATGAGATTCAAAGGATTTGAGGACCACAGAGGTCACTTCTTCAGATGTAATTTGTGTATTTCCAGTTTTAGAAGTCAGTAAGGGGTTTAGGAGAAATAGTAGCCAAAATGACTACTAGAATTTGAATTTCCCTTCAAATCCACTCAAGAAACAAAGGTCTGTATAAAGACGCTCTTCTCGTCTTTTTATATACTGTACTTCATCCATGTGTCACAATTTAACAAAACTCCATATGTTTCACAGCAAATTTCACGCCTCATTGTGCTTGCTGTTAACTCTTGCAGGCAGCCAGAATGGTCCTAATTAATCCAAATTGAGCAGTTTGAGGAGATACAAAGTATTTCCATATTTGTCAATTGCAATTACATGCCATTTTACAGAATGGATGCTTCTAGAAACCGTGTGTCCGCCGAGTAAATTTATAACATGTAAGTTGTCAAGGTGACAGAATTAAAGTAAAATAGAGATTGAAAGGAGATCACGTGTTTTGGGGCAAGAAAGGAAATATTATCCCAATATGTACCCCAAAAAGTAGGAAATAATCATTTTTTAGGTTTACAAAGAGCTGTTGCAATTAATATAGAATTTTAAGGTTATTCACTAAGCCATGAGCTCAATTGAAGGTGATCATACATGGGATATGGTTCCTGAATCTAAGACGACACCAAGGACTGATCAGCAGGAAAAATCGGCAGACTAGACGGGGGCCGAATGGGGCCGATCTGCAGGCAAGGTCCATGATTCTATGTTAAAGTCCATGACTGTCCGAGACATCAGGAGCTTTAGATTATATTGCTACTCAGCCTTTCAATATGTCTCTATTCTTTGTTTGCTTTGGTTGACGAGGTTGATATTCCATACAGAAGGACAACAATGCCTTTCAACCGTTTTTACCCGCAAACCTCACCTTGAAACGGTGATGGATCTCCATAGACTTGGGAGACATTTTTTTTAACGGTGAGACTTGTGTATCATAGAGGAGTATGGGTGGGGATAACGTATTATAAAATCTATTATCTTATATAAAAGAATCTCCGAAACGTCCACAATGGGGCCTTATAATGCCTTCTAATACACTCATTCAACGTGGGTTACAAACCATCTATTATTCTCTCAGAATTAAAATAATAGAGGCATGTTTTACGTAAAGGGTGGACGGGCTAAAAAAGCTTTTGATGGTAAAACAATAATTTTCATAGAAAAAGAATGTGTGTTTTGTGTGTGTAAGGCTTCACCAATGCTCTGTATTTACTCAGTTGAACTACTTTATATTGTAACCGACTTGAGAATTCATTAGGGTTGAAATTTTATAAGGTGGTTTTATCAAACAATTGTCTCACGTGAGACAAATAACGTTTCTCGCTATGTAATTCAAACCAGATGATTCATTTAGCGGTGAGTTATTTTAGGCATTTTCATGAATCAGCCGTGAAGGGATTATGTAGCGTGAAGCAATATTTTTTGTTACTTGAGAAAAAAATATGACTATTTCTAGAATTTACTCGATAGGGGTAAGAAGGTAAGATGCTCAACCCCCTTTTGATGCATGATATTCTACAATAAATGTATGAGAGCCAAGAGTTATTAGAAACGTAGCCATGCAGATTGAGGGTTAAGAACTGGTTCGTTGACCGTACGGTAGACTTCAAAAAGTTCCATCTACAAGGCCACCCATCCGGCAAGACAATGAAACAATGAATGTAGCTCATCGTAAATGGTGTAGGTACTGAGATATGCTTGGAGAACGCAAACAGAATTGTAAAATTAAAGTTAAATATTTAATATTTGTAGAACAGAGGTCATTGCTGTTTTGTACCTCGAGGTCTAGAAAAGATGAGGACAGTTTAGGGTCTATTTAATGCTTGTTGAGTCCTGAGGTTTCTTTTGCTGGAGGATCTCACTGATTGCCAGGTCTTCACAACAATCTGTGCAATTTCTGCTTACATTTGTCAAGCTTGGCCTGAAGAGCAAGTCATATTTTGTTGGTTTAGTAAAACCTCTGTTTAGGTGGCTAATATAGGTTCCTGATAACAAGACCAGGTGTCCAGGCTACCCCAGAAGACAATGACCTAAAGAGAGTGATGATGTATTATTCCCACCACTTGGTACCCTTGCAGACGTCATCTTGATAGAGGCAAACTGTCCTGATTCCAGAAGGCTTATGATTACCCAAAAACCAAAAGTGGTCACAAAAAAGTCAAGGTCTGTGATGTACAGTAACATACACCTGAACAGGGAATAGATGTGTTAGATGTGTTTACACTGGAATCCTAACACAGCTTTCCTACTCAACACTCTTCTGAAAAGTTCCAAAGGCAGCAAACAGAACAAGCAATTCTCCTATGACTATAATATAAACAGACAAAAGCGTACAGAAGGTAACCGAAGCTGATATTATTTATACAAAAGCGTACAAAAATAGCCTGCTTTCTCCCCTAAGACATAACGAAGGAGACATAGTGTTTCCCTAGGCTCGGAATGAAGGTGTTTTACAAGATCCTGTGATGTTCCGAGAGTCTGATGGGAGAAGAAGAGTGTTGTCAACACTATAGAACATCAGGAAGAATGTAATACACACTATTACCTGAATGCTCGTTATTGGCTGCTACTTAGGGGTCCATAAAGGTGAGCTATTAAAGTTATAAAAATTTGGGTAATGTACACATTTCATATTTTTTCTTCATTACCAAGGAAAACAAAAACAACCAAAAAAACCCCAAACACATTCCTTATAGGGCCACTTATAACAATAAAAATACATGGCCTGTTTATTTCTATTGATTTTTTTGAAGTAGTTTGGCCAAAATTGAAAATTTTTCAATGTTTCATAGACTAGTAGTGTTACCTATAGAATTGGATTTGTTTAAACAACAAAATAAGCAGACCAGAAAGAGAGCCAAGTCCACCCTTGTTGAAGAAGATCTGCAAGGTTGGCGAGGTGTGACCTTCAACTTGACGAGCAGAAGAAAAATGCATTCGAAATCTGCTTCCCAGTCATTGGCTATTGATAGAGTGATGCTGAAAGGGCATACGTCCAGTGCATGGGTGTCTGGGAAATAGATTGTGTTCGTGTAAAGGAGAGCGGCACAAACCAGAACAGGAATAGATTAATAATAATAGGATATGGCAGGTTCTTGTAAAATGATGGTATTGATTTTCCACTGAATAGAATTTACATTTCAATGGCAAGAAATGACTGAAGGGTCTAAGTAAGCCTGAGAGATACGCAACGAGAGGTGGGATCGGAGACAAATGGCTGAATTCACTCCAACCAAGAATCCAAGCTGTTGAGGTTGGAAGTTGATGTCTCAGCAAAATGCTAATCCATAGAACACGGAATCTTTTACCAGTATCCCCGGATTATGGAACCCTGAAGATCTGAAATTCATGATTAGTTCAACAAAGATGATGTCCCTTAATGTTGGCTCTCCCTGGGAACAAACCTACATTGGTTAGAAGGTCACAGGAGTTCCTTCACTAAAGGCTGAGCACAAGATGCCAGTTGAGTCAAGATTCTAGTCGGCCACAGTAGTTGGACTACCGTCAACTTTCTTTGTGAACGTCTGAATTGCCATTCTAGTTGTGGCTTAAAGGTTTTGTTACATTACATAAGAAAAGTTAACTCTTTAATGAAAACACAACCATTAGTGGAAAAACCCCAGAGCGTCAGAATGTTGAGCATTCACCACAAGAGAAAAGGTGAAGCCTAGAAGACGACTAAATTACAGTTGAGGATCTACTCTGGAAAAAAATATAGACACAGAGATATATTGGTCCAGATTCATTAACGGAGATGGAATGAATCACTGTTTTCCTATCTCATTTTTTTCATTGTAATCTATGCAAGGATTGTTTTTCAATGACTTGTGATAGAATATCTGGCATTGAATCCAGCCTAATGTGAGTAATGGTTTCCGAAGGAGGATGAATCGAACGGTGCCTGAGCACACGAATACGTGCCTATGACTAGTGCATAATGCATTGGAGATATATATATATATATATATTTATATTTATACTGATCATGCCATGACATTATGACCACTAATATTTTGTAGGTCCCCCTTTTGCCACCAAAACAGCCCTGACCCATTGAGGCATGGGCTTTACTAGAACTCTGAAGGTCGGCTGTGGTATTTGGCACCAAGACGTTAGCAGCAGATCTTTAAGTCTTGTAAGTTGCGAAGTGCGGTCTCCATGGGTGCATCCCGGTTCCATGTGTTCTACAGGTAAGTGACGCACCCGGCCATCCACGTGATTCATCAGAACAGCCACTTTCTTCCATTGCTCCGTGGTCCAGTTCTTATGCTCGCGTGCCCATTGTTTGCTCTGTGTGTTCTGATGTCTTTCTAGCAGAACCAGCATTAATTTGAGCGACAGGAGCTCGTCTGTTGAGCTTGACAACACGGGTCAGCCTTCATCCCACGTGAATCAATGATTCTTGGCCACCCATGACCCTGTCGCTGGTTCACCCATGACCCTGTCGCTTTTCCTTGGACCACTTTTGATAGGTACGGACCACTGCAGACCGGGAACCCCCCCCAAAAGCTGCAGTTTTGGAGATGCTCTGACCCAATCATCTCATCATTACAATTTGGCCCTTTCAATAATCACTCAGATACTTACAGTTGCCCATTTTTCCTGCTTCTAACACATCAACTTTGAGGAAAAAATGTTCACACGCTGCCTAATATACCCCCCACCATTCAGTTCACCTGTCAGTGGCCATAATGTTATGGCTGATCGGTGTATATTAAGATGTATAGAGCAAGAGAGGCTGGAAGTATTGAGACCGGACCATAACCCTTTCTGGGTTGGTGGGCAATTTAATAAATTTTCTCGCATCTAAAATCTAAGGGTTTATTTCTGTTATCTGAAATAATAATTGATGCAATTAAAATAAAAAGGCGTGTTTTACCTATATTATTCCCGCTTAGGTGTTTGAAATAATACTCGGTTTTTAATTTATACATTTCTTTTTTTATTACATTGTCGATGACTTTAAAACTTCAGGTCAAGGGCAGAAATATGTCGAAAATGAAGGAAAAAAAAAAAGGAATGGGTAGTTGAAATATTATCTGTTTAATTAAAGTACTGCCTAGGTGCCATGAACATATACAATGCGGTACATAAAATATTACAGCTGGCGTGTTTTTCATTTTCCGTTCTGGGAAGTCGAATGCAAAGAGCCCTGGCTGACATGTTAATGTTTCCAAACCAAGAGGGAAAAATGTAATTGAGCGATTGTCAAATGGCTGTGTTTGAACAAGATAACTATTTGAGTCGTCTTTAATCTACCCATAAACTCACAAGAGCTTGGAAGAATACATCGGTGGTACGAGGGTTCAGGAGGTGAAGAATAGATTGCAAGCTCACAAGCATGGCCTCCTTCACCTAATGCATCGGCTCGTCTCGTTTTTGCCGTACCTTTCGAATGTTTGGACTGCAAGAAGTGCTGCATGGAATTGTTGGCATTATATAAATGATAAATATATAATATATATAAAATAATAATAAAAATAAATAATAAAATAATAATAATAATAATACAAATAATAATTGCCATCCTTCTAGAATATTTTAAGTCAATTTAGGGTCTAGGAGTAGGTTTAGATTTTGCTCTTGGAGTTTCTACTATTCCTATGCTTACTCATGCTTAGGAAAAGTGTGAATTTTTATTATTTTTTCTATACAAGGTGCATCTTTAATATTTAATATTTTATATATATATAAAAATAATATATATATATATAAATATTATATATATCTATATATATATATATATATATATATATATATATATATATATATATACACACACACACACAGTATATTAGTGGGATTGAACCTTTAACTGAAATCTGTTTAGTCTCCCCAGCCCTGCTCTTGTCTGCGGAGTGTTTCCAAGTAAAACACTCAAAAGCGCCTGGCCCTTTCAGGTTGAAGATCGGACGCAACAATCATGCCCCCGTAATACAATATCATAGAAAATTGGAGTATGAATATAAAGAATAAAATTAATAAAAAAAAAAAAAGAAAGGAGACGGAGGAACCGATTCCCACCCAAATTTGTCTCTGTGTTTAGTCGCGTGTCACAAATTATTGCATCAAAAAAAGTAATTATGAGAATTAATAAAACACTGTGTTATAAAACAATGAACGCATAATAGATTTCAGGTGTGATTTGTAATTGAAAAGAATGTTATGTAAATAAATGACTACAGCGCTGACATTAAGAAATAATTGTTTTAACTAATCAGGGTGTCACGATGGTGAGTGTCGCAGAGTTTGTAATGCTAAAGGGGTACAAACACTTAAACATGTCTTTCCACCTTATTAAAAAGCAAAGGGCAACGTGTCGCTGGAATAGATAAAAATACTTCCCATAATGGACCATTTTCCCTGTAAAAAAAGCAAGTATCTGGACCAATTTTTTTTAATTTCTTTGAAGAAAAGTGAAATCAGTCCAGCCCGTAAAATAAAGTCCAATCTCTTGAAGCCATCTGCTACACGTAATACATTTTAATGAGTAATATTTAATGTCGCCTTAACGATTGTTGGACACTGACCGATAAACCAAAGGAAAAGGGTCATTTTACAAACTAAGTTCAGCTGTAGGATAAATCGTGAAGGTAACGGTTCCCTTTTATGTAAAGAAACAACGCAATTGCATGTGTATCCCTAAGAACCCTCTAGGGTTGACCCGGAGTCTCCTGATGAAGCCCTGCCTTGCAGGCATCTCAGAGTCAGTCTCTTCGTTCTTCAGCCAGGGTGGGTAGAGGGTGACCACACCTACTCACCACCCACAGTCCGCCTACTTCCCACCCAGTTCCCTCCCACTAAAAAGGCTAGCCCCGTCCCATGCAGAAAGCCACTCCCCTAGAAGAAGGAGAGCTCCAGGAGGTTCCTAGGAATGTTCTTACCCTGACTACTCTGGGATTTGCTGGCATGATGGAGCCCCTTCAAGCTTCACTTTCCAGATCCAACCGAATGGTAGGTTCCACAACGTAAGCTAATAAAGCGGCTGCTTGGGGCCCCGTTTCTCAAAAAGTTACTTTACATCACTGTTTTCTTAGGCTAAATATTTTTTCCTTGGTTTACGCATAATTATTACCTGTATTTATCATGGGGGGTATCTGACAGGGCTGGGCCGGGGATGAAAAATAGTCCTGGCTCTTTAAGGCTAGCAGGCCCCAAATGACATGGGTCATAGCAGCTAGACACACGTCGCCACTCTCTATGCTCTTTTACTAACTCAGCGTATGGCAGTTGGCCCGGTTTGCTAGATGGCCAGTCCAAGCCTGGCGTTCAATAAAAAATGCACCCCCCCAAAAAAAAACACCTAAAACTTGCTTTTAATACGTTTTCTAGTTTTTTAAGAAGCCCGTACTTCGGTATGTTATGTCATTCAGGACAAAGATCCCCATACTAGTACGAACCACTTTGCAAAGACCTTCCCTGTCCAATCCGTCCACAATCTGGAACTCCGGCTACTGAAGACTACATTATCAATGAACGTTACTGCAATCCATCACTCAAAAAGGCCATAAAGATAAAATAATAAGGCATTACATTGCATTAGCCATTGGATCCTGTCTAAAACGCATACAAATCAAACCCTGAACATTTTATGGGTTGGGGGTTAATTATCCAAACTGTTAATAAAAAGGCGCAGCCGCGACAGATGAGAAACCCGGCGTCGGCCGGCACCGCTTGTTACTCTAGAATAACTAGAGTCTTCGAGACGGTCCCTTAGGATGGCTATAGTAGTATTAAGCAGCACTACGGAATTTGATGGTGCTATATAAAACAATAAATAATAATAATAATATTAGTGTGTGTGCGAAGGAATTATTCCACAATACCGTTGGTCTCTCTGCAGAATATCTCCTCATTAACACGTCTTGCATGCAGTGCTTTATATGGAATTCGAGAGTTTATAATTGTGTTTCTTTTCTTTTTGCTTATTGTATTGTATTGTTAATGTTTAAAAGGGGAACGGTCACCTAAACAGATTCTAGAAACACAAAAACACTAGACTAGTCAACTTGTTTTCTCCTGCTGAAAACCTTAATCATTCGTTCACCTCGTCTTAGATTCAGGAGCCAATAGCATCTATAAACTAAAAAAACATATATATATATATTATATATATATCTTCGTGGAGTTTATAGATGCCATTAATTTAGTTTATTTAATGTTACCGAACTGTAAAATATAGGATTTGGGAAACCGACATTTTGCTAGAAATGTATTTTAATTATTAAAAGATGATATGCGGCACTTTAAACAAATCAATTTCAGCGCATGACCTGAATGTCTTTCTGGTGCGGCCGTTCCTAGCAGAATGCAGAGTATAATTGGATTTGTATAAATTAGGTCACATGACCAGTAATAATGCAAGAATTACTATCGGAATTCTCATTCCCCATTCTACCTGTTCTTCACGGGCAATATATTTCAGTGATTCTTTTGTTTCTATCCATGAGATAATAAAACTGGCTCAACAGGACTTGGATTTGCGGGGCAGAGAAGCCGCCAACCAGACAGCTACTAATCAGAAAACAGCGCTTCGCTGTGGATGCAGAGGGTGATTTATCACAAAGGGGTCCTGTTTCTGTCTTTGTGAATCGAGGGTATGGTTCAAACGCTCATGTCATTTTATTTGTAGAGAGCCAGCAGATTCTGTAGCGCCGTTACAATAGAGGAGAGCGAGAATTAACTATAACTTCATGCAAGAGATTGTCCCATGGAAATGAATATTTTTCTCCTTCGGAATCACCCCCAGCGCTGTATACAGTAATATAACCCCCAGCGCTGTATACAGTAATATAACCCCCAGTGCTGTATGCAGTAATATAACCCCCAGCGCTGTATACAGCAATATAACCCCCAGCGCTGTATACAGTAATATAACCCCCCAGCGCTGTATACAGTAATATAACCCCCAGTGCTGTATGCAGTAATATAACCCCCAGCGCTGTATACAGCAATATAACCCCCAGCGCTGTATACAGTAATAACCCCCAGCGCTGTATACAGTAATAACCCCCAGCGCTGTATACAGTAATAACCCCCAGTGCTGTGTACAGTAATAACCCCCAGTGCTGTATACAGTAATATAACCCCCCAGCGCTGTATACAGTAATATAACCCCCAGTTCTGTATACAGTAATAACCCCCAGCACTGTATACAGTAATATAACCCCCAGTTCTGTATACAGTAATAACCCCCAGTGCTGTGTACAGTAATAACCCCCAGTGCTGTATCCAGTAATAACCCCCAGTTCTGTATACAGTAATAACCCCACAGTGCTGTATATAGTAATAACTCCCCAGTGCTGTATACAGTAATAACTCCCCAGCGCTGTATACAGTAATAAGCCCCCAGCAATGTATACAGTAATAACCCCCCAGCGTTGGATACAGTAATATAACCCCCCAGCGCTGTGTACAGTAATAACCCCCCAGCACTGTATACAGTAATACCCCCCAGCGTTGTATACAGTAATATAACCTCCAGCACTGTATATAGAAATAACTCCCCCGGCGCTGTATACAGTAATATAACCCCCCAGCGTTGTATACAGTAATATCCCCCAGCGCTTCGCACAAAGCCATGAAACGAGGCCAGACCCCCCCCCCATAAAGCGGTCAAAAAGGAAGTAAAAAGCTCTGAAGTTTTGTCAGAAAAATGATGTTTCCCTACCTTTTCTGACGACCACTTCCACATCTTCTTGTTCTTCATCTTCTATCCTCTCATCTTCCCTCTTTTATCTTCTATCTTCCTCAGCATCTCGGCAGACATACCCTGGTTTGAACTTCCACCAAAATGGCGATGCTTCTGGTGACGTCCAATGGCAACGTGATTTTGGTGGAAATTTGCGCCAAGGTCGTGTCTGATCCTCCATTCAAGTGAGAGGATGTCGCCGAAAGCACCGCGCTGACCTGATGCTTCATGGCGATGCTAATGAAGTTCCCTTTTCCATAGACTTTCATTAGCAGGAGTGTCCAGCTGGTGATTAAAACTGAGCCATTCTATTGTTCCCCACAGGCAGTACGATAAGGAGTCGGGGTGTTTTTCTAGTAGATTGGGACTCAGATAACTGAGTGAGAACTCATACAAACGGATAATATGCAGCTGCCTGAAAACTTTATATTATCATTACCAAAATAGGTTTAGATAAAGTACATAAATAACATATTATAAATTGGTTTCCGCTGCATTAAAGTAGGATAAAAACTGGATAAAACTGTATTTTTATGAAGTTTAGCCGTTTTAATTTTTTATGTCTAGTGAGTGATATTGTGTGATGGCTGTTTTGACGTTTTTCCTAGCTACATAAAGCTCACATCTGATCGCATTCTGTTGAATAACACTAAAAATAAAGGGTCTTTTTCTTACTATTTTCTGATAAGGAAACGTATTTCCTAAAGGAAAAAATGAACTTAACAAGGCTTCGCCGAGCACCGCCGTGCTTGTGAGTTCCGGTCAGCAGATAAATAAAATGTAATGTATCATTAAACAATTCAATGATTGTTCCAACGCCGTACTTTACTGCTGTGTGCAAACTTTTATTAAATACTCAAAATATGTCATTATTGGACTTCTTTTTTGAGCTGAATTACCGTTTTTTCCAGAAATCCTTCATTTTAAAGCGCCATTCACAAAATAAACATATATATAGTGCAGTTTCCAGATTAAAACAATAAACATATATGAATTTTAGTAACCTGGATCTGCATGGTTATTCCTCCCTATCAAGTTAAGTTGCTGATGGTAGCTGATTGGTTCAGACAGATCAGAGGTCAACTGAGGTCACACTAATTGGCAGAAAAAAAAAAAGTATATAAAACACATACATACATAAATTTAGTCATGCTAAAAGGTGCGACAGAGACAGTTTCCCCTTAAAGCAAGTCAAACATATCATTTGGGAACTTAGAGGGGCAGGTTAACCCCTTAAGGACAATGGGCGGTCCCTAAACCCATTGAAAACAATGCATTTTGCATACATGTACGGCCTTTGCCATTAAGGGGTTAATGCCCTAGACAGCTTCACAAAAAGAAGATCGCATATTAAGGTACTTAACGCCTACTTTAAGATGCATTCTTTAAAAAGAGTTACAAGAAAAAAAAATAGAAACATTTCTCTTAGGGAGAAGCTGCAGCTCCACACACCTTCCACGGTCACATGATTCTCGCCACAGATTAGACCTGTTAGACCCCCCCAGCGCTGGAGCTGACCGGCAGTAAGTATATCACATGCCAGGAGATGTCTTGAGAAGAACTTATCTCCTAGACGGCAAATAAACGGGAGGTCAGGAAAGGGAGAAATCCCTAATGGGGGAATTCTGTAGATCCCCCCCCATACAATTTCAAAGAGGGACCTCAAATAAATTTAAAGGGACCTACCGTACACGATAAAGTGCATGTGATAAGTGAACTCTATTCTATTAGAAATTTTACCAGAATCACTGATATATCTGCAGTCAAACGGGGGGGGGGCTTTTTTATAAACCAATGCTGTTGAATGACGGGGGCCTTAAGCATGAAAATATCCAGTTTTTATCCCCGGATTTTATTTACTTGGCGACGTTTCAATGCACTGCATACGTTCACTCCTGCTCACTATGTGCTGTAACAGCTCCGCTGCTCCGGCACGGAAAAGTCCCGAAATTAAGTATATTTCAGGCTCATTACTATTCTACTTTAAGGGTTTGCATAAACACCTTTGGGTGACAAATTCCCCCTTGTAAGACCTCAACGTCTGCATAAATTCAGACGGATTCGAGTCTGTATAACCCAATGTTCTAATGCAAATAGTGTTTAGTGCGAGCAATCTATCAACATACATATTTCAGTATCAAATGTGCGTTGTCTGCTTATTTTCACAGGGCTCCATCTGCCGCGGGATGCGGGCCAGCAATATGGGTGTTCTTGGCTGGGGTGACATATTCAGCACCTCTCAAAAAAGGGTGATGAAGAGGATGTCGTTTGTAAGCCTGGGAATTGCCTAATTTCTAAATAAAAAGGTAGTTGGGGGAGTGATTGGTACATTAATTCACATGCGGATAAAATAACACCATATTCCCATGGATTAGCAAGAATTCTAAAAAAGACCAATAAATACGCTTATTACTCATTTTGTAACGGGCAAAAAAGTTCGGCCAAGAAAACTTGAGCTACAGTGTTCAACTAGATTGTGATATCCAGTATTCTTGTTAAAGGAGAAGACCCATGGATCTTTTTCCTTGAGTATAAGCCCCGGAGATGTATACAGTAATGTCGGTCGGTGACAAATACCTGGTTTTACCTCATTTTGTTCCAATAAACTCCCTTTATCTGCAGACCTGGAGGCCGCCATTATTATCAGTCTTGTGATGTTTTAGGTGACTTTCCCGCCTCAAACTCCACACTGAGCTGATGCTAATGAAGTCGGTTTCTCCATAGCCTTCCATTAGTCAGAGTGTCCCATTGGGTGATTAAGACCGAGACCTTCTATTGTTTCCCACAGGCAGTATGATAAGGAGTCAGGGTGTTTGTCTAGTAGATTGGGCCTCAGATAACAGAGCGAGAACTCTACATTATAATATGGGCCAAAATCTATAACGGAATATATACGGAAAAAATGTAAAAAAAATGAAACTAGTAATAAAAAAGGTGGTGTGAGTCACCGCCTAAGGTGTTTTTTTATAAGCACTATTTCCCGCTGGACTACTTACCTTAGGGGGAAGACATCAGGAGGTCCAATGACCAAAATACGAGTCCTTCTTGTGTTTTGAAGATTTTGTTGCGAAACTAAACAAAATACAGTGTTTTGCATTCCCAAATATGGTGATGTTTTATTGCGTTCTTATTGGTCAAAATCCGTCACAAAACTGTAACATTGTTTTCATATTCACAGATTTTTTTTTTTTTTTTAGTTAATTGTATTTGCTGAATTGGCAAATTTTCCCCCCGTTTTTAAAACTGTAAATTGTTTTCAAGGTTAACGAGCAGATACGCTCATTCAATATTTATTTTGTACGACGATGAAGGCCCGATGTCTTTGAGATAGTTAGTCAGAGTAAAACTGTTTTTTAATCAAAGCGACAAGGACATTGTCCTTTTAGATAATACCCTGATTCATCAAGACGTAAAAAAAAAAAAAAAACGAGCTTTATTAATCATGGATTCCTCATTAATTATTATTAAACCGCAGATACTTTACAGACCGTTTTAATAACTCCTTTTGTAATACCGATACGTCTTTTAACGATAACCTTTCTTTGGGTCTTGAGTATCTCTGAGCAAAGTTACCATAAAGAATTTTACTGATTTTTTTTTTAAAATTATTTATTAATCCATCCTATTTTAATCCCGCAAACGAGGAAAACTATTTTTTTTTTTATTTTATTTATAATTTATCATTTGCATACAAAGTATGAGGCAGGATTTGTCAGTCTCATCAGTTCTCAAAATACCAGGGGACCGGCTTTTGGTGATTAATAACTGCTAGTGTTATCTGGTTCGGAAAAGTGAGGAGTGGAGATTTATTAAAGGATGGAGTATTGGTTTAGAATTTACAGGTTTGTGACTTCAAATCCCATTTCTGACACCGGTTACATAATTTACCAAAATTGTGCTAACCTTTGCTGCACTTTAATTCAAAGTGACTCCGCTTGATTTAAGGCGAGGGTAAAATCAACATCGAGGCATAAATTACGTTTATTGTTTTCTCTTTCATATTATTTGTTCTAGGGAACGTGTTAAAAAGTTTGCGGAAAATGTTATCAACGCGGATTCTGATGTCATCAGTTGTGAGTTTTACTCGGACTAGAACTTTACAAGGTGGGGGGTGAAGAACAGAGCTGTCTATCCTTACCGAGGGATTTAACTATGAACAGGAGGGAAGGTTATTTAAAAAGGAGGAGAAATGTTAAAACAAATGGCCATTATCTAAAACTAGAGGGGTTTACTTTACTGAAATTGTGGTAGATAAGTGGAACAGCCCCTCAGCAGAAGACTATCGTCTCATGCATGGGATAGGCACATGACTCCTGCATCTAAGATGCGACCAACGACTAGATGGGCCGAATGGGGACAACTTCTGCGTTTCTACGTCCTGCTCGGTGAAAGTCCTATAATATGAGTCTACAAACCCTCAGGTTGCCAGACAACAACACAGATAAATCAGTTCTATAGATTTGTTCTATAGAATTTACTTATTTTTATCCCGTTATTATTCTGTCTAGGGACACTGGTGGGTCAGAAGACACTGAGAGGGTCAGAAGACACTGAGAAGGTAATACCCTTGAAGTTGGTGTCACGACTTTCGAACCAGGCTTGGGAACTATGTCGAAAAACAGTGAGCCATTCTGAAGGTCAGCCAAACCTTCTTGCTTATAGGATTCTTAGAAACATAGAATTTGCAAGCAGATAAGACCCATTCGGCCCAACTACTGCTGGAAGACGCTTCCTAATGCTCTCTATAGAACCAGTGGTTGAAACTAAATGAGAGACCATACCATGCGCCAGTGAGTTCCATCACCATACTCTCATTCTTATTATTGACTTTCTATGGATTTGGAATGAGAAGTATAGTGTTCTTCGTCCAAAAGATTGCCCAGTTGACCCTGGACACTCTACAGATACAGTATATCTGCCTTTGGGGTGATTCACTATAAGATATTTAAATACCAAACTTTTCATATAACCCTAGTTCTTGGTTTTCTTAAGTTACATTTTAAGTAGCTCATTCTTCTTTTCCGGTTACTAAAATAAGAAATGTAATGAGGCTTAACGGGGGAAAAAAAAATATCATTCAAATTCTTTTCTCCAGAAGCTACTAAATTAAATCCAACGGGGAACATCCCCATTTCTGGGGAATCTCTAGTGCTCCAGGTAAACAACTAATGAGCAATTGCCAGATTCATTTTTATCAAGGGTCCTCAGAGACTCTTCCAAGCCATTTCATAAAATATGCAGATGCTAGTGGAGGGAGAATGGCAAGGGCTTTGAAAATGATTCACACAACCTGAAAATGATGTTGAAAAGGATGGAATTAAATATTCACAAAGTGAGAAAAATTAAGGCATGTTAACTGTTTCAAATTTGGAAACGATATGACTAATACGAGAAGAGTTGATGGAAAGTAATGATTAGAGGAACGTCAAGAGCTTCCTATCGCCGACACTGGGAGACATCAAGGTCCTGGCCGCACGGCAAGGGCAGAAAGGCTACGGGTACTTCGCAAAGGCCACGCGGGATCACAGCTGGTGCCAGGGAGACAGTGTACTGATTATCACGGGTCCTTGTGATGCTGCGTAGGTGAACATGGCGATTCCCTTTGAATATTAATACGAGGATAGCACATGAGCAAAATAGTCCTCGGTACATCAGGCGAAAAATATAACGGTTACGACGCGTCAATTAAAAGAGCTGTTTCACGTAGACAAAACATTAATTGCGCACTTTAGCATGTTAAGCACATACCCTTACACATTCTGTTATTTAATTCTTTGCTATGAAGGTTAACTACTTTTAAGAAACTTTTTTTTTGTTGCCTGCTTTTGTCCCCAGCAAAAAAATAAAAATGGGGCAAACTTTGACATGGTTACAGAATGATTTCGGGGTAAAGGACTAGGGATTCTCAAGTACTCAGAATGATGTTTTTAATTTTGTCAACAGATCAAATTGGCTCAAGTATTAGTTTTTTCTAATGTTTATATTATGGATTTACCTTTATAAGTGCCCTCAGCCACCCCCCCCCCGCAGTCAGCATCCCAAATACAATAAATGGCGCATTTCACCTTTAAGAAGCAAAGCGCCAGGATTCTCCATAGTGTAAATAGGATGGTCGGGGAGATAAAAGATCTCTCTTGTGACCGGGCCATTGGAACACTGGGGGCCTGACCGCCCGAGAGGACTGCCGCCCCTAGACCTTCTGCTTTAGGCCAAGCTAGTATACGCCAGGATACATCAATGATTTATTTACCTAAAATTAATTTAAAAACGAGTAGTTGCGCTATCCTAATCCACTCCTGAGGAAGCCGGACCATACTGACGAAACGCGTCGCGTTGGGAGGTGCAATTTCAGCCTGTATTGATTTTATTGTTACTATATTTACTAAACACTTTAATAGGCATCAAATTTGCCCTTCGATGCCTATCTTTTGCTCTTTTGCTACTATTTTGTCTATTGGGAGCCGAGGAATCCTTGAAGAGTTATCCATTTTTCCTTTTATATATATTTTTGTATGTCTGTATACCGGTTTTTTTTCTATTTGTATTTTGTTTTCTCCAGGTAACCAACCCTGGTAAATTTCCAGGTATGTTGTCAACTTGCAATCTACTGAACACATTCCTATACCATGTGACCTATAGGTGAATGGGCCTACCCTCTATACTTAATACTTCCTGGGTTAAATAAGTCAGACAAATTTACTTCCTCTAAGACCCATTTATTGTCATTATTGCTTCCACAGAATAAAGGTACGAGAGCTAATGTTTTATAATTTTTCCCTTTTGTACCTACGAACACTTTTTGCAGCAAAATGTGCATAAAAATAGCGAAAATGGTAATGTTAAACTGCAACTGATACTTTTCAAATCCTCCAACATTTCAATTCCAAGTCGTCTTAAATGAATCTCTAAGACATTAAGGATTCTGCCTGTAGGTTTAATCTTTGGATATATTACTACATTGTAAGTATGAGACAGAAAGGCAAATCCAGCCTGAAATTACATGCAATTATTATGTGATACGTAATTATAGGACTGAATGGAGGACGCCTTCTCTGGGTTCAGATCATTTAGAAATGGCATAAATTAAAGAGCCCAATTAATCTTCTTTTTGCTTCTTTCAGGCAGCTAAATGTAGTCTTCTGATGGAGCTGAAGTTTTACAAAGTCATCCAACCTTTTTTTTTTTTTATAAAATACATTAAAATTTGGCTATTAACTCTTGGTATCAGAGTAATCTTTAATGCTAGATGGCCCCAAGTCCACCTGTTCCAGAAAGCTCTATGTAACAGTTTGAAGGCTATGTGGAACAATTGTGGTCCACAAATTCTGTCTGACTCTTCATCATGGCCAACGGTGCTTGTAAATTTTTTTGGCCTAGATTAGGTCACTGCCCTAGTCGTTTTTTTCCCATTCATCTGACTGTGAGAGTTGGTGGGCCCAGATGGCCAGAAGGTTTTGGCCACCAACTATCCACATCATGAAAGGATAGGATGTATTGTTAATAGTGAACTGTAGACCCTTCTAGTAACAAAATCTAAGAAGGAAGACATTTTATGTCCCTACTGGTTTACAAATTATACAATGAAAAGCAATGTCCCACTAAAAGTTACCACAAGTTTAGGAAGACTATGTGGATCTGCTACCACAACGATATTCATCTTCATCAACCATATTCAGGTTACTGGAGGCTCAGATGTCTCTTGCTGGACCTTAGTCCAGTGAGGTCAAGATGAAGTTGAACCTAATTTCCTGGTTCCTACATCTCATGCTCAACCAGTGGACCAAGTAGAAAATAAAATATGGGTCCCATTGGTGGCATCTCTCTGTGCTGGTCTTCCAGACCAATAAAGTCTTCTAGTTTTCTCTTCTACAGCCATGAGGTCACAAACACAAATCCAAGGGCCGGTGGACTTTGACAGATGCCTTGACCTATTTCCAGGAAATGGGGCTGCTGTGTATAAATCAGGACATTTTATTTCATATAATTTCTTGAACTTGGGAAAAAGGGATTTCTATATTTGAAATAGAAATTTTGCTTATTCTGCGTTTTGCCATCAGCTTAAATTCTACACATTTCTATCCAAATCTCACTCATTTTGTCTTTTTAGCAAATATTGCTCCGAGCCATATCTTAGTTTTAAATAAGAACATTTTTTTTAATACACAGCAAAAGCTATAAAAATCTATGCAAATAGGTGTAATATTCACTTTCCTAAACAATCTATCAGAGCACTATCATCTTAGCGGCTATGAATAATGGGGATGCTTTCTGAAATTCCCAGTAACATATGCTAGGTCTGGTCTGATTCCCATTAACAAGGCGTAAAGTGTATGTTCTGACCAAATTTAGATACAGCTTAATCATAATTCCATAAGCTATGTCTGACTTCTTCTGAAATTTGCTTCACAACGTACAATTTGTCATCGCTTCTTCTACTTTCTCGGAACAGAACGCGCTATACAGTTATTCTTAAAGCTAGAAACTTTATTTTCTTTTTGTATTTTACGGTCATTGGTATCCCAGGAAATATTGATAATTGCTTAACGTGAAAAAGTTTAAGTAAGCGGTCGTCTAACTATTTACTTCTGAAGCCAAGTAGAGTGAACTTAACTCTATAGTTTGAGTTGAACCTCATTGAGGAAGATGGTTGGAAGCTCTTCTTGGCTTGTGAGTCCAACCAAGTAGAACTAAGAACATAAGAATTGTTCCCCATGAAATCCCCATGCCATTAACACCAATTGGGTTCTTAATGAAGACCGACTAATATAGTAAACTCTCCCCTATATTGTCACAAAACAATAGTAAAAACGAAATAATGCGTTTATGAAAAATAACATCAAAAACAAGAATTGACAATTTTTTCTAACAGTATTATAATGTCTTATCTTAGTGCCTCTTTGTTATCCTCTTCCGGTTTCGATGGAAAAACACATAAAATATTTAGAAATATGAAAAAATATGGAAAACTACTCATTATTTTTATTTCTTGTGTTTTTATTGAAACAACCAATAAAGAAACAATCCATGATTTATATGACTGTATCAGGAATCTGTATAAGGACACCTTAAATATCAATCAAATTGTCTTTAACTCAGACCACTCTCACTTACCGGTCACGTCGGCGTGTGAAGGAACCTACAAAACTCTTTCCAAGAACACAATGGCATCGCACTGATGTTGATAAGAAACAGGACAGTCATTCTTCTCTGACACATCTGTTCTTTAAAAACAAATCAATGGCGGAGAGATTTGGCACCTGAATATAGAACAACGGCTGATGAAGCAAAGATTGTCTTCATTAAGGTCATTAATATTCATAGGGAGTAGAAAACCTGACACGAGAGAGGACTCGCTAACCTTTTCTCATATTAGATTTTTACTTCTTAACACAATTACAGTCCGGCAATGACTTAATTAATGTTGCTTTTCGTCAGGTTGCTTTAAAGAGCTGTCAATTTGGTCATGCGGAGGCTGTCATTGAAAGAGAAAGACAGTCATCTGGGTTACGAAAAAAAAACCCAGGAAGATATTCAAACATTTAATAAGGATCTGTAGCGCTATGAAGCAACATATCAGTTCCCATTAAAGAACCCCCTCCTTTTTCTATTCTTCATAAATACGTTTCCGTAGCAATGGAAATGTTTCTTGTACGGAAAAAGGTAAACTATTATTAGTTATTTTGAGATGAGTAACAAAAAATGATTCCCTGCAGAGATTTGTTTTAATAGCGTGAAATCACAAGGGTTTCCAGTTATTAAATGTTTATATTTATTCATAAGGGATTTTAAAAACTTTTTGTCTTCAGTCGGTATGGTTACGATGAAAAATAATAAATAAAATGATTTCACGTATAGTTTAGTTCTTCTGGCAATATATATGAATATTTTTGCACTTCGTTGACCTGGTTCAAGAATTTGTTCCTATGTTATATATAATTATTGGCCGCTCTTAAGTTCTTCTTGGGTTGGTGATAGATCTGCCCATACCTATTTATGTAAGAATCCTATTTATAATTGGCAACCAAATGCTTCGAAACATAAAAGTGCATCCGGCTTTATGGTTTTGGCCATTTTATGGGGTAGACAGAGCAATAACCCAAGCATCTAGGCTATAGGTTTATTATAGTAGGGAGAAAGGAAAGGTAACTCTTTACCGTCTCCTAAAACCAAACATGTCATATGTCCAACCTGAACAGTCCCTGTTCTAATTAGTTGTAACATGAGTCTACTCACTTCCTACCCCCAAAAAGGAGGTAAAGACTTTGAAGAAACTTTGACTTTGCAGAGTCCCAAGGTACAGTACTAGCTTGGGGCGCCTGTCGTACTTTAGATCCCATAAACCCAATTCATAATTATGGTCTGAATATTAATGGCTGATTCTATCACACAAGTACTGACCAGCCAATCAAAACAGTATCTCTATGTATACATCAATGTCATTAGTCAATACTAGAGGACTACCTGCCTCTTACATTGAGTTTTCATCAGGTCCCACAGGTATCAGGTCTTCTGTTTTCTACTATAACAGGACTTTGGACCCATATTAGGTTGGTACAACCCTGAGCGATAAGCCACTGACCATACCACAATCTCTAGCCTGGCGTATAGAACCTTGCTAACCGCATCTGGATTGTTAGCCCTCATAGTGAACCCAGCTGTCACGGAACATGTCACGAGCTCCAGACTCAACTATTCTGTGGCTCCTTTCATACCCGCAAGTGGAGAAGTCCCAAAGTACTTTGAGGCTCAACCTTTGGTGAACGACAGATGCCGTGGTTAGATAGTTGGACAATACCTCGCCAGGGTTCCTACTCACTACAGGTCCAGCTTGATTAGAATCAATATGCCTCTTGGCCTTTCGCCATAACATTTCAAAACTATGAAATACATGGTAAGTTTGGATCACATTGAGAAACCTGAAATCCATCTGTTAAGGAATGGTAATAGGGTTTTTATAACAGGAAAGACAGTAAGACAGGCAGTGACGTATCTCAGCCTAGGTCAACTAGGCCTCTGGGACGATCAAGCCCCCTCAATGTCCCACTGATCAATGGGCTGGTTACAAGGGACATCTTTGCTTCAAGTTCTTTTAGCGTACTAGTGATTCGACCTTAAAGGTGGAGGTGGGGGGCCTAGGGTGGCCCCATGGGAAAATACACCACTGAAGACAGAAAGAACATAAGAGAATCGAAGGAAAAGATTACATTTTCAGGACATTGAACTCTCTTCTAAAAAAAAAAAGCAATAAAGAAAATAAAAGGCTCGGGGACACGTCTGTGTGATATTAACTCTAGAATAAATTGGTAAGAAGTTAACAGACTTGTCACAGCCTCCTGAGTTTGTACTTTCCCACTTAAAGCAAATATTCATTAGTTTACAAAATAAAATCAATGCTAAAATAGGCCTCTAGCAAATGCCAGTGTTTTATGGTCCTCTGATGAAGGAGTACAATTAGAGCTAACTTCCCAGAGATGCCTTGTTAAGGTGTGAAGAACTAATCACTGAGGTTGCAGCGGAATGTGCGTGTTTTACGAGAGTGTTAAGCAGCCGCCGCCGCAAAAATGGTTCGAACAAAGGGTTTTTGAGCAAAATTCCTCTTTTAGCAAAAGTAAAGCCAACCCCCAATTTTTTTTTCTAGGGGGATCTTTGTTAATGACTCTATTGAATGCTAGTGTTAAACTAACTTTGTAATTGTACTTTGTACTTGCTGTCAACAGTAAGACATTAAAATAAGTTGTGATGTCAAACACTAGTACTATGCAGAGAAGAATGATGACATCATAGCCACATTGTATTATCTATATCCTTTGGTCACTTAATGCCCCTGTCTTGGATTCAGCCTTTACCCTAAAAGTCGTAATTACTTAAAAAAAATAATATATATCCCATAAAAAAGGGTTCATTATCTGACTTTATGGTGTATAAGAAAGGCAAACCTTAAAAAAAAATAATTAGCCATCTTTATGTCACAATCATATTTATTTACCTAATAACACAAGGATACATTCTAGCCAAGAACCGGCAATTAGGGAGAAAAGACAATCGTCTGGATTCTCACCAATTAATTTATTACCCAACTTGGGAAAATCATTGAATTACGCTACAGATGTTAATGAAACCCCGCTGAGCCTATAAATCAGACACCCCCATTTTTTTTTTTTATTGTGGTGCGATTTTGGCTGTACAGCTTTGTGTGTTTTAGACCATATTTATTAGCTGATAACCAGTTATTATTTCGAGCAAGGTATAATTCAGTTGTCAGGCTCCAGCTATGGAAAGACGAGATTTAATCAGGAACTGCTACTTTGCTGCTGAGCATAAAACAATACAGGTTTCACAGAGTAATCACACCAGTATGAAAAAAAATGGGATTAATTAGTATTGTACAAGAACAGGCAGCGCGCTCATTAAAACCCTGTGAGTTTGCTCTTGATAAAATGCTACTTGATAGGGCCGCATTAATGTGACAAGTCAAAGACTATATTTCCAAATCTGATTCTATCTTCATTTTAGCTTAACCGAATTGACTTTTTAAGTCGTTCTTGAGTACAAAATACTAAAACCCAGATTCCTAAGTATTTAGGTTGTTTTCTGATAAAAAAAAAAAGATTTAGAGTGAGAGGTGGCCTTAATAAGAACATAGGGTAATGTTATTAATCGAGTGTGAGATTATCTCTGGTGGTGGAGAAGTTAGAGACTGATCTCTATACTAATCAACCCCAACGGGTGAATAATGTGCACCTGGGGCAGGTCTTATCGGGCCCCATAGGGAGAGGGTATAGTGGCCCCATCTACCCATTTTGATATAATATGAGCTGGCTACACCCCTCGGTATGGCGAGATCCACCACCTCAATCCAGCACCACTCGTCCATATGGTGAGATGCACCACCCCAATCCAGCACCACCACAACATAAGGCAAGATCTACCACCCCAATCAACCTCTCTGTATGGTTAGATCTCCTACCCCAATGAAGCACCACTCATCCATATGATTACATCTACCACCCCAATCAAGAACCCCATATCTATATGGTTAGCTCAACCACCCATCTAGCACCACCACAACGTAAGGCAAGATCTACCACCCCAATCAACCCCTCTGTATGGCTAGATCAACCACCCCAATCCAGCACCACCACAAGGTGAGACAAGACCTACCACCCTGACCCAGCTTCACCCCTCCATTTGGCTAGATCTAGATTTAATTTACTACATAAACCCATTCCCTGCTTTTTCTATACACATTACTGGGACTTCACTCACAACACTAATTCCCAGCAAACGTTCTGAGCTCCTAGAATGGGGACACCGGAGAAGAAGGAGGAGAGGGGGGGACTGCCTCTTCTATACATGGACACTTGGGAGGTATGCATGATGACAAACTCTGCCCATGTTTTGTGAGCTGTTATAAACCGTTACATCGCTGTCCATGGGTGAGCCTAAAGAATGATCCTTTTGCACATGCTCAGTAGCCAATTTCAGCGGCAATCCTGATAATACGCATTGAAAACCCATCCGTAACCATAGATACAATGTAATCCTATAAATTATATTACAATATTGCTTTCTCCACAATAATTTATCTAACCTCCAATTAGGAAGTGACCAAACTCATAGGGAGATATTATCATATTTATAATCTTGCCCAATTTCCCATTGGTCAATCATGCAACAACCCCCCCCTCTTTCCGAAACAAATGTACGGGTGCCCTAAATGGCCAAATTTCTATGAATCTCTAAAACAAATTGTACAGGTTAATACAGTTTCATTCCTCCGTCGCCAGGCCCGTGCATCTCTGCCCCGTGAATTTATGTACAAATCGATAGCTACAAAATAAAAATAAAATTACTCCAAAAAGGTGGGAAAATTTGCATTGAATCTCAGCAGCCGGGTGAACAGCAAGTGATTTGACAATTGGCAGAAGTGTTTAAGAATGCAACAAACATTCCTTCTGAGTTTGTTTACTGAGCGTTTCCATATGTTTTCTGTGTAGATGTGAAAAAAAAAATTTGTTGAAGCCTCCCTCGTATTCCTGAATATTCATTTAGGTGTAGAAATCAAGAGGTAATGTACACAAAATAAGATCATCCAATTGCTTCGGGGACGCCAGCAGATGAGGATGTGGGGACCGTTGACTGATTAGAGAAATAAATTTGTCTCGGTGTTCAGGAAAAACAGCTTGAAATGTATATTCATTCTGTTTGATAGATCGCTTCGCGAGCCGAGCCACTTTTAACCCTTTGGGAGATAGTTCTAGGCTTCCAGCACTTTAAAGGTTAATGAGCTAGATAGAGTTCATTAATCTAGGAAAAAAACAAAAAATATATTTTATTTTTTCCTTGAGAAGCGACCTCATGCTGTAACCCAAACTAAGACAAAAAATGAATAAAAACAACTACTTTCAAAACAAAACAATTTTTGTAAAATGTCATTTAAATATAATAATAATACCAATAATAAAAATATAATATAGTATAATATTTAATATAGTATAATATTTAATATAGTATAATATAAATGTATTTACAGTATAATATAAAACAATTCCAACATGCACCCAACTTGCTCGAATTTTTTTTCTTTTATGTAATTAGCATAAAGAATATATTGACATGCTGGTTTCTCTGTACTACCAGTTGGCGCGGTCTTAGGCCTGACGCAGGACAGGGCCCTCAGCTGCCCCTCTTCATAGCCGCCATCCCTAAAGAAGTGAGTGGAGGCCGTGACTCCAGTCTGTGGAGGCTAGGCCAGAATACGTCACTGTGTGTGTACTGCCCATGATATATATTTTGTATATTTGAGCATATGCTATTACGATTATTTACCCAGAATCCTTAGCTGCAGTGAAAATACAGTATTCTGTATGATTATGAGATAAGTGAGGTTGTTATCCAGAATCTGTAGCAGCCGGACTAGACGTACAATACCCTGTATAGAATAAGGACGTTTTTGTTAAATCTCTTCACTATGCTAATATATATCTATTCATTTAGCACAACTTGTATTTTTTGTAGTCTGCGTAATATTTTTACCCGTTATTCCGCCACTGTATCACTGCTCTGCCCAAATAGAACCGTAACGGCTTTTATTAGAAGTGGCCGCTCTGCGTTCCTACCCTACCGGATGATAGATTCCTCGCTATGAAAATCTCACGCTGTGATTTTCTAGAGGATAACCTCCTGTACTCTGCGTTATATTGATTGCCGCGAAAGCACTCAAGGGCCAAAAAAATATTAGTGCGATAAATACTTTGCCATCCAGATATATGTCAATTGTTACATTGCGAATTCACCCCCTGGGCGCTTAGCTCACCGCTCCATAAAAAAAAAAAAAACATTGTACAAAGATAACAACATTTTCACAGTCACCTCCGTGTCGTCTTTTGTGTCTCGAAGAGATTAACCCGTTAACTGCTGGAAAGATAATCAATGCGTAGTGCGCTAAAGCTCATTACTCAGCTATCGGATGGTTGAACGCGTACGGCCTTTTTGCAAACCCTAATTAACCCTGCGTATGCCATGGGGTATGTAGAATGCAGAGAAGAAGTCACTCTACTGGTACAGAAAGTGTTAAGTAGTATTTAGGGGGTGGAGCACGAGCAAAGAATAGGTCGGGAATAGGCACAGAATAGCCCAAAAAAGGGGGAGTTTAGGTGGGAATGGGTTTGGTTATCACTAAGCCACTCCCCTTTTGTCTCGCAACTATCGCTCTAACCTCATAGGGAGTAGACAATAGCTCCATAGGCTTTTGGCAAATATAAGTTCTTAAAGAAAGGCTGGCGTCTATTTTGTTGCTTAAAGAAGATTATCAGCAATTATAATTCTTATATTTATAAATAATATGCCATTTGTAATTTTTTCTTTTCTATCTTGAATTCCAAAGTTTTGTGCTTCACGTTGAGTCAGTGAAGATAGTGGCCGTGTGCCCTTCATATGGCCACAGAGGACAACCGATCTTCCTCTTGTTCTCGGCACACTTTCTCCATTTGGAGATGTGACTCCTTCTCTCCTTGGCCAAGAGGCCAGATCTTCTTCCCCAAAGAGAGGAACCACTGAAGTCTTCAAGGGAAGATGTCAGCTAGAAAGCCAGTCTTCAGGGACCCAGCTACACTGCGGCATTTCCAATTTGTGTGAAAAAAAAACAAAAAACCAAGAGTCACACAAGGGCACAATTGAGTGCAATGCCTTGGGGGGCAAGTCCTGTGCGGCTGAAGCCCATAGCTGGCATTATAAAAATCTATCCAGCTTCCTCCAGCCAAAAGACTAGAAGACGAGATACCGTCGGTGAAGAACAGCCTTCAACATTTATTTTAAAGAAAATTGTAACAAATCTTTGTTGTTTTTTTTGTTGTGCTACACGAGAGCTGCCATGTTGATGCATCGCATTTTAATTAGTGCTTCTTCATCAGATACTCAAAAGAATAAATTTACAGTTCACGCTCAGTTTGCTGGAAGAACGCAAGAAGATTCCAGAAACTTGGTTGAAAATTCCTGCTTGGTCTGATTTTAATGCAGTTATCACGGGGGGATGGCAGGTGTGGAAAGAGCATTCGGATTAAATGCCCCGTTTAAGTCTTGGTTGGAGGCAGATGTGATGTTGCTACGTGCGACATTATATACAAGGGCTGGACCCATGGATCATTATATCAAATACTCTAGAAAAGCAGGATTTTGATTTCTTAATCAATTAGAATAAACACTAATCTCATTCTCCCCGAGGCACGTACATGACCCAGGTCAGAGAGGGAAACCCAATTAATCGTGAAGTGCCTGGGGAGTGTGGAGTAAGTCATGAGCAAGACAAATATACAAATATTGGAAAGCTAAGAGGTAGGGGGTTACTGACCCACGGAATCAGCCTGTAAGAATATAGTCCACCAGAATCTTTTGTATAATCCTTCATTTAGCCACACCGACGTTAATCAGTCATTCTTCGCACACACAGTAATCTTACTACGCTCCATCTATTGATTTTCTTTATACTGATTGGCAGTTAGAATTGAGCACAATGGGGTATTATGTGGTAAATACAAAGATCCGAGCAGCGAGGTCCGCGCCCCATCTGCACCCCAGCTTGTATTGGTAAAAAAAAAAGCCCGGGAAGAAATATTTGTGAAATATTCCATGATGTCACAGCCTCTACCCAGCGTTGATCTGGTGTCATGCATGTTTGTGCGTTGAGAACACTGATTGTCCAATAGAACACACTGTATTAACTTAGATTGTGTGTGGAGCGCAATACTTCCAAATATCATAATCCTGGGATAAATACCCTATTTATTATAGTTTAGGACTAAATCAGACCACCCATATAGCGTGTAAACAATGTGGTAGCTCCTTGGAGGCCTATAGCATCATAGGTAATACGTAAAGGGTATCCATCACTATTTAGGGTCGTGCTTCTAGCATTACATTTACACGCAGTAAATCTAGCATAAAGAAAAATAACACCATCTTGTGATTTATGTGTGACCCGTATGTAAGTACTGGTGGATATTACAAGGAGGATAATCACCTGGCTTGATTGAGTTTATTCAAAGACAGAACATACGTATCCCATGGAAGGCATGCCATGACGCAACTCAGAACACAATCTTTAACCATTTTACTGCGTATTCTCAGGTATAACCAAGCGTTGAAGCACTTAAAGGGTAAGAGAGAATGATGTTACCGCCCCTTGCTTAGAGTTTTATGTCATGCAAGATTTGGTTCCAGGCTAAGTTGACCAGATACCTTTGATCTTCAAACTAGGGAAAATAGTCAACGGAGGATCAACACTTACATGACTGGCTCTTCCTTCCGGCGGAACTGGGAGGATCTCAGTTGGGTTACAACCAAATTTCCATAGTGTTACTGGAAGTGGGTGGAGCTATTAAGTTACAACCTTTAACATTCCGTGTAGCTTCTGGAATGGTCACCTCTACTTTACTGGAAGTCCTGTAGACATGTTTTTGGCCCCTAAATGCAACTTTGCCATGAAGCTGATGAGGATCTCTTGAACATGTTCTTAACTGTTCTGGATGGGTCTTCCAGTGTAGTCCTATGTACCAAGCGAGTCCACATTTCCACCAAGTATTACCAATCTTTGGCCTGGTGAACAGCTATCCAATATGACAATTTTCTTCTAGGGAGCAAGCCTGAGCGCCTAGAGTCTCAATCACATTACTTTTCAATATATGCTTCAATATAAATGACGGAATAATTCCAATTATTTTCCACGCTATTGATAATCCCGCTTGGTTTACTCTTTGCAAGAAGATCTATTTTTTCCGTCGACAAATTATATGCATTTTAATGTACAGAATCCATACAGCGTACACACCCAGGGATATCTCTAAAGTAACATTTTACTTGTAAAAACATCATCATATTTTCAAAGCCTTTTTTTTTTCTCAGGACAGTAATTGCTGTTTTCTGTTGCTCGGAATAATTTCCACCGGCTCCCAAGGGTGACTATTTGTACAGACTAACCTTATACCCGCTCTATATCTGGCGCATGCACGCGTGAATAAATTGTGCTATTATGTGCCAATTTCATAAAGAAAAATTTTAAAGAAAAACTTCCAATAAGAAATGGAACTGACAAGCAGTTTGTCAAGATGTTAATAGCTAATTGGTGTTTTTGTCTGGGTTTCACAATTCATACCAGCTTATGCATGCCTATATATAATTATATATGTTCAATATCCCCATGAAAGAAGGCATATTATATAATCTCGTCTTAGATTCTGGAACCATATGCCTAACCCATTCATGTTTAAATTCTCTTACTGTATCAGCCTCTACCGCTTCCAATAGGAGGCTGTTCCACTTATCTACCACCCTCTCAGTAAACTAAAAAGAATAACTTATGGTTCTCAGCCTAACCTCACTTAAAAAACGTTCCAATGGCCATTGGCTACCGATCTGTCACAAATTAAGTAACGGGAAAAAGTTCAACGGAACAACATATTTTAGGCACTCCGGTTCATAATGAACTAAAATAGAACAATAAACCTCTGAAGCTGTTTAATTTGTTACGTAGCAATTGTATATATATACAACAAAACATATAACAAAATAATTATGTAAATTTTTAAAAAAACATAATAAATTCAATTAATTTTATTAATTTATTGTCTTCTCCGCCATTTATATTCTTTATATAGCATATGTCTAGCATGTGTCTTTGATACCTGACATATATGTTTCACATATAATGTTATGCATGACTTCTTATGTCTCCGGCCCTTCATCAGGCTTTCGGAGTCATCATATGAATAGAGTCGGTCTGGAAGCTATTCCATTTGGTATTGATTAGAAGACGTTTAGACATAATATCGTATACAAATGTTATTTTTTTTTCTTTTTTTTTCCTGATAATGTTCTGCTCATTTTCCTGTATGTGTCCAGAATAAATGAAATCAATAGTTTATCCCTGAAATCTTAGCGCCGTTCTCTCCCCCCCCTCCCCGTACTTTGTATTCTTTTCTGTTCGATAGTTTTCAAAGTACTGAGGTTTTAAAGAGAGACTATAAATCCCAGATCATTTTTAATGACCATGGTAGGCCTGCTTGTAATATGTCAGTAAGCTAAGCCTTTACGCCAAGAGGGAATAGGCCATTTCTGACTCAGTAATTGCTTACAACGAAAGATTTATAATATCGTTATCTCGATCCCCAAGAAATAGGTCCGAACTGAAATAACCTTAAAAAAGCAGATATTACAATACTTTTAAAGTCTCGTTGCTTATACATGTTGTACAGGCAAGTCACCCGTCTTTATATTTCATATTAAATAAAGAAAAAAACAGTAATATAAATAAAATAAAATAAAAAATAAAAATAGATATTCTAAAAAGAAAGTATTTGAAATGTATACCGTCTGAGCCTCTAATGGCACATAAGTTACTTTTTAAGAGAATATACGCTTGATTTATCATGGCTCACTCATACCTACATGTCTGGGTATTTTTTATATTTTTTTATTATATATATATATATATATATATTAGATATATTTTTTATATTGCCTTTTCTTGATATTTTTTGGAATTAAATATTTGGTTCAATTTACAGACCCCATGCCACACACTGAAACACTAAGCCTATGAGCATACCCGCCATTAGGGTAGTAAACTACTAATTTTAGGAGATTTATTCTCAAAGTACGATTCCAATAAAATTAAAAAAAAATCACTTGTAGGAAATCTAGAATTAAATTAAATAAATGAAAATTGTGAATACGCAAATATTTTGAGATAACGGCGGACGGACTTTATTTTATACAAGGGTCTAAAATATAAAATATTCAGACAAAACAGGTGTGAACGTTATTATTATTTTTACATTGTTATCTGTGCAAAAAACTGTTTTTTTTTTCTTTAGATAAGATATTTTGAATGATATTTAGAATCTTAAGAGATCACTAACTTGCCAATAATTATGTGATCCCTTTGCATCACGAGGGTGGTTTTTTCAAGCTTTAATCATCACATATTATATTATTATTATATTATTTACCAAATAGCTATTTTTTATACACGTATTGCAAAAAATTAGCTGCTGTATTAGACAGTAGTTTTTAATTATACGTTTTAAATTGATATTACATATGAATATATGAAATGTTGGCATATAATGAAATTTAAAAAAAAAAAAAAAAATGAAAAGCGAGTAATAAAAAACATAGGTCATTTTCCCCACATCATAAATTTGATAGCTTTTCACCTAGAAGAGGTGCATTATTAAATTTGTTTTTTAGTTACATTAAATCACAGGGCAGGAAATCAAACGACTTACATGAGAATTATAAAACAAAGCCCAAGTTAGATTTAATTAATTTAATATAATGTGTAATTTCTCGCCCCGCCATTTCTTTTGTTTATTTTAATGGTGTTATGTCAAGTGAGTAATTAATCACTTAGTGTCTTTTATGATAAATCGCTTTTAAATGATTGTATACTCGTTGTGACTTGTGTCACTTGCTGTTTGAGATTCTATTTGTCTAACGTAGTGAACAATGATAAATATAGGTTATAAAAAAAGAGATAACTGTTCCTTTCAAATAATTCAACATTATAACTATTTCGATTTTTTAAATTAATAAAAAAATGGAGGTCCAAAATGTATTCTTTTACTTATTTCCCAAACCATTTTTTATATGTACTTTCTCTTTACTGTTTATTAAATCTTTCTAGCTCATTGCAATCATTCTTGCGAGTAAAAGGAAGTAAAAAATGATGTCACCCTATCCATAAAAGAAAAGCTTTAAAGGAAAGTTTTTGGGGTTTTTTTTTTAACAAGGAGTGGTCCACATCACATTTTTCAACCATTGCAATTCATTATTTTATCTTTAGTAGCCTGTGTGGCCTCCAGGGGCATGTTAAGTGCCAACACGGCCAGAGGAAGGGCCGTGTATATAGCATCTGTAAGGTTGTTAGAGGTTATTGTGAGACTAAGAGACCTTTCCCTTCCGTCTCTTTACTGTACAGGCAGTGGGCATACCTGGAAACTTCTGAGCTACGGCTACCCGGAGCCTTCCCTTGAGGGACGTGGCCAGGATTGCCTACTGACGTCAGCGGGCGGTCCCATGACATCAGTGGGTGGTCCCGCTGATGTAGGTTGGCGGTTAGGCTCACGTCAGTGGGAGTTCCCAATGACTTCGGGGGTGTCCCCGCTGATGTGAGTAGGTGTTCCCACTGACATTGTGTGAAACACCCCAATTTAAAGGGGAAACGGGCAGGGAGTGGGGAATGTCAAGACCTTGCTCCTCTGATCCGGAGGATTCAGGTGTTGACCCCGGAGAGTTCCCAGGTATGGCAGTGGGCAAGAGTGACAATTGAGTCATAAACCAAGCCAGACGAGGCTGCTTCAATATGAGGTCATACACCGGCAACTTCTGATGCTGAGATGGTAGAGCTATTCCAAAAAGTTGATGTGAAGATACCGGCAGCAGCTGCAAGTGGCTTAAAATACAGCACCAGGATACTCCCCCACATAAGTCTCCCCCTTACAGTCATATAGGAAGAAATAGATTTTACAGCAATTCTAATCATTGCACATTGGCAAAAACATAAAACGAGAAAAAAAAAAAGCTCCACAAGCCTCTCTTTGTTTAAATCTAATTCCATGTTTCCAAAAATACAGAACATTCGTATATTAAGGCACACTATTACCCACTGCCAAGGGAAGTGCCTTTAATTTGCGACGCTGTGATAATTACAGGCATGGAGTCTCCCGATGAGAAGTCCTTGAGACGCAGAAACCTTTCATAAAGATCTAATAAAAACACAATCAATGCGACTGTTAAATTTCTGAATATGTGACATGAGCCGGAAGAAGTGCGTTGGTGGCAGTATGCATCCAGAGGAAAGAGGTCGGCCCGTTCACAGTCGGCAGTAATACTTTGCTAGATTGGTATTCTTTAACCCTTCTGAAAACTGGTGAGATAATAAGAAAGAAATGCACTGGTGAAGTCTCGAGTTCCTACTTCCTTCTACGAGGAGATACACTTACGCATAGGAAGTCTTCAGCTTCTCGGGTGTCGTTGGACTACAATTCCCATGATGCATCGGCGCCACTACCTCGATGGCATGATAAACCGTGAATGGCTCTGGTTAGAAAGTCACTTCTTTTTTGAGACAAGGAGGTCATGGTTAAGCACTCCGCACTTTAGGTCCACCCAGGTCTCATAATTCCCATTCATTTTATGATATGTTTCACATTATATGAATAAAACATATATATACGTTTTTGGGACAATAACTTGAAGTTAATTGGCCATGAAAACAAAATTTATGAATCTGTGTAACCTCGTAGTATTCCCCTAGACATGATGGCAACTGCTGCTTCTTAATTTGAATGGTCTGAAAGGGTCGTACTGGTTAAGTGATCCCGGGAGAGGTTTCTGTGAACTCAGACTGTTTGGTAACTATGCAATTAATCTCTTATTTGGTACGGTAGCATCTCAGGCCAAGTTTTTTTCCTGTATTTATATAGAAGACAGATTGTGAAAAATAATATATAATTATCAGATAGGTTTTTTTTTTTTTTTTTGAGTTTGATAAGTGTGCAAATATATTTGTTATTTACAAGAATATTTCATAAAACAGAATCGAAGGAATCATTGACAATAGTAATTATGTCAGCTATTCTGACATAATGGAACCCAAACACATATATATTCAAAACTTGAAACATGAATATGAAAAAAAAGGATGATTTTTCTTTTAAAAGAATCCTTTTCAAAAAGACTTTCTTCTATTCAATGGAACAGACAAAAGCCTATTTGTGTAGGAATTAGCACTATAAAATAGCTGGAAATGATAAAATGTTCCTCTAATTCATTGTCCCGGTACTGAAAAGGTTAAAAAATATGTCTTTTTATATAAAGATTTTTTTTTGTGTGTGTGTGCCGTTTACAGATGGGGAAATTTTGATGATGTGCGAAAAAGGTCAAGAATTAATTTTGGGTTCCCTTCAACTTTACTTTGGGTTCAAAATTGAAAATTTCTGGAGGTTGAGAAGTGAGTTTGGCAGCTGGAAACTTTATGGAGCGAAGTGAATGATGTTATTTGATTCCTTTACCATATGAACACTTAAAAAGTTTTGGAACTAAGATTATACATCATTTGGTCAGAAGATCGGCTATTGCTATTAACTTCCCCAAGGGTCTGAAATCCGAACACTTCTATTACACCTTTCTTCCAAATTATGTACTCTTTTTGTACAATGACAGCCTAGATTAACTGCGGCTTTGTATTATGGAGACAGTTGCGTGGTAAACTTATGCTGTCATTATTAGTGACTGAAATGGGCAATTAAATGAAAACAAAATTTATATTAAACAGCAGATGAGGTGAGAGGTGAAGAGCCGGAATTCAATCTCCAGAGTGTTTTTGCCAAAATAGCCATAAAGTGTGACATCTGATAAGGGCAGCATGATCTGGCCACGGTAGCCTCTTTTAATGACCTGTAAAACCTTTTATTCAAAGAATCCATATGTCGCTACCAAACATTCTAAAGCCTTGATGTCCCTATTAAAGATCTGCGTTTTGATATAAATATGTTATTTTAAACAAAATCTTGACGCAACCTAACAAAGTATTTCTGAATACTCGCTACAAAGTGAACAAGACAAATCCAACACAGAAGAACCAATGTCCCTTCTCAGGGGCGTAACTAGAAACCACAGGGCCTAGGTGTCTTAAATTGCCCTGAAGCCTCCCAACTTCACCAAGCAACATGTCAAACGGTGCCACGCTTGCCCCAAACAGCTTGTGAGTGTCCCCATTTGCCTCCAAACAACTTATCAGTGCCATCATTCCACCTAAACAGCCCGCCTGTGCCTTCTTTGCCACCAAACAGCTTGTATGTGCCCCTAGACAGCATGCCTGTGCCATCTTTGCTCCCAGTCTGCCTGTGCCACATTTGTACCAAACAGCTTGTCAATACCCCCAAACAGTTTGTCTGTGCCTTCTTTGCCACCAACAAGTTTCACACTAATGCTAACACACCCTCCCTTTCATTCTCACACACATGCACACACCCATTGTAACACACACTTTCACATAAACACCCATTCTAACACATACACATACACACATACACATAACACTTACACATGCTCGCACACACAAATGCATGTTAACACACACACACACACTTATACATACATTCTCATTCCAACATACATGCATACATACAAACACACATGTTTGTATGCTCTGCTACCAATGTCCATTCTATAAAGATAAAGCCAGTGTTTCCTCTACTTTCGCTAGAAATTATATGTGGAATATGCCTTATACGGTAAATACCGGAAGACCGATGGATTCGGAAGAAGTACGGGCAATCCCAGACTTGTGTTTGACCAAGTAACTATCAAGCCTACAGCATCTTACAACTTTGTATCTGTAATGTGCACTGAAAACACAGGCTACTGTCAGAGATCTTCAGAAAGCCATGATAAATGGAGCTAGTCAACCTTTGTTAAACACCACTGGTTCTGTTTCCTTCTCTCTAACTCAGATTTAGCGCGTATGTTTTCATCTCGCTGCCCATCTCTATGTGAATCATTCGAAACCTGCCACCTGTGCACGCTCAGCTTTGTGCATTGACCTTTTGAGCACAAGTAGCGTTCTCGATATAATAAGCATGTATATTTTTAAAAAAAGACCGTCATCTAATCTAGAAATTCTACAAATATCTGTACCACAATCTGTCCTCCTAAAGCAGTTCATGTGTTCCTTTGTTCTCTTACGAAAGACCAATAATTAGCGTCAAATATAAAGATGTTTTCTTCTGAAGACAAAAATAAATGAAGCCACTGTTTTGGGATTTATCGGAAAACATCTGCTCCCGAGTGCTTTGCAATTATTGAAGTTTAGTAGAAAAAGTTTTCTACTGCAGCTTTTGCATGATCTTCATCTGTTTATCTGCTGGCCACTTAACACTAACGAATGCCATAAAATAATTTAATTTGTACGTGTAGATGTTGTGTTATAGAGAGATTTAATTTACTTTGGGGGGGGTAAATATTTGAAATATTGGTAAATAAATACTACTTTTTCTGTAGACTCTTGTGGAGGGAAATGCAGCCTTAGTCACTGCTTGCATCCTCTCTTCTTGCTGCTCATTGCCAACAGGTGATGACCCACCTGGGAGATCCAGAACACCCGGACTGGACTCCCCACCTGCCGCAAGTAAACTGTGGAATGGAGCACCGGCCTTCCCTTCTGTCCAAAACGCTCCACCCCAAGGACCCAAACTAAACCACAGAATGTCCTCTATTCTGCCTGCCACAAAATATATTCTCCCACACTGCAATATGTTCCATGAAACATAGACGCCAGCCACCACCATGCCCATCTCCCTGTTGCAATGTATATAAAACAGGCACCACATACTCACCGGCCTTGCACTAAATTACCAGGTGTATACCAGAAAATAAAAAGCAAGGAAACAAGGGTGCCCTGGGCCCTCTGTTATATAAAGGGGTAGCCTCTTCCCCTTCTCCATTTACAGTAGGGTATGGAGTAGTAAATTGTAGTGTAGAGCCCACATATACCCCTGAGGGTTAAAATACTATAAATAACTCCATAGGAGACACAGAGCCCATCTTATTCCTCAACCTATGTCCACCATCCTATGTCCAGTGGGATGGGGTGGCTTAAAGACTAATAAGAAATCTTGGGGGCCATTGGGTCCATCTATGACTTACAGTATGACCTCGACTTTCACTGAAGTAAATAAAGATATAAAGTGCATCCTCTAATCATCATGGGCCAAATGGTGTGAGAGAGTATATCTAAACATGCTCCCAGCCGTCATTTTGGAATCTGCTACCATCCAACTTGGATTAGATTTTTCTACCTTTTAAAAAAAAAAAAAGTGAACTTTTCTACTTTTTGTTTTTCCGTCCATCGGTGTAATTGTTTAGCTTCACTTCCTAGAGGCTCTCTTCTTTCTCCTTCCCCAACCCTCACAAAGACCGCCTGAACCAACCATTAGCAATCAGTAACTTTGCCACAGGAAGTTAATAATCATGGAGGAACTTCCAGGAAGTTAAGATGGCTGCCCTCATGGTAGGCACATTTCTAATCTATATATTGCTTACTTTAACCTCTAAACTTAGTGTATAAAACTGTAAAATGCAGTAATTTGGGAACCCACACTAAGCTCGTTACATTCCAAAATCCATGTTTCTGTTTAGCCTATTCTTACAGCTGGGGTCATCGTAATAAGTTGACATTCAGCTTTCGCAGCGATATCTCAAGCTCTCTACACGTCTGAAACTATTTCCTGAGCCAACTTTCAACAGCTATTTGTCGAACAGCTTGAGCGAGATGTTTGCCATTAAATGCAGTGGGATGGCCTTGCCTCGTTGCCAATTTATTTCCTTGACTGTGATATTTCATTGGGCTGTTTCATCGAGTGATATGTTATTGCATTAAAAAAAAAAAAATGGGTGGAAATGTTCCAGAAACGTTACTCATTTCCAAATCACAAATAAACCTAATTACACAAAAATATTTTGTTTGCGAGCTTCAAAGAAAAAAATAAGAGGGTATAATGGTTAAAGCACCTAGTTTGGAGCCCCTGCTGAGAACAGATGGCCAGTAATAATTTCCATTATAACAAACAATCCCTCTGAGTAAAACATTTTATTTAAGTATGTTTTTCCTATTATAATCATTATATACACTTTTTTTTTATCCGCACTTTTAAGATGGTTTGTATTTTTTATTATTGCACGTATATAAGCCTTGTTGCCGACTGTATTCAAAAAAGACCAATTTACTGTTTCTTAACCAAAAACATGAAATCAAAGTAGTCAAATCATGCAAAAGTCCCCGGTGGCCCCTTTTTCATGAAAAACACGGTTTAGGATTGTTCCTCAACTCGTTCTTTCAACAAAGCCTTCTAGTGGAGACGGGGCTCTTCGGATGGCTGTGTGTCTGCCCGGTGGTAGACCGTCCCTCGATTTTTACAGCGGTTGACAACTGTGAGTTCGGCAATCAGCTATAATTTACCAAGACAAACTTCACTTCTCCTTCAAGGTAGCTGTCAAGAAAAGAGGGACAGAGTAATCCCCTTCCCAGTGTTCACGTATCAATCATTTCAGGTAGAGAGTAGCAACAAACCCTTTAGAACGCTCGTGTTTTAGAGCTTATATTAGTATTTTGATGAGCTGCCATCTATTTCCGTGTAATGATAAAACCTTTACATCAATATCTCCCGTATACAGCCATAGAGGTTGTATGTTTAACCTCTGAGTCACCAGACCGCTCCAAAGCATCATATGCAAACCCCATTGTTCATTTAACAATCACTTTTTTGTTTGACAGTAAGGGAAATGTGTTACATTTTGACTCCGACGGCATTGCCAAGAAGAATCGGCAGTCATAAACAGATTCGTTTTGGGAGTGCGTACGCTGTGACATGTTCCCAGTTATCTGCAGTGTGGGACGGTGTTGGCACATGTCCTCACTTTGGCTCATAATGCCACCTTGCCCACTTTCTCATTTTAGTGAGCTGTGTAGGGGTTTAAAAGGCGGTTTTATAGCCTTTTTATTTCTTTCCCCAGGGTGCCAAATGCGTCTCTCCGCACTGCTTCATGAATTCATCGTTTCTGTATTCTCATAGCTTCTGTTCAGTGATCTGATTGTTAACAGCAGCTCAATAATTTCCATCTCTGGAAGGAGTCAGCAGAAATGACAACCTGCCTGCTAAGGACTACCTAGCCCACCATGCTTGGCCACCCTCTTTGACTACCTTCATTGCGCGAGCTGTTAATCATAGGGCACAATGAGTTTCTGCAAGGAATTTGACTTCTGGTTACACAAAATATGTTGATGCCCTTTCATTTCTACTGTTCATGACCCTTCAGTCTCTTAGTTAAAACTTAATACCATTCAATTTCTCTGATCCAAAGAGGTGCAATGCCATATTTGACCACAGGAGGCATTATAGTTCATTTTGAGCAAAAACAGAAACCTAGAATTTGCTTACAGAAAACCTAGAATTTCTGCCTATTTAGTCTGCTTGTTTTTTTTCTGATGTAAAGACCATAATCAGTCGTTGGTCTCGTCTTAGAGTCAGGAGCCATATGTCTATCCCATACATGGTTGAATTCCCTCACTGTATTAACCTCTACCACTTCTGCTGGGAGGCTGTTCCACCTATATACCACCATCTCACTAAAGTAAAACTTCCTTACATTCCATCTAAGCCTCTGACCCTCTAGTTTTAGGTCTCTTGTTCTAACATTTCTCCTTCTATGGACGTATTATCCAACAATGTCTGGGACATATTGACGTGTTTAGCATGGTGTATTTTCTGTGTGTTTTATGGAAGCCACATTGCCGGCCATTTTTCTCCTTCATATGAAAATGGTCATTTTAACAGAGTAATCACTCGTCAATAAAGCAAAAGTAGATTTACTTACAAACAAGCTTTTTATGGTCAGAAACGCCTACAGGGGGTCTCTCACATTATAGTCAGGTAAAAAGGTAGGTCTTAATTGGACTTGGTTGAGTCATTCATCCAGGAATCAGACATCCTATCCATTGTACAGCGCTCCAGAATATGATGGCGCTATACAAAACAATAAAAAATAATAATAATATATCCAGTGACTCTAGTAGATAACACATTATTCTGGTTAAAGAGGACATTGAATAAGAGTTTAATAGAGTAAGTGAATTAAACATGCACGGGATAGCCATACGGCTCCTGAATCTAAGAGACCAACGATTAAGGTTTGAGTCTTTACAGCAGGAATAAAACGGGACGACTAGACGGGGGCCAAATGGGGCCGATCTGCCGGCAAAGTCTAGGTCTCCATGATTTTCCATAAAACATATCCAGCAATCATTCAGAAATGATCTTTTTGTCGTGATGTATAGATTGAGCAATATACATTTATTTCGGGTAAGATGATGTGCCAACATGTCTTAGCTTGTGAAAAAGCAGAATACTCTGGATAATGTAAGATTTCTGATTTGCTAAGCACTTTTTATGCACATTGCAAAAACATGTCACTTCTCATTATCTTCAGTGACTGGGTTGCATTCGCCTTAACATACATCAACCGAGATGATATTTTAGACTTGAAATATTCAGAAGGGCTCTTCCTTCTGTCACCTTCTTGATTATCTGCAGAAACGAATACCTCTATTGGACCCAAAGCTACTCCGCGATTACGATTAACCCCTTTTGTCTCCGACAGGGATGGGCTGCTTTTTTGTTTTGTTTTGCTCGCCCGTTTCATTGGCAAGAAAATCTGTCTGTGAATTTATATGACTTTTCTTGTAGTTAAGAGGATGAACGATCCAGTTGATGAGAGTTTGAAGCTTTTCTTTGGAGATAGTGGGTAGTGCTAAGTCTGCGATGGCAATAATTCATCTTGAAAGAACAAATATATAAAATTAGAAGAGAAAATGGAATGTTGGGGGGGCGGCTGTATTATTCATGGTGGGGGTTGTTGGGAGTAGTCGTCCAGCAATCACGAAAGCCAACAAAGTAGAGTGTTTGGAATAAAGTTGTACTTCCGGGCCGTCCAGGACAGCTTAATGTGGCCTTATGTGGCCCTTCAAAGTAGACAGGGTATAAAACAACACTTGGTGGTCCATAGGCAAGAATAGGTATAGACAGATACATGATGCTGGTATTAGTGCCCCTCTTCTCCACCTCTACTATTTCTGCTGAGAAGCCGTTCCACTTATCCACCACCCAGTAAAGTAAGAGAGGATGCTTTAAAATATACCACGGTATCCATGTCATGTGTAATTCCTTCCATCCTAGACAGAACATGTATCTCTGTTCTTTATTCGTGGGTGAGATCAGTATTAGAGGAACTTTGATAGATAGGGAGAATGGCCGCCGTGACCTAGACATTAGAATTACCTTGTAAAATCAATACCGGAGGATATTGTTGCACATTAGCTTTCCAGAGCATGTAAATCACATCGGAAAAGAAGTAAGCTATCGCTACATTACATTTAGCGTAGAGCAATATATCCATCTTTCCGCCGGGATGCTAGGAAATATTGAAAGTTCTTTAATTGAAAACATTTAGAGAAGCTCAAAAAGAAATACACCACGAATGGCGCAGAAACTGTTTCAGCTCATCGAACCGTGCGTAATGTATAATATTCCTTTGGTGGAGACTCGTGTAACTCCCAGAATCCTTTGCTACAGATCTGACCCACGTATAATGACAAAATCTGGTCGACGCATGGCATAGCGTCCAAGACAGGTCCTTGGTCTTGTCTTAGATCCAAGATAGCATATGCTTATTCCAAACATGTTTAAATTCCCCCCAATATATTGACTTCAGCCACTTCTGCCAGATGGCTATTCCACTGACCCTCTAGTTTTAGATGGTGACCTCTTTGATAAGACGCAGCCAGATTTTCGGGCAACATTTTTTTCAGGATTTTCGGTGGATTTTGGTGAGTTCTGAAGTGTGTTGGACAAGACTATCCAGAATCTACAGAAGTAGGAAAGGCATATATGGGTAATCAATGCATATCAAACCCGTTTTCAGGTCCCCTCATACCCCTTCTATGAGGCTCATCATTGTCACCCTGCCCCCTCGATTCCCGTAGCCCTCACTGACATCCACGCAATGATATATCCAGTTTTTTTTTCTTTGAAAGTTCCGCTCGGATCTCGTATTAATATTCATAAGGGTGGAATGTGAAGACGTTGCACGGGAAACCATGTGATTATTGCTCAAACCATCTTTTATCTTCAGTTATTGAGAATGAAAAGACGTCTTTGCTTTTCTTCTGTGCCTCTGAACGTTGTATTCAAAGATTTGAACAGCTTTGTTGTAAATATCTTATTTTTTTTCTTCCTCTTTTACTATTCAGTTGTGACTGCATCAGTTTCACATCTCCGCTTTTATGGCTGTCAATACATTTAAACAGCGCACTGTTAATTCTGCTAATTAACAAGCTTATTGTTCTACCTCGTCGGCGCCCCCCATTTGTCTGGTTCGGTTGGTAAAATATTATTGTTGTAAATCTATATGCGGAGCGAAGTAATTGCGTTCCCTTTATAGAAAACAATATTTTTACTCCGGTTGTTTAAATTAAATGTCTGCAGGGGTAGAAAATAAAAGTAAAAGTGGTGATCAAAGAGGAAATTAAAAGTGTAAAATTTAATTGGCATTCCTAAAAACAACCTTGGAAACGAACAGTGCAGGATACAATATTATGAACTCCTTTTACGATGTTTAATCTTAACCCTTTGTCCTCTGGAATGGGTGTCTGTAATAGAGTCTCCATTCCCTTGGAGACTTGGAATGAACATTGGGTTTTTGGAGGGGGAAGGGATACTGTATGGTGATATCCCCAGGTATGATTAAGCCCCCCAAAAATAAAATACAGCCATCAATCTTTATATAAGGTTTTGTGCATGGGGCATGCATATGTTAAAGCGACACTTCACTGATCATGATATTCCCCTTGCAAATGTGTGGTGGGATTCTGCAGAATCCCCCCATACACACACATGTCCCTTTCCCAACCCACTTGCTATTTTTGGGGAAACACAGCCCCCGCCATGTGATTGCCAGTCAACTCTAGAGCTGGTCACTGGAAAGGGGTCCAATGAGACCTATGTGCATTGATTTCAATGGGAGAACTTTCCTATCACTGATTGGCTGCTTCTGCTGTCAATCAGTGGGGGGGAGAATAGTCAGACTAAGGAGGAGTCGGGGTGCTCTGTAGCTGCAGCTTCTCCTGCGAGGCTGTCTGGGATGCTAATCTTAGATGCTAAACTTTTTGCATTGTTTTTTTTTTTATGTGATTAAACCTTAGATGAAAGAATGAAATCAGTGATCTGCTAGGGGTGCAGTAAATGTTCTGTCAAAGTGGAACAACATCTTTAACCAAGTAGCTAACAGAGGTCTGACATTCATACATTGGGTAGACAATTTAATCCAATTGTCCGATATATATTGTATTTTTTTTACATTTGTGTTTTTTACCATTTCCTTGGACAATCCTGTCCGACTCGGAGCACATTAGCTATTTTCCTAATAATAAAACAAGATTAAAAAAAATGAAAACACAAGGGAAATTGTAAATTGTATACGGTCTTATTTTTCAACATAATTGTACACATTTCAAAAACGATAAGCAAGTGGCAAAAGCAAATGAAATTCAAAAAAAAAAAAAACCCAGTTGATTTTATTGGATAAATGTGTATTACAAGAAGAAATATAGTCAGTAAATCTGATTCCTACAATGTAAAAGCTCCGTAGGGAAATTTACCTCCACTGTGATTCCGAACAACTCTCCTGGGGGTATCCGGGAATACCTCGCAATTCCTCGCAGCTTATTGAAACAGCGTTTGACTGTTAAAAATCATTTTATTAAGAGATGAATAAAATTCAAAAGCATTAGGTGTCGGTAAATGAGAGTCACTGGGGACGAGTCTATTCCGATATATAAATCAATAACCTTTTGTTTCTTAAGCAGAAATAAATTACATCCTTAAAATGTTAACCTTTTCGCAGGCAGATGAACTGCAATTCCTTAGGTGGTACGTACTAATGCGGATCTGTTGCCTTATCAGATTGTACACTTTTTTTGGCTACCATGGGAGCAGCCATCTCAACAGGTCACTCAGGTGTCCCGGGAAGCCCAATGAATGCCTGTGAAAGTACTGTGTGAGGACTCTAGAGTGCTTTCAATCCTTTATCTTCATGTGAATGAAAATACTTGCCTTAGTGTGAAACTGCAGCTCCAGAGCTGAAGTAGAACATCCCCTCATAACTTGAAATAGCCAGTCAATGGCAAGAAAGCACTCCAATTGTTGGAAGGCATGGGTTGAGGAGACCACAGATCTCCCCCTAGCCTGCCTAACATAAAGACCTCGGCTTCTGTGCTCCCTACCGCTGTGGGCCAACAATTGATGCCGAGCACCTCAACATAATGTCATATCCCAGCGCTCAGCATCAATTGTTGGCGCACAGCCAGGGTAGGCGGCAGAGGATAGGTCTGAACCTGCAGACAATGGCCTCTGGCTCCAACAACAAGAAATAAGGAGGAGAAATGAAGAGGAGAAAGGTAAGAGATGGGGAGAAAGAAGGGTAGACGATGGGGAGAAAGGGGTTCTGTAAGCTGCCAGCCAGTATGTGTGTGTATGGGCAGGTGTGTGCATTTCCGGGGTTTTTAAATCGGACGCTCATTACAAGCTCCACTCCCAGGACCTCGCCGCCAGACCAGACCAACTGCGCCCCCTTCATCACAGGAGGAGCGCCGCTGGACCGGGAGTGGGTAAGTACAGAATACTTGGGATCAATGCTCCGTCGGGCATTATAATGCCGGACGGCAGCAAGGTCCCCAGATACGGTTTTCAGACTTCGACGCCAGCGGTCGGACATCCGCCCGCCAGCATCGAATGGGTTAACAGTCATCTCCGGTGACCACACTTGATACCGAGGGCGTGACAGTACCCTATAGGGTAGCATTTTTAATACTTCTGGTTTAAGGGGTTTGGGGGCAGTGGGATTATACCTTTTACATGTAGTGCTAGGGCAATGAGATGTACAGACTTTGGTTTATTAATTAATTGATTGCAATGTTATCCATGCCATAGGATGGATAGAGATCATCGCCTCTGGTATGTGTTATATATATATCATTGATGTCATCATTGATGTCATATTAACATCACTGAGCTCATTGTATTGTTTGTGTTTTTCTTTTTAATTTATTACCTCTTTTTATTTATATTTTGTTAAAAAAAAGTATATTTTTTCCTTTTTTTTCCGTTTTGCTATTACACACGATTGGTCGCCAGGAAGACGGCTTCTGCTGACGGGGCGGAACGATTCTAGGCTGTCAACAGACATCTCCTTGTCGATGCAAAAAATCACGGCGTACCGGTAAGTCCTAATGGGCTTTTAAGCGTGTTTTTAGGACGTTTAAGTATGTCTACATGGTATGGAAGAGGTTAATACAATTGTGATTTGTAAGAGAAAATACACACAAAAGGTTATGTTTCATAACTTTGCTATAGAAAAAAAAAATCAATGAAACTTTAATTAGCCTCTACAACTGCATAGTGAAAAACACATGGCTCATGTTTCATAAAATGTGCCAAAAGTAAGTGGACTGGGGATTGCTTAGTTGTATCTGTTATATGTTCAGTAACAGGGGGATAATATTTGTCGAACCGCCACTTTAAAACGGGCCCACCAAAGAGTAGGAAAGAAAGATAAATATATTGTTTCATAAATGGAACACGTCTGTAAGGACTTACCAGGAGTTGGAGCCCAGTTGCAGATGGCGCACACCGTTGACAGGATGGAGATATCACTTGAGCAGTGAGTGTGCATGGGGGCAACACGGGCACACGGTACAAACAGGGGTATCCAATAGCAGACTCAAACGTAATGCAGAGGTCAGGGCCGGCAGACAGGGTTCACGGACGGTGTATCAAACAGAGGTCAAAGTCCAAGAAATCAGGAATAGAATTAGAGCATATCCAGCAGGAACACACAACCAGATCCTCAGATAGAGGTGAGGCTGAGAAGGGGGGGAGGGGGTAGATAATGTGAGAAGGGGGTGAGAGGGGGTAGATAGCGTGAGAAGGGGGAAAGGGGTAGATAGTGTGAGAAGGGGGAGAGGGGTTAATAGTGTAAGAAGGGAGGAGAGGGGTAGATAGTGTGTGAAGGAGGGGAGAGGGGTAGATAGTGTTAGAAGGGGGAGAGGGGGTAGATAGTGTGAGAAGGGGGGGAGAGGGGTAGATAGTGTGAGAAGGGGGGCGAAGGGATGATAAAAAGTAAAAAGGGGGGTAGTAAGCATTTTGAAATAAAGAGTGAGAATGAATGAATATGTGGATGAATTGTGTGTTATTTATAGCTAACCCCCCCAAAAATAGTTGTTTATAAATCATGAATTTTTTATTGAAGGGAGGGATGCTTAATAAACAATGTTGATTAATGGTTGTCCTTTATATTTGCAGAACCACACCATCAATGGCTGTGACGTGTGACCTATCCTGAATGCTGCATTGTTGAAGATAAAGTAAGTTGAAAAAGTTATGATTCAATATGTAATTTGTTGAACAAAAATTGTTGTGTAAAAATCATGTTTTTTTTGGGGGGGGCCCTTAACAGATTCTCGCACCGGGCCCTGAGGCTTCTAGTTACGCCCCTGGGGACGGGGCTCTGAGGGGATATATAGTGCCCTTTGTCTCCCCTGTTATTTTGCTAACATCTTGTTTTTCTTTCCTTGTCACAGCAGGTGGTCGCCGGTCTAGGTTGATAAGCTACAGAGTTGGATGCTGGTGTAAAGGAAGGCAAGTTGGGGCTCAAGCCTCCCCTGACCTCTGGGGTGGTATGGTCACTGACCTCGGACATGCCCAACAAGCTTATGGATGGTGGGGGAGGTGGGGAGGTGAGTACCTGTGCTGTTGACCAGACAGTTGGAGAGTGGCTGGCAAGGACAAGTTAGGTTCAGGTACTACTTTAGGCAATTTGTGTTTGTATCCATTTGTTTATTTGTTGGTTTGTTTATTGGCTACTTAATTATGTTTAATTATGGTGTTTTCAATAAAAGCTATGGCCTGTTTTAACCTACATCAGGTGTGCCGTGTGTTTATTTGGGTTTTGGAGTTATGGTGTGCTTGGTTGGGAGTCAAAGCAGGGTACCCACTACCTTCATACAAGGATGATTAAAGAAAGCTAATTAAGTCCATAAGATTTTGTTAGTACCTGTGTAGCATAACTTAGTGTTTACCACTAACGGTGGTGGACTATTGGCTAAAAATTAGCTTGGGTATAGTATCTACCCACTAGTGTCATATGTGCCCTGACTCATTACCCTGTCCCTGGCTGTTTAAATGTCTTATATTGGTGATTAACAGTATAATATAGTTGATAAATCTCTCAGCATTATATTACCAGACTTGTCAACAGGTGGCAGAAAATAAACAAGTAACATGAGTATATCGTATTCTTTACTTCTTATTTTCATAACTCTTTTAGGTACTTGGGTTTTCTCTTATTTTAGTTCAGGATTAAAAGTTACCTAGCGATAAAAGGTCTGTACTATACAAGAATTGATATCACATCCTTTTAATACACAATACAAGTAACACTCTTGGGACTGTGTCGTTACCATGTTATGGGGATTATTGTTACATTCAGTAGAAGAGAGAAGAGAAGTTCCTTGTCTGTCTGACTATTTGAGGAATAACAACAATGTCCACTACGATGGAAATACCAATCAACAGGAGCCGTGGACACGAGAACGTTTGGCAGACCCCTCCAGTCACAAACATCTCCTCTCTTTCTTGAGCTGGTACAAGAACAGCCACAGAAGCTGATGGTTTTCTCGCTCCTGGCATCCCTGAAGTGTATCAATTGGTCACTGTGAGGCCTGACCGCGTCCACCTCGGCAGGCCGCTCTACTCAATTTGAAGATTTAGCCTAAGGAACATAGCACAAAAAAAACAAGATCTGTGATTGCGGTGTCATGAAGGTTCCACTTAGAATTGTCTTGGTCTATTTTGGTCTGCTGTTTCTGTGCTTGTTGGTGAAGTACCCTTTAAAGTTTGCTTTCTTGTGATGTGAGGATGACAGGATTCTGTGCTTTTGATGTTTGCATATCCAGGGATCTCAGAAAACAGTCTTTTTCAGTAGACCTGGTTAAATAAATTTTAAACTTTGCCTTGTAAGTTATTTTAAAGAATAAGGGAAGCAAATGAAGTCTTCTTTATGCTAAGTAGCCAGTGGAGGATCAAATCTTCTATGATGTCATACCTCAATTCCAATTCGGTATGGAGCAAGAATGGAACCATTTCTACCACTTCCATGGACCTGGCTCAGTTGGCCTCGGCCAGAACACCCCACTAAATAAAGGTCATAAGGTCTCTAGCTTGGTTTCTAAAGATAAATATTTGTCATAAATATTAAAATATATTTTTTCCCGAAGGGAAACATTTGGTTATGATAGAATTTCTTATTTGCGAAAAAAACCCACAATTTAAAAAGTTTTTATATATATATCACATATTTATGAGTAATAATCATTAGGATGGTGATTTCTACAGAAATCCATTTTGAGTTTTACATTTCTGATACACCATTCATCATTCGGGTTTTGGAGAAAGCTTTTCAAACTAATAGTCTGTCTATTTTTGACGTAATAAAAAGCAGACAGACCTTTTTGTACATATTAGCTGCATTATCATGATATAGGTGGCTGTTAAAAGCCTCCTCAATTTCATCATTTAGACAGGCCGATTCCAGTAAATCTTTTCCAATAATCAGACGAGAAGTTTCAAGTAACATATTAGGTTCAGTTTTGTTTTCAATTTATGAGGAAGGTCATCTATAAAGGAAGCCATTGGAATTGTATGAATCAATGTAAAATGTATTGTTCCGAGTGCTTCGTACATTTTACTGGAGACTAGGTTTTTAGCAAAGCGCCGCTTCTAACTCAATGTATCGCCTCTGTGTAGATGCTAATTGGAAATTAATTAAGTCTAGCGGGGAGAACAATGATGGTTGTACCTCTGGTGGGGAGGGAGAACCCTGGTAGAGCTATTGTTGACTTTGTCATTTTCACCGGCCCATCACACATTGTTAATGCCTATTGTCGAAACTACAGGCTGTGCACTGATTTGCTGCTAACAGATAACAACCAAAATCTACTACCTAGATCTTGCACCCATATGAGATCCTTAAATGAGCTTAGAGCCCATTTTTTCCACTTGGCCTATATGAGAGGCTATATTCATCTTGTTGTTCAATCAAATGAGGACGTGAAGGACAGAAGACATAGGGACTTGGAAGCCAAACCCTGCCAAAGCGCATTGGTAGGCGCTCTGGATTTGGCATACCTAGCCCGATAACAGGGATCAGAAAGAGGAGTTGGGGCAATAAGCCTCCTCTAGGTTCTTGGTTCTTTAGGGGAAGGGTACTTTAAATCGGAGGCAATTGGCAGAGGAGCCAACAAGGAAGGGCGCCGTGCTACATTTAGTATTTACAAGACTTGATTTCGAATGTTACTGTATCAGAGTGCTTGGGCTCCAGTGATCGTCAATCAGTGTAGTTTAATATAAGGATAGAGGTTGCATTGCTCCCAGAGCCGGCCTTAAGTGTTCTGGCGCCCTGTGCGGACTACTCCTGTGGCGCCCCCCATCCCAAAAAAGGAAAGGAAAAAAATCTTGTCACAAAACTCCCCTTTCTCACTATCTACCACCTCTGCCCCTTCTCACTGCCCCCCCTGCCCCATCTCACTGCCTCCCCCGCCCCATCTCACTGCCTCCTCCTTGAGTTTATTTTAGATATTGTTTACATTAAATTACTATAAAACCTTTGGAATCCGTTCTGTCCTGCCGAGAGGCGAAATACTAGAAACCTGGACTTTTGGGGGGCCCTTAGTTTTGAAAGCCATGATCTTTCCGGGTGACCAAATGACATTTAATTTCCAAAAAAAAAATCCTTTTCCTTCAAATAGCTTATTTATTTAATTTCTCACAGAAACAGTGACAGTCGTCCACGATTTGTAGCACAATACTGAACAGTACGCTCCGAGCTGAAAAATGGGGCAGGAAAAACATCGCTTCATATGACCCTTTGCGTTTTTGCTGATCCCTGATATGACTTAGTTGTCATTATCTGTCAATTTTTATATACTCAAAAACCTTGACTTTCAGTGACTAGCGCTAATGGTTTATAGCAATCAACCACACTTTATGGATTTCATTTGTGACAGAGCAAGATGACACCAAATGCCATAAAGGGAAGCAATAACGCAGTCTCGCAAATGATCATAAATCATCGAAGAAAAGGAAGAAATAAGGTCATAGAAAAAAAAAGAGGAATAAGTATTCTTTAAAGTGGAAGTTTACAGGGTCGTTGGACTTATTAACTCCCTGGTATTGTCACACATTTTGAAGAACCAGCTGGTTCATTGGAGAAGCTCATTCTCGACAAGACTGCATAATCTAGAATGATATCTCAGGTTCTGAAAACGAATAAATTCTAGTTTCATGCATACACACGTCGTAGTTTCTTCTCTTCATTCCTTTTTTTTTTCTTTTTCTTTATGTCTTTTATCTTTAGACCCGCCAGGTCCAACGTCCACAAACTTCTCCAAGTACTTTTGTAGACCATGGTTGGCTCTTTCCAATGTGCAGGACATTTTTAGACCATAAGAATTATGGCAGATACATAAATGTCTTTATTTCATTCACTGTGTTGGGTTTGTTGCCAGTTACACACATACACTTGCACAAATAAACCATTATCTGATGAAATCTGAAATATTTTTCTTAGGCCATAAATATCAAATGCCGTATAAACATTCTTACAAATACAGATACTCGTATAACAGTTATTAATTTACAACCTTCCTGGTGGGGATTGTAATCTGTCAAAGCTATTGTAAAAATAAATGAGTTTATCACATTCCCGAGGACGGTCCAAAAAAAGTTTGCAATATGTATCTCTCAGATTTCCAAGTCATTTTACTGTTTTTTGTAATGCTTTAACATTTCAAGAAATAAATCTGCATATTTTATCACAATACTCATATATTTCACTCCTGATTTTATTAACCTGTATTTAAGTATAAAAAATACAGCTTTTATTAAATGACAATGTTAAAAAAAATATATTAATTTTATAAATATGTAAACAAAAATAATTATATTTCTAGTCTAATTTGTATCGGGTCCTAATCGCGCCTTTAATAAATTTGTACTTTTTCCTACATTTTCCTTTAATGTCAAGCATCATTTTAGCAGCCGTCCTTCACTGTTGAAGTCTTCTTCAAATTTGAATCTGTAAATAATACACAAGTAATAATTGTAAATACCGATTTTTACATACAGTTTCATTTTTTATGATGATGATAATTCAACTTGAGATAAATGTGACAACAGAGAAACCACATCTGTTTTTTTTTTTAACAATACTGATTTTTACCGAAGCGGCCACCTGGTTTTTTCATATTTCTAACCGTGTATTAAATTACAGAAATTTCACAAAAGGTGATCAACCTATCGTTAATAGCTGACGAACCGATGGCGTCTGTCAGCGTAGGTGTAAAGTATTGATGGTTCTTTACCACTTCCCCAGTCATTCTTGCCATAATCCACCAATTAATCTAAGGGTTCATTAATTGCAAACATCTGAAATCATTAAAAACTGATTGAGTCTGAAAACATCAAACCCGGTCGAGCTCTGATTGCTTATCCAGCAAATGGTTTCATTGCTAAGGAATGTCAGTGTTTATAGGATACGCAACTTAAACTGGCCTATACATTGACATATCCCTGCATTTGTATACAACAGCTTAGACATCTATCAGATTGACAGAGTGTGATTTATCCACTGCTATATCCTGAAGCTGACAAGCCAAAGATTACAGCTTAACCTTACATGAAAGCAGAGGCAATGTGTATTCCTAAAATAAATATTTAGAACTCCAGAGTTCTGTTTAATATTCTTGGTGATGGAAAGCAGTTGACTACGTTCCGCAAACTATAGGTGATTTAGAAATACATTTTCTTTATGTATAAAATAGATTTAGGAAGTTTTTCTTAGATGCCTATCTTTTAGTGTTATAGAATTAACATTCAGAAAGTTATTCCAAGCACGTGGTGTGATTTAACATTTTCCCATACACTTAGGATTCGAGAAAAAAAGGGCAAGCTCAGCCTTGACTTAAAGGGAACTCAACTGAAATATATATGAAACTAGTTTTTGCCTTGCCTCTGTGATAATGAAGAGAAAGCCAGGGGTGCCATTACTCTCACAATATAAACCTGGCTGAATTTCTAGCAGGCAAACAATAAGTTCTTATGTTCTCTCAGTTTAAGGCATCAAACAATCAATTTTGGTTTTGATACAATCTCACCCAGAAGTGGAGAGAACAATGCTTGTAAAATGTTCCCGGTTCCCTGTTTGTATCCCCATCCTCTTTGTATAACTTGAGATAAAGTCTAGTAGAAAAACTGGGTCACCAATGTGTAGATCTTGCATCTTAAGAGCTATCTAGAGAGAGAAAGCATGTGGCATCACAAACCAGAACCTTCACTTAAATTGACGAGGAACACTAGAAAAGTGTAAAGATGTTGTTTGGGTTGAGCACGAAGAATTTTGAAGATCAAAAAAAAAGAAGCCAATGTCTTCCAGGTCAAGACAATCTGGGGTCAAAATAGCTAGAACAAATTCACGTCAATGATGCCAAGACATGGAATAGCATTAAATCTAGCTGTAATAAAAGAGGACCCATTCTGGGTCATACCATGTTGCACAAAAACAATGGATTATTCCACCCTTCAATGTGATACTGACCAGGGCACAGAAGGACTTGGCCATGTCAGAAGAACTGTCTCTGTTATCTAAGCTCTGATCATCATCTTACATTTTTTTAACCTGGCAAGGTCTGGGCTTTAAACATCGAGATGTAAGTGAGGTCCTATTGAGGTCAATACAATGACTGATACACAGCTGCTTTGCAGTTACTTGGCAAACAACCCTCAACATTCAGCTGCCTTTCCAGATTTCCAGGCCTCTAAAACAATAACTTTTACAAAGTGATCAGGAACATAAATCACACTTGATTTAAGGTGAACCTTTTCATGCTGAATCAAACCCACCTGTCTCCGATATGCTCCATACGCACTCTACTCGTAGTAATATAGTCATCAATTTTCATATTTTTTTTGTTAAATGTGTTTGGCTTTTGGAACAAGATAGGTCATACTTGATGCCTTTGATGAATATTCTCCTTGGTCCAGAACTACGGAATATGCACTTAATTAATTACACAACCTTTAATTGGACAGTCTATTTTTAATGTCAATGTGCTTTCTCTCCATTCTCGTGGAGAAAAGTAGTACACCAATTGTTTTCCTGTCACTTCTGAGAAAAAGCCACAATTATTAAATTCTGTAAATAATTTGTCAAAAGCCTGGCATTAAATCATTAGCAAAAAAAAAAAAAATAAAGGAAATGGACCAATTAAAGAATATTTTTGGGCTGTAAGTAAAAACTACAAAGTGATTCCAAGGTTTGTTTTCTCCATAATTTCATATCTTAACATCGGTTATAAGCTTTCTCCTTTGAACATTTAGTCGTATAAAAACCAAACCAAATCGTTAAGATTTTTTCATACCTGTTTTTGTGTCGCACGACAGTTATTTGTTCCGTGCAAAAGAATTATTTCCATGGATACTGAGTAGTACCGAAATATCTATTTCCAAAGCTGCGTTTAGTTCTAAAAGCAGAGTACGCAGATCAGCGCTTCGCCAAGTGCTACATTTTACGTGTCAATAAACCGATGCGATGGCTTTTTCCAGATTAAAATAAGCAGTGTATGTAGCAAAAAGATATATTACATGTCCATAGATTTTCTGATTGGTTCAAGCAGCCTTTGCAAGGGTGGCATGAGAAGAAGGGTCAGAACTTCAGCATAGGAGGCACTGAACCAAGGTGAGGAAAGCCTTACCTTCTGAAGACCATGCCACAGACCTGAAGGACTTGGATTTAAGTATTGATACACCAACTATGCAGAGAAGCCTTGGTTTACACTGGAACATAGCAGTTTATGTGTTTATATTCCAAGTGTCAGTGGAAGACTTCTCAAGGATTGCACGTGGTGAGCAGGACCAGCAACAACTGTTACACCCAGCAGCACTACCTTCGAACTTGTAGATCCTGAATAAGACAAAAAAATGTTAATTGCAGCCCACTTTAAAAGTCTCCTCCATAACTAAGTTGCATTAAACCATTTGAGACAAGGGTTTACATTGTACTTGTAATATATAACAATACCGCATGAGTTTAAAGAGTTCCTTTGCAGAGCCTTTAACCATGACCACCTAAGCCATTAACAGTGAGTTTTCTGGAAATGTGCCCGTCAGAGCTGTCACTCGGATGAGGGCTGTTTCGCGACTTCTAACTGGCAGACAGAGTAGGCAAAGGTTACACCCCGTCAAATCCTCGTAAATGCAATTTCTCTGGCAGTTCTACAACGGAACGACTTGTTCCCTAGCAACTTTGCGTTTGTAAGGAAAAGGAATTTAGTGTCTTTTCAGTATCCTTGCTTCATATTTTCAACGAAGTTGGAGCAACGGCAACATATGCATTTTTATACAACGAGTTATAGTTTACAATGTTTTGGTAGAGGTGGCTGAAAACTTTGACCCATACTTTCCGCACCGGACAAAAGCGCTCTTTCCATTGGAACTTATGTCTTATTAATTAAGACACATTAATTTTTTGAATAGCTTCAGACCTTGTATGATATGATAGGGAAGTCATTCTTTCAAGGTGTTGTTTCGGTTGGCATTTAGAAATGTGTTTATTTTGCTGTCATCAATGTATTTACGTGGGATTCTATCTACTCTTTTTTGACCTTATAATTGAGGGGCTTGGATTTTTTTTATTGGTTTTTAACAATTTACTAAACTCAATAGTGCTAGCCACATCTCACAACATTTGTGGTGGACACTAGCAACTCTTGAGACACCTGGAACAGTTTTTTTTAATGTATTTTGTCTTTACTGTATTAGATGGAGAAGAAGGCAGAGGCAAGTTGTCTAGTAGTTGCGTATTTGGGTGCGATAGTCATTGCTGTCATATTTTGTAGTTAAAGTTTCCTATACTCTATGGTCAATCACAATTAAAGGTTATCTAGTCTACTTTGGTTTAGTCGGATAGTCAGATGATAAATCATGGTATTACACAGGTTTAACGAGTAGATATGGAGGACAACATTGCCGCGCAGAATGCCATAGGTAGTCCTTACCAAATCTGAATAGGTAAACATTTCGATAATCCTGGTGGCCCACATAAAACCCCATATGTGGACCTTAATAGACCATTTTTGTCCCAGTGTTATCACAAACTTATTCATGCAAATAAATACTTATTGAGAGTACGCAGAAGTCCCTGACTCTGCAGAACTATGGAAGTGTAACATTGCAATTCTTGTCTTGTCTGTTTCCGTAGAGGCGATCAGAGAAAAAAAGTAAGGAAATTAAGCATGTATCGTGCCGAGGCTGTTGGGGATACTTAGTTTTTGATTTACAGGCCATTGAAAGAAAGTAGTGCATTTTTCAATCAAGTTAATCTAGGTGTGGAAGACAGTAATTTCCTGGAATGGAGCCTTTAGCAAAGGGACAAATGGAATCTGACGAGATAGCTACGTCCAAAATGTATCACATCTCTGTAGAGCAGCACATTATGGGACACGCATTCTACAAAAGGCTTCCCATTCCGCTGTCTTCCTTAAAACAAATTTACATACCCAAAAGCAAAAGATTAAAATCCAGCTTTCTTATCAGAAAATGGAGATATTGCTAAATATATTTTCAACCTCTTACTCTCGTGAGAACCTTAGAAGCAGATAAACAGCTATTTCATTGTGTCTTGTATAATGCCTCAGAATGTGTAAGTACCTCCATTCTCAATATTATAATATTTTAACAGGGTGATACCCAATTACGTATTTTTAATTTACACTGCTTTACAGGAATGAATTTCCAGTGTAAGAAATTGCCAAATCTAATGGGAGATGATATTTTTGGCAAGACAAGAATTAACCTTTGAACTACCCTGCAATTGCAAACCGGATAACGTACACTCCGTGGTGTGGTACTACCAAAGGAACTTAGGTGCAAAGGACACGCGCATTCTTACGAGAATTACGGCTACCGCCGTGGACAGCAAACGAGGACAGATTCAGTCCGTTGCCCATCTCTCGTACGATATAAAGATGTTCAACCTCATCGTCTTCCAGGCTCAGCCGGAAGAATCTGGACATTATATCTGCGGCACTCTAGATGGACAGTTCTTCTACGGCTACAACGTGGACATCCAGCCATCCAGGGACGCTCACATCACCTTTGCAGACAAGCATGCAAATCCACAGCCGGAGCTGAAGATGAACGACTTCACGGCTTTCACTGCTTTGTGGGAATGGTCCAAGTGCGACCGCTGTGACGTGAGAGGACAACAGAGGAGATTGGGAATGTGCTACCTACAAAGCCCGTACATTTTCCCAAGGAACCGGGTGAGTAAGGCTGATGTGGCCCCCTGTGGCTCCGGAGCTGTACCAGCAAGATTCAAGCCCTACCTGGCCGACAGGAAAACTGAAATATTAATTAGGAGCTGTGAGACTCCTTGCTACAAAGCAGAAAAGGGTTTCTTCGGGAAGCTGCAAAGCCTGATGCACAGCCTCTACAAACTAAAGAAGCACATTCCCTTTATCCCTAAGGCACCCACTCAGGTACATACACACACTCTGGGGGAAAACCTAGTCCTTGCTTGTCCAGATGCCAAACCACATCATTCGGTAGCCTGGGACAAGGATAAAGAGCGCCTGTACCTTGCAGATTACCTGATTGGGCAAAAAGGGTCCATGCGGGTCTTTATTGACCATGGGAACCACCTGAACATTCATTCCGTCGAACGCGGTGACAAGGGCATCTACTACTGCTGGCTGGACGGTAAACTGAAGGCTGGATTCCGCCTTAATGTGGTGAGAGACCCGCTGCGGCAACGCAAATTCACCGACCCGGACTCAATTTACACCATGAAGACGATTGGCCACACTGCCCTCGGCTGTCTTGGGCTCTTTGTGATTATTCACTGCCTGAAGTGCATTTCGTACAACTTCAGATGCATCCCTTTCATGAACGATTAATTGACTGGGGATGGAGAAGAAGACGCCGCCTTTCAGGGCCCTTCTACAAAATTGGGCCCTAGCTACATTTCTACTAATCATAATGTACATAGTTTAGACAGTAGATAAGTTTAGTAGATAAGTTAGCCTACAATAAAATATTTCATTCTGTAATATTCAGCATCTGTTGCATTATATTCACATCATTGGGTGAGGCCAGGAGGATTGGAAATAGAGCTTAAGAGGTGATGTATTGAAAAATATGGGGAGGAGGAAAAAATATTCATACTGAAAATGGGAGTTTATTGTTCAATATTTTAAAAGCTAACAAAAATGCCCTTCCCTGAAGTTATTTTATAATAATAATATAATACCGCATAATACTGCATATATAATAGTGATTGATAGTGGAAAAAATAATAGCGATCAGGCGCTAATCATTACTATAACAAATGTTTGGTAAATATATATATACGTGAAAATAAATAATGCTGCAAACACTAATAGGGTAACCCCAAAATACCTATAATAGACAAAATATAATAAAGTGTTGCGCCTGTTATTATAATTGTGACGGTAAATTACTTAACAATATAATGTGAAATATAAATAAACGAAAAACAATACTTATATTGGTTTTCCAGTCTCCATTCAGTCATCAGTGACATTTTCACAGACATTGTGTGGACTTTTACTGGAAGCTACTGCTGCGTCCCAGTACTTTCCTAGGATAATGGCGCATGCCTCGCTGTGGACTTCTTCACCTTTATGGGTGGTGGCCATTTTCTGCATCTTTTCTCCAGCGCAGAACTTTGAAATTATAGAAAAGGAGGACATCTACAGCGTTGTTCCCTGCCCTGCTTTTCTACTTTTTGATTCCGTTGCGTACCTGGCTGACATGACCTTTGAACTACCCTGCAATTGCAAACCGGATAACGTACACTCCGTGGTGTGGTACTACCAAAGGAACTTAGGTGCAAAGGACACGCGCATTCTTACGAGAATTACGGCTACCGCCGTGGACAGCAAACGAGGACAGATTCAGTCCGTTGCCCATCTCTCGTACGATATAAAGATGTTCAACCTCATCGTCTTCCAGGCTCAGCCGGAAGAATCTGGACATTATATCTGCGGCACTCTAGATGGACAGTTCTTCTACGGCTACAACGTGGACATCCAGCCATCCAGGGACGCTCATATCACCTTTGCAGACAAGCATGCAAATCCACAGCCGGAGCTGAAGATGAACGACTTCACGGCTTTCACTGCTTTGTGGGAATGGTCCAAGTGCGACCGTTGTGACGTGAGAGGAGAACAGAGGAGATTGGGAATGTGCTACCTTCAAAGCCCGTACATTTTCCCAAGGAACCGGGTGAGTAAGGCTGATGTGGCCCCCTGTGGCTCCGGAGCTGTCCCGGCAAGATTCAAGCCCTACCTGGCCGACAGGAAAACCGAAATATTGATTAGGAGCTGTGAGACTCCTTGCTACAAAGCAAAAAAGGGTTTCTTCGGGAAGCTGCAAAGCCTGATGCACAGCCTCTACAAACTGAAGAAGCACATTCCCTTTATCCCTAAGGCACCCACTCAGGTACATACACACGCTCTGGGGGAAAACCTAGTCCTTGCTTGTCCAGATGCCAAACCACATCATTCGGTAGCCTGGGACAAGGATAAAGAGCGCCTGTACCTTGCAGATTACCTGATTGGGCAAAAAGGGTCCATGCGGGTCTTTATTGACCATGGGAACCACCTGAAAATTCATCCGTCGAACGCGGTGACAAAGGCATCTACTACTGCTGGCTGGACGGTAAACTGAAGGCTGGATTCCGCCTTAATGTGGTGCGAGACCCGCTGAAGCAGCGCAAATTCACCGACCCGGACTCAGTTTACACCATGAAGACGATTGGCCTCACTGCCTTCGGCTGTCTTGGGCTCTTTTTGATTATTCACTGCCTGAAGTGCATTTCGTACAACTTCAGATGCATCCCTTTCATGAACGATTAATTGACTGGGGATGGAGAAGAAGACGCCGCCTTTCAGGGCCCTTCTACAAAATTGGGCCCTAGCTACATTTCTACTAATCATAATGTACATAGTTTAGACAGTAGATAAGTTTAGTAGATAAGTTAGCCTACAATAAAATGTTTCGTTCTGTAATATTCAGCATCTGTTGCATTATATTCACATCATTGGGTGAGGCCAGGAGGATTGGAAATACAGCTTAAGAGGTGATGTATTGAAAAATATGGGGAGGAGGAATAAATATTCATACTGAAAATGGGAGTTTATTGTTCAATATTTTAAAAGCTAACAAAAATGCCCTTCCCTGAACTTATTTTATAATAATAATATAATACCGCATAATACCGCATATATAATAGTGATTGATAGTGGAAAAAATAATAGTGATCAGGCGCTAATAATTACTATAACAAATGTTTGGTAAATATATATATACGTGAAAATAAATAATGCTGCAAACACTAATAGGGTAACCCCAAAATACCTATAATAGACAAAATATAATAAAGTGTTGCGCCTGTTATTATAATTGTGACGGTAAATTACTTAACAATATAATGTGAAATATAAATAAGCGAAAAACAATACTTATATTGATTTTCCAGTCTCCATTCAGTCATCAGTGACGTTTTCAGACATTGTGTGGACTTTTACTGGAAGCTACTGCTGCGTCCCAGTACTTTCCTAGGATAATGGCGCATGCCTCGCTGTGGACTTCTTCACCTTTATGGGTGGTGGCCATTTTCTGCATCTTGTCTCCAGCGCAGAACTTTGAAATTATAGAAAAGGAGGACATCTACAGCGTTGTTCCCTGCCCTGCTTTTCTACTTTTTGATTCCGTTGCGTACCTGGCTGACATGACCTTTGAACTACCCTGCAATTGCAAACCGGATAACGTACACTCCGTGGTGTGGTACTACCAAAGGAACTTAGGTGCAAAGGACACGCGCATTCTTACGAGAATTACGGCTACCGCCATGGACAGCAAACGAGGACAGATTCAGTCCATTGCCCATCTCTCGTACGATATAAAGATGTTCAACCTCATCGTCTTCCAGGCTCAGCCGGAAGAATCTGGACATTATATCTGCGGCACTCTAGATGGACAGGTCTTCTACGGCTACAACGTGGACATCCAGCCATCCAGGGACGCTCATATCACCTTTGCAGACAAGCATGCAAATCCACAGCCAGAGCTGAAGATGAACGACTTCACGGCTTTCACTGCTTTGTGGGAATGGTCCAAGTGCGACCGCTGTGACGTGAGAGGAGAACAGAGGAGATTGGGAACGTGCTACCTTCAAAGCCCGTACATTTTCCCAAGGTACCGGGTGAGTAAGGCTGATGTGGCCTCTGTGGCTCCGGAGCTGTCCCAGCAAGATTCAAGCCCTACCTGGCCGACAGGAAAACCGAAATATTGATTAGGAGCTGTGAGACTCCTTGCTACAAAGCAAAAAAGGGTTTCTTCGGGAAGCTGCAAAGCCTGATGCACAGCCTCTACAAACTAAAGAAGCACATTCCCTTTATCCCTAAGGCACCCACGCAGGTACATACACAAGCTCTGGGTGAAAACCTAGTCCTTGCTTGTCCAGATGCCAAACCACATCATTCGGTAGCCTGGGACAAGGATAAAGAGCGCCTGTACCTTGCAGATTACCTGATTGGGCAAAAAGGGTCCATGCGGGTCTTTATTGACCATGGGAACCACCTGAACATTCATTCCGTTGGACGCGGTGACAAAGGCATCTACTACTGCTGGCTGGATGGTAAACTGAAGGCTGGATTCCGCCTTAATGTGGTGAGAGACCCGCTGAAGCAGCGCAAATTCACCGACCCGGACTCAATTTACGCCATGAAGACGATTGGCCTCACTGCCCTCGGCTGTCTTGGGCTCTTTTTGATTATTCACTGCCTGAAGTGCATTTCGTACAACTTCAGATGCATCCCTTTCATGAACGATTAATTGACTGGGGATGGAGAAGAAGACGCCGCCTTTCAGGGCCCTTCTACAAAATTGGGCCCTAGCTACATTTCTACTAATCATAATGTACATAGTTTAGACAGTAGATAAGTTTAGTAGATAAGTTAGCCTACAATAAAATATTTCGTTCTGTAATATTCAGCATCTGTTGCATTATATTCACATCATTGGGTGAGGCCAGGAGGATTGGAAATAGAGCTTAAGAGGTGATGTATTGAAAAATATGGGGAGGAGGAATAAATGTTAATACTGAAAATGGGAGTTTATTGTTCAATATTTTAAAAGCTAACAAAAATGCCCTTCCCTGAAGTTATTTTATAATAATAATATAATACCGCATAATACCGCATATATAATAGTGATTGATATTGGAAAAAATAATAGTGATCAGGCGCTAATAATTACTATAACAAATGTTTGGTAAACATATATATACGTGAAAATAAATAATGCTGCAAACACTAATAGGGTAACCCCAAAATACCTATAATAGACAAAATATAATAAAGTGTTGCGCCTGTTATTATAATTGTGACGGTAAATTACTTAACAATATAATGTGAAATATAAATAAGCGAAAAACAATACTTATATTGATTTTCCAGTCTCCATTCAGTCATCAGTGACATTTTCAGTGTGAAGCTGTCTATTGTAACATCATAGAACCTTCAGCATCACACTCCAAGAACAATCCGTGTCCACGCTCAGTTACTCTGCTGTAGCACCGGATTGCGCATCAACTGTGTTTCCCCGCTGCTGTTAGGAGATTTTGTTGGATTGAGAATTCTATTGCGTTGCTTATATAGCAAACAAAAAGACACAGACATTGTGTGGACTTTTACTGGAAGCTACTGCTGCGTCCTAGTACTTTCCTAGGATAATGGCGCATGCCTCGCTGTGGACTTCTTCACCTTTATGGGTGGTGGCCATTTTCTGCATCTTGTCTCCAGCGCAGAACTTTGAAATTATAGAAAAGGAGGACATCTACAGCGTTGTTCCCTGCCCTGCTTTTCTACTTTTTGATTCCGTTGCGTACCTGGCTGACATGACCTTTGAACTACCCTGCAATCGCAAACCGGATAACGTACACTCCGTGGTGTGGTACTACCAAAGGAACTTAGGTGCAAAGGACACGCGCATTCTTACGAGAATTACGGCTACCGCCGTGGACAGCAAACGAGGACAGATTCAGTCCGTTGCCCATCTCTCGTACGATATAAAGATGTTCAACCTCATCGTCTTCCAGGCTCAGCCGGAAGAATCTGGACATTATATCTGCGGCACTCTAGATGGACAGTACTTCTACGGCTACAACGTGGACATCCAGCCATCCAGGGGCGCTCATATCACCTTTGCAGACAAGCATGCAAATCCACAGCCGGAGCTGAAGATGAACGACTTCACGGCTTTCACTGCTTTGTGGGAATGGTCCAAGTGCGACCGCTGTGACGTGAGAGGAGAGCAGAGGAGATTGGGAATGTGCTACCTTCAAAGCCCGTACATTTTCCCAAGGAACCGGGTGAGTAAGGCTGATGTGGCCCCCTGTGGCTCCGGAGCTGTCCCAGCAAGATTCAAGCCCTACCTGGCCGACAGGAAAACCGAAATATTGATTAGGAGCTGTGAGACTCCTTGCTACAAAGCCAAAAAGGGTTTCTTCGGGAAGCTGCAAAGCCTGATGCACAGCCTCTACAAACTGAAGAAGCACATTCCCTTTATCCCTAAGGCACCCACTCAGGTACATACACACGCTCTGGGGGAAAACCTAGTCCTTGCTTGTCCAGATGCCAAACCACATCATTCGGTAGCCTGGGACAAGGATAAAGAGCGCCTGTACCTTGCAGATTACCTGATTGGGCAAAAAGGGTCCATGCGGGTCTTTATTGACCATGGGAACCACCTGAACATTCATTCCGTCGAACGCGGTGACAAAGGCATATACTACTGCTGGCTGGACGGTAAACTGAAGGCTGGATTCCGCCTTAATGTGGTGAGAGACCCGCTGAAGCAGCGCAAATTCACCGACCCGGACTCAATTTACACCATGAAGACGATTGGCCTTACTGCCCTCGGCTGTCTTGGGCTCTTTTTGATTATTCACTGCCTGAAGTGCATTTCGTACAACTTCAGATGCATCCCTTTCATGAACGATTAATTGACTGGGGATGGAGAAGAAGACGCCGCCTTTCAGGGCCCTTCTACAAAATTGGGCCCTAGCTACATTTCTACTAATCATAATGTACATAGTTTAGACAGTAGATAAGTTTAGTAGATAAGTTAGCCTACAATAAAATGTTTCGTTCTGTAATATTCAGCATCTGTTGCATTATATTCACATCATTGGGTGAGGCCAGGAGGATTGGAAATAGAGCTTAAGAGGTGATGTATTGAAAAATATGGGGAGGAGGAATAAATATTCATACTGAAAATGGGAGTTTATTGTTCAATATTTTAAAAGCTAACAAAAATGCCCTTCCCTGAACTTATTTTATAATAATAATATAATACCGCATAATACTGCATATATAATAGTGATTGATAGTGGAAAAAATAATAGCGATCAGGCGCTAATAATTACTATAACAAATGTTTGGTAAATATATATATACGTGAAAATAAATAATGCTGCAAACACTAATAGGGTAACCCCAAAATACCTATAATAGACAAAATATAATAAAGTGTTGCGCCTGTTATTATAATTGTGACGGTAAATTACTTAACAATATAATGTGAAATATAAATAAACGAAAAACAATACTTATATTGATTTTCCAGTCTCCATTCGTTGTGTCAAAATATGTTTCAATAAATGAAAATAAAAAAGAAACAAAAAATCATAGTGCTTTCAGCAAATATATATGAATCAGGTGTATCTTTTGTATAGTGTTTCACTCACATGAAGATGAGCAATAAGTTTGCTCTGACTTATTGAATTCTATGGTAAAGGAGTTTCAGCTCCGTTCCCGCCGAACAAGTTGTTTCAGGACGCCCTCTCCGAATCGCTTCTTTGAGTATTGTACCGTCCACACAGCAAAAATGCGGGTCTAGTCGATACGAGAGATAAAAAAGGCAGGGAGGTGAAATATAAATGTATATTTAATATTTAAAAAAGTGCAGCATGCCTTTTTTTAATATTAAAAATATTAAGCGATGGCACACATAATTATCTTCTGATGAATTTTGAATAAAAATTATGAATTGTATTTTTTACAAACCAAGGAGTTGCTTTTGGAGGCTCAAAAGGTTCATACACATTGTGAGTGTAACCATTGAAGTTTTGTTCCTGAAGTTCCCAAGTGTTTTTACTCTATTACACTATATTTTTACCGTATCTGCTTTTTGTTTGAGCTATTAAGATCGCGAGTTACAAGCGCCCCTAGACAGAAGTCTTGCTTGTTCCATATTTTCAACATTCAGTGGAGGATGTTTATAGGGTTGCTGCTGTAAAATCCGATCAAAATTAAGGGAAGTATTTATCTTTCCGTTTTACTGTCTACTTATTCTATATCTTTTGGCACGCGGTTTCATTCCTTTCTGATAAAAGGTTGAGATAGGTTCTCCATAAGCTTCTTTGAAACATTCTAGGAACATAGGTAAAAATTCACAATTCAATTATTCAAGTATTGAATTAATAGCTGAACATTCCTTAAAATGTGTGTTCAGATTAACCATGCAGAGAACACTGAAATCCTAAAAACTTGAAATGTTTTAGGGTTTAAATTTTTATGTGGCCAAACGTCTACCAGCTTGGATCGGTCTACAAAATTGTCTTCTAGATTGTGAGTTTTTTATTTTTATATCTACAAGAGCATTAAATAATATATAAATGGAGGATTGAGTAATGACAGAAATAAACCGATTGTCTGTAGCACACCTTCATTTCTACATAAGAACCTCAGAATTATTTATTTTTCAACATAGCCGAATACATATCCCATGATGAGTTCTGGATGCTAGTAAACGAAACGTCTACAATAACCTATTCAGGAGCCAAATCACAATACAGGAAGGGTAAATCCAAATCCACTCAATATATTTTAGTATAGTGAGGGTTTATTGACTCAAATACATTTATCTCTGGTTCATCTAGAGTGCAGCGGGTGATTGAGGCTACGGAAAAACAAGAAATTGATCCACATTATTCTTTTATCTGTTGGTGACAGGTTATGTTGAAGGATGAATGATGTTTCTTTTTAACCTCTGTAATTAATCTTCAACGCCAGTATACAAAAATAGGCAGAAATGTGATTCATTTATTTATTATTGAAATCCTAAAATTATACTTTTTTTAACCAGACACAAAATCAAAGCAGCATTCTTCATTGCGTCTTTAATTGTGATATGCAGAACATATCATAGATATTTTTTTTTTTGGTGGGAAGGTAGGTGCACATTATGTTTCTGTGACAGGAAATATTGAGGGGGGAGGTAGGTGTACATCATGTTTCTGTGATGTCACACACATATATAATTCATTATGCAAATTAGCATGGCCAGTATTTTTTTTGCAAGAAAGGCGGCAACCCTTATCTGGACGCTACCCCAGCTTTGTCTGATGGCCAGTCTAGGCCTTAAAACCAATAATAATTGTCCCTTCTTAAAAGTATTTTTTTAACCATTATTCTGATATCTGTATATATGTCTGTGCTTAGTATATATAAAGTTGGTGCCTTACACTGCCACCTGGTGGTGAACTTTGGCCATGTTTCTGTCAACTTCCTGTTCCAGGTTATTCCACTGTAAGCAAGTCTGAGGAGAAGTAACAGTTATGAGCTCTCCCATTTTCTTACACACAGGCCTTGGAAATATAAGTATGTCAGTAATTGGTTAAAATGCATTAGTATATACTGTCACTGATTTAAGTACTGTTTCATGTATATTATTTTCATGTCAGTAAGGTGATATGAGCTTGGCTAGCTAGGCCTTTGTTTTCTGTGAGTTGATATTTGAATAGTCATGTATGCCTGTCAATTGTATGCATTGTAGTTTGAGAATATGTACAAACAGTGTTCTAATATATGTTCCTAATTCTGTATATTTTGCAGTTTTACAAAGATGAAAAGAGAAATCAAATATTAAAGAGTCTCGGTAAGAGTCCAAAAAGTACCTGTGCTTCCTGGGTTTCTACTGAGAAGATGTTAGCTGTCTGCCAAACCTTGTACAAGCAACACATTGTGAGGGCAGAACAACCATTATATCATATTAACTAGTTACCCATAATCATTATTAACTCATTATAAACTATACAAAGCATTGTTCTTTGTGTTCTATAATTGACATTGTGTTGCTGTCCATTGTATAAAACTTTGCTATGAATCGATATGGGACAGAATCAAGTGTTGGAAATCACACAGCATGCGAGACAGATGTTTTAGCAAATGTCTAAGAGATGTTAATGTCTTCTACCAAATGTCTCATGAAATGCTACAGGGACTGATGGCTTTTCTTTTATTTTTTTTCCCCCGTTTCCTTTTTTTGTTTCCAATTTGCTTCAGTGCACAATTTTCATATTAAATGATGTCCTAAATCAGCATTTCTTCAAACTGAGCAACAGCTAATGATGACAAACATCGAGAATTGCAATAGGACTAATTTGCATAAAAATTAAAATGTATCCAAAGGCGTTGTTTTTTTTTTTTGCCCGCGTGAACAGTTGCAAAGCCAACGGTTACGTCTCTTTGTTGGTGATCAGATATTTCTTTTAAGACAGATATTTACATGCAAATTTGAAAAGGGTTTCATTTAAATCAGTAGCTAATAAAGTCGGCACAGAGGAATATTAGCACGGCAATAACTCTTTGAGTAGTAGGTTATAGAAATATGCAATACAGTTTAAAGTATTGGGCACAGAAACGCAATGGCTATGGAATACTTTTGGGGTATTTAGGTTTCAGATTTTTGAATCTAAGCATAATTCGGTGTTGCGGAAATGCCTCGATAACAAGGCATTCAGCAACACAACCCCCACAACCACAAGCTCCATCAGTGAGTGACATTACTGCCACTCACAAGATGGCAACGCCAGTTGAAAAAAGAGTACTGCATTCAACCATGAAAGTCAATTAAGCCTTGCTTATTAATCACTATGCGATTTAGTAAATTGGAATTTTGAAAAAAAAATAGTTTTAAAAAAATACAAATGTAGTAACATATAGAATAATCTCTACTGGTGTCATCATCAGAGGAACGATCCAACTCCAACAAGATGTAAAGAAAATTTTAAAAGAACACAAAATGAGTTAAAAAACCAGCATTTCAAAAACCCATGGGGTGTTTAGATCTCAAAAATATATAGTTGATGGGTATATTGATTTGGCCAGCTCCAAAGATTGGATATGTGGCAGACTGACCAGATGTCAAAATTTCCCAAATGGGGCCTTTTAGCCCCCAAATAACCAGACAAACCAAAGCATTTGGGGGTTGTTTGTCAGTGACATATAAAACGAGCTGAAGATTTATGCCAGAAGTACACATTGTGTGGAAAAAAATGTTTTTCAAATAGCAATATGCTAATTGGATTTATTGCCCTATAAGTTGTAATAAAAAAAGCAAAGCCTACTTGTCCCGAAAAAAATAAAATAAAAATATTCTAAGTAAAAAACAGTTGTCATTAAAGGGTTAAAATGTTATGTATAAAATTTTATGTAGAAAAAAGCCCAGTGCAGTAAGTCCTATTATCTCACAGCTTCTAATTAATATTTCTGTTTTCCTGTCTGCCAGGTAGAGCTCGGATCTTGCTGGGACAGCTTCGGAGCCACACGGGGTCACATCAGCCTTAGTCACCCGGTACCGTGGGAAAATGTATGGGCTTTCAACGTAGCACATTCCCAATCTCCTCTGCTCTCCTCTCACGTCACAACGGTCACACTTGGACCATTCCCACAAAGCAGTGAAAGTCGTGAAGTCCTTCATCTTCAGCTCCAGCTGTGGATTTGCATGCTTGTCTGCAAAGGTGATATGAGCGTCGCTGGATGACTGGATGTCCACGTTGTATCCGTAGAAGAACTGCCCGTCTAGAGTGCTGCCGATATAACGTCCAGATTCTTCAGGTTTTATATCATACAAGAGATGGGCAACAGACTGAATCTGTCCTCCTTTGCTGTCCACGACGGAAGCAGTAATGCTTGTAAGAATGTACGTGTCCTTTCCACCTAAGTTTCTTTGGTAGTACCACACCACGGAGTGTACATTATCTGGTTTGCAATTGCAGGGTACTTCAAAGGTCATGTCAGCCAGGTACGCAACGGAATCCAAAAGTAGAAAAGCAGGGCAGGGAACAACGCTGTAGATGTCCTCCTTTCCTGTTATTTCAAAGTTCTGCGCTTATTTGGCAAGATGTACATTTCCCACATCGATGGAAGCGTTTGTCATGAAGACAATTGGACTTACTGAGCATTCTTTTCATGAATTGCATATGGAGAATAAAGAAGACAAAAAATTAACCATAGTGTACATAGTTTAGTAAATAGTTAGTAGATGTTATGTTTGATAGTATTTAGTAGATTTCATGTTGGGTAGAAGTTGTAGATTATATGTTTGATAGAAGTTAGTAGATTTCATGTTTGATAGTATTTAGTAAATTTCATGTTTGATAGATGTTAGTAGATGTTATGTTTCATAGTATTTAGTAGATTTCATGTTTGATAGAAGTTAGTAGATTTCATGTTTGGTAGATGTTAGTAGATTTCATATTTGATAGAAGTTAGTATATTTCATGTTGGATAGTTATGTTTGATTAAAATAAAATATGTTTGTCTGTGATATTCAGCGTCTGTTGCATTATTTTCACATAATGCTGGAAAGGAGCATTAAATGTTTATACATAAAATAGAAGTATAAAGGCACGATACTTTACAAGCTAACATTTTAACCCTTTAATGACAAGACTGTTTTTTACTTCAAGTATTTTTTTTTTCGGGACAAGTAGGCTTGCTATTTCAAAAACATTATTTTTCCACACAATGTGTACTTTTGGTATAAATCTTCAGCTCTTTTTATATGTCACTGACAAACAACCCCCAAATGCTTTGGTTTGCCTGGTTGTTTGGGGGCTAAAAGACCCCATTTGGGAAATGTGGACATCTGATCAGTCTGCCACATATCTAATCATGGAAGCCGGCCAAATCAATATACCCATCAACTATATATTTTTTAAATCTAAACACCCCATGTGTATTTGAAATGCTGGTATTTTAACTCTTTTCATGTCCTTTTAACTTTTTTTACATCTTGTTGGACCTGGATCGTTCCCCTGATGATGATATCAGTAGAAGATGGAGAACTTTATGGCAGAGAAGGGCATTTTTGTTAGCTTGTAAAATATTGTTTCCTTAAACTCCTATTTTAAGTATGAGCATTTATTCCTCCTCCCCATATTTTTAAATACATCACCCCTTAAGCTCTATTTCCAATTCTCCTGGCCTCACCCAATGATGTGAATATAATGCTAGGGCCCAATTTTGTAGAAGTGCAAGATGGTCTGAAAGGCGGCGTCTTCTTCTCTATCCCCAGTCAATTCATCGTTCATGAAAGGGATGCATCTGAAGTTGTATGAAATGCACTTCAGGCAGTGAATAATCACAAAGACCCCAAAACAGCCGAGGGCAGTAAGTCCAACTGTCTTCATGGCGTAAACTGAGTCCGGGTCGGTGAATTTGCGTTGCGTCAGCGGGTCTCTCACCACATTAAGCCGGAATCCAGCCTTCAGTTTACCGTCCAGCCAGCAGTAGTAGATGCCCTTGTCACCACGTTGGACGGAATGAATGTTCAGGTGGTTCCCATGGTCAATAAAGACCCGCATGGACCCTTTTTGCCCAATAAGGTAATCTGCAAGGTACAGGCGCTCTTTATCCTTGTCCCAGGCTACCGAATGATGTGGTTTGGCATCTGGACAAGCAAGGCCTAGGTTTTCACCCAGAGCGTGTGTATGTACCTGAGTGGGTGCCTTAGGGAATAAAAGGAATGTGCTTCTTTAATTTATAAATGCTGTGCATCAGGCTTAGCATCTTCCCGAAGAAACCTTTTTTTGCTTTGTAGCAAGGCGTCTCACAGCTCCTAATCAATATTTCTGTTTTTCTGTCTGCCAGGTAGGGCTCGAATCTTGCTGGGACAGCTCCGGAGCCACAGAGGGCCACATCAGCCTTAGTCACCTGGTACCTTGGGAAAATGAATGAGCTTTCAACGTAGCACATTCCCAATCTCCTCTCACGTCACAATGTTCACACTTGGACCATTCTCACAAAGCAGTGAAAGCCGTGAAGTCCTTCATCTTCAGCTCTGGCTGTGGATTTGCATGCTTGTCTGCAAAGGTGATATGAGCGTCCCTGGATGACTGGATGTCACTGTTGTATCCGTAGAACTGCCCGTCTAGAGTGCCGCAGATAGTGCTGGACGATAACCTTAAAAAGGGAAGGCCAGAGATATTTACTTTGCCTCCATGTGGAGCTCCACAGAGACCCCGGGGTACATGTAGTGGACCCATAACAGCTTTTATATTAACCATTGACATCATCTGAACAATGATTCCATCTAACCAATGACCCAGGCACCTAAATCGCAAAAAAAAACAAAACTAACGCAATGGCAACGCAAATGAACAAACAAGAAATTTTAATGTCATGAAGACAATTTTTTTCAACACAATGTGTACTTCTGGTAAAAATCTTCAGCTCTTTTTATATGTAACTGACAAACAACCCCCAAATGCTTTGGTTTGCCTGGTTGTTTGGGGGCTAAAAGGCCCCATTTGGGAACTGTGGATATCTGGTCGGTTTGCCACATATCCAATCATGGAAGCCGGCCAAATCAACATACCCATAAACTATATATTTTTGAAATCTAAACACCCCATGTGTATTTGAAATGCTGGTATTTTAACTCTTTTCATGTTCTTTTAAAAAAAATTTTACATCATGTAGGAGCTGGATTGTTCCCCTGATGATGATATCAGTAGAAGATGAAGGACTTTACGGCAGAGAAGGGCATTTTTGTTACCTTGTAAAATATTGTTTACTTAAACACCCATTTTAAGTGTGAGCATGTATTCCTCCTCCCCATATTTTTCAATACATCACCTCTTAAGCTCTATTTCCAATTGTCCTGGCCTCACCCAATGATGTGAATATAATGCACCAGATGCTGAATATTACAGAACGAAACATGTTATTGTAGGCTAACTTATCTACTAAACTTATCTACCATCTAAACTATGTACATTATGATTAGTAGAAATGTAGCTAGGGCCCAATTTTGTAGAAGTGCAAGATGGTCTGAAAGACGGTGTCTTCTTCTCCATCCCCAGTCAATTAATCGTTCATGAAAGGGATGCATCTGAAGTTGTACGAAATGCACTTCAGGCAGTGAACAATCACAAAGACCCCAAAACAGCCAAGGGCAGTAAGGCCAATCGTCTTCATGGCGTAAACTGAGTCCGGGTCGGTGAATTTGCGTTGCCGCAGCAGGTCTCTCACCACATTAAGCCGGAATCCAGCCACAGTTTACCGTCCAGCCAGCAGTAGTAGATGCCCTTGTCACCGCGTTGGACGGAATGAATGTTCAGGTGGTTCCCATGGTCAATAAAGACCCGCGTGGACCCTTGTTGCCCAATAAGGTAACCTGCAAGGTACAGGCGCTCTTTATCCTTGTCCCAGGCTACCGAATGATGTGGTTTGGCATCTGGACAAGCAAGGACTAGGTTTTCACCCAGAGCGTGTGTATGTACCTGAGTGGGTGCCTTAGGGATAAAAGGAATGTGCTTCTTTAATTTATAAATGCTGTGCATCAGGCTTAGCATCTTCCCGAAGAAACCCTTTTTTGCTTTTAATGTCATGAAGACAATTGGACTTACTGCACTGGGCTTTTTTGGGGTATTTATATTAACCCAATGACTAAAGTGCATATTCTACAACTTAAGAAGCATTCTTTTCATGAATTGCATATGGAGAATAATGAAGATGCAAAATTAACCATAGTGTACATAGTTTAGTAAATAGTTAGTAGATGTTATGTTTGATAGTATTTAGTAGATTTCATGTTGGATAGAAGTTAGTAGATTTCATGTTTGATAGAAGTTAGTAGATTTCATGTTGGATAGAAGTTAGTAGATTTCATGTTTGATAGAAGTTAGTAGATTTTCATCAGGCTTAGCATCTTCCCGAAGAAACCCTTTTTTGCTTTGTAGCAAGGAGTCTCACAGTTCCTAATTAATATTTCTGTTTTTCTGTCTGCCAGGTAGGGCTCGAATCTTGCTGGGACAGCTCCGGAGCCACAGAGGGCCACATCAGCCTTAGTCACCTGGTACCTTGGGAAAATGTATGAGCTTTCAATGTAGCACATTCCCAATCTCCTCTGCTCTCCTCTCACGTCACAATGTTCACACTTGGACCATTCTCACAAAGCAGTGAAAGCCGTAAAGTCCTTCATCTTCAGCTCCGGCTGTGGATTTGCATGCTTGTCTGCAAAGGTGATATGAGCGTCCCTGGATGACTGGATGTCACTGTTGTATCCGTAGAAGAACTGCCCGTCTAGGGTGCCGCAGATAGTGCTGGACGATAACCTTAAAAAAGGAAGGCCAGAGATATTTACTTTGCCTCCATGTCGAGCTCCACAGAGACCCCGGGGTACATGTAGTGGACCCATGACAGCTTTTATATTAACCATTGACATCATCTAACCAATGACCCAGGCACCTAAACCGCAAAAAAAAAAAAAAAACTAACGCAATGGCAACGCAAATGAACAAACAAGAAATTTTAATGTCATGAATACAATTGGACTTACTGCACTGGGCTTTTTTGGGGTATTTATATTAACCCAATGACTAAAGTGCATATTCTACAACTTAAGAAGCATTCTTTTCATGAATTACATATGGAGAATAATGAAGATGCAAAATTAACCATGGTGTACATAGTTTAGTAAATAGTTAGTAGATGTTATGTTTGATAGAAGTTAGTAGATTTCATGTTGGATAGAAGTTAGTAGATTTCATGTTGGATAGAAGTTAATAGATTTCATGTTGGATAATTATGTTTGATTAAAATAAAATATGTTTGTCTGTGGTATTCAGCGTCTGTTGCATTATTTTCACATAATACTGGAAAGGAGCACAATACTTTACAAGCTAACATTTTAACCCCTTAATGCCAATGTGGTTTGGCATCTGGACAAGCAAGGACTAGGTTTTCCCCCAGAGCGTGCGTATGTACCTGAGTGGGTGCCTTAGGGAATAAAAGGAATGTGCTTCTTTAATTTATAAATGCTGTGCATCAGGCTTAGCATCTTCCCGAAGAAACCCTTTTTTGCTTTGTAGCAAGGAGTCTCACAGCTCCTAATCAATATTTCTGTTTTCCTGTCGGCCAGGTAGGGCTTGAATCTTGCTGGGACAGCTCCAGAGCCACAGGGGGCCACATCAGCCTTAGTCACCCAGTACCTTGGGAAAATGTACGGGCTTTCAAAATAGCACATTCCCAATCTCCTCTGCTCTCCTCTCAGGTCACAGCGGTCGCACTTGGACCATTCCCACAAAGCAGTGAAAGCTGTGAAGTCCTTCATCTTCAGCTCCGGCTGTGGATTTGCATGCTTGTCTGCAAAGGTGATATGAGTGTCCCTGGATGACTGGATGTCCACGTTGTATCCGTAGAAGAACTGTCCATCTAGAGTGCCGCAGATATAATGTCCAGATTCTTCCGGCTGAGCTTGGAAGACAATCAGGTTAAACATCTTTATTTCGTACGAGAGATGGGCAACGGACTGAATCTGTCCTCCTTTGCTGTCCAAGACGGAAGCAGTAATGCTTGTAAGAATGCGCGTGTCCTTTCCACCCAAGTTTCTTTGATAGTACCACACCACGGAGTGTACATTATCTGGTTTGCATTTGCAGGGTACTTCAAAGGTCATGTCAGCCAGGTACGCAACTGAATCAAAAAGTTGAAAAGCAGGGCAAGGAAAAACGCTGTAGATGTCCTCCTTTTCTGTTATTTCAAAGTTCTGCGCTTGTTTGGCAAGATGTACATTTGCCACATCGATGAAAGCATTTGTTAGAAGTTAAGAATGCATTTCTATTATGGTTTCTTTTTCTCAAATTTAGATTTATACCCAAACCAGTCGACCCTCCAAAAGTTATCCCCGGGGTAGTGCGGAAATTATTTTTGAAATCATTATCTTTGGATAATATTGGCCAACGTGGCCTCATTAATTTGTTTTTAGATTAATGTGGCATTTATCATATTTGAACATTAATGGCACTATCTCCTTAAATGTATTATCTCTGCAGTTGGGTTTTAAGAGATCTCTTTTTTAAGTGTAACTGTCTCCTTGAAAGCTTGGGAAACCAGTGCTGGACTATAACCTTAAAAAAGGAAGGCCAGAGATATTTACTTTGCCTCCATGTGGAGCTCCACAGAGACCCCGGGGTACATGTAGTGGACCCATGACAGCTTTTATATTAATCATTGACATCATCTGAACAATGATTCCATCTAACCAATGACCCAGGCACCTAAATCGCAAAAAAAACCAAAACTAACGCAATGGTAACGCAAATGAACAAACAAGAAATTTTAATGTCATGAAGACAATTGGACTTACTGCACTGGGCTTTTTTGGGGTATTTATATTAACCCGATGACTAAAGTGCATATTCTACAACTTAAGAAGCATTCTTTTCATGAATTGCATATGGAGAATAATGAAGATGCAAAATTAGTGTACATAGTTTAGTAAATAGTTAGTAGATGTTATGTTTGATAGAAGTTAGTAGATTTCATGTTGGATAGAAGTTACTAGACTTCATGTTGGATAGAAGTTAGTAGATTTCATGTTGGATAATTATGTTTGATTAAAATAAAATATGTTTGTCTCTGATATTCAGGCACAGAAACGCAATGGCTATGGAATACTTTTGGGGTATTTAGGTTTCAGATTTTTGAATCTCAGCATAATTCGGTGTTGCGGAAATGCCTCGATAACAAGGCATTCAGCAACACAACCCCCACAACCACAAGCTCCATCAGTGAGTGACACTGATGCCGATCACAAGATTGTTATTTTAGGGCAAATCAGAATTTCTTTATTTTTGAATTTGAAAAAGGTACAAAAGGGAAAAAGGCAAAGGGGAGAGAACAGCATGTCATTCCAAGCGAAACAGGAGATTGAACGCAGGAGATTCACATTGTAAAATACGATGGCAAATACCCACGGACTCAAATGAGCCACAACCTGCGGCCTGCAGTTAAAATACCAGCATTTCAAATACCCATGGGGTGTTTACATTTCAAAAATATATAGTTGATAGGTATATTGATTTGGCCAGCTCCAAAGATTGGATATGTGGCAGACTGACCAGATGTCAAAATTTCCCAAATGGGGCCTTTTAGCCCCCAAACAACCAGACAAACCAAAGCATTTGGGGATTGTTTGTCAGTGACATATAAAAAGAGCTGAAGATTTATGCCAGAAGTACACATTGTGTGGAAAAAAATGTTTTTGAAATAGCAATATGCTAATTGGATTTATTGCCCTATAAGTTGTAATAAAAAAAGCAAAGCCTACTTGTCCCGAAAAAAGTCTTGTCATTAAGTGCATATTCTACAACTTAAGAAGCATTCTTTTCATGAATTGCATATGGAGAATAATGAAGACAAAAAATTAACCATAGTGTACATAGTTTAGTAAATAGTTAGTAGATGTTATGTTTGATAGTATTTAGTAGATTTCATGTTGGGTAGAAGTTAGTAGATGTTATGTTTGATAGTATTTAGTAGATTTCATGTTGGGTAGAAGTTAGTAGATTTCATGTTTGATAGAAGTAAGTAGATTTCATGTTGGATAGAAGTTAGTAGATTTCATATTTGATAGTTATGTTTGATTAAAATAAAATGTTTGTCTGTGATATTCAGCGTCTGTTGCATTATTTTCACATAATGCCGGAAAGAAGCATTAAATGTTTTTACATAAAATAGAAGTATAAAGGCACGATACTTTACAAGCTAACATTTTAACCCCTTAATCACCGCGTTGGACGGAATGAATATTCAGGTGGTGCCCATGGTCAATAAAGACCCGCATGGACCCTTGTTGCCCAATAAGGTAATCTGCAAGGTACAGGCGCTCTTTATCCTTGTCCCAGGCTACCGAATGATGTGGTTTGGCATCTGGACAAGCAAGGAGTAGGTTTTCGCCTAGAGCGTGTGTATGTACCTGCGTGGGTGCCTTAGGGATAAAAGGAATGTGCTTCTTTAATTTATAAGTGCTGCATCAGGCTTAGCATCTTCTCGAAGAAACCATTTTTTGCTTTGTAGCACCTAAACGGCAAAAAAAAAAACTAACGCAATGGCAACGCAAATTAACAAACGAGAAATTTTAATGTCATGAATACAATTGGACTTACTGCACTGGGCTTTTGGGGGTATTTATATTAACCCAATGACTAAAGTGCATATTCTACAACTTAAGAAGCATTCTTTTCATGAATTGCATATGGAGAATAATGAAGATGCAAAATTAACCATAGTGTACATAGTTTAGTAAATAGTTAGTAGATGCTATGTTTGATAGTATTTAATAGATTCCATGTTTGGTAGATGTTAGTAGATTTCATGTTGGATAGAAGTTAGTAGATTTCATGTTGGATAGAAGTTAGTAGATTTCATGTTTGATAGAAGTTAGTAGATTTTCATCAGGCTTAGCATCTTCCCGAAGAAACCCTAAATTGCTTTGTAGCAAGTAGTCTCACAGCTCCTAATCAATATTTCTGTTTTCCTATCGGCCAGGTAGGGCTCGAATCTTGCTGGGACAGCTCCGGAGCCACAGGGGGCCACATCAGCCTTAGTCACCCGGTACCTTGGGAAAATGTATGGGCTTTCAACGTAGCACATTCCCAATCTCCTCTGTTCTCCTCTCATGTCACAGCGGTCGCACTTGGACCATTCCCACAAAGCAGTGAAAGCTGTGAAGTCGTTCATCTTCAGCTCCGGCTGGGGATTTGCATGCTTGTCTGCAAAGGTGATGCGAGCGTCCCTGGATGACTGGATGTCCACGTTGTACCCGTAGAAGAACTGTCCATCTAGAGTGCCGCAGATATAATGTCCAGATTCTTCAGGCTGGGCTTGGAAGACAAATCTGATAATTGTCTGTGAAAGAAGTCAACATAAAATAAAATAAAAAAAGTAATTTCTAAGTACTGTCGTTTTGATGCTGGTCCTCTAAATGGTTTTCTTTTTTTTACAGTTCCTTAAACTTGTGAATTATAACCCAATTGCTCCGTTTTGGAGCATTTCTGTTGTGTTTCTTTCATTGTTTCCCTTTCATACCTGATTATATGGAGCGCTCTTTGTGGGAAGCTTTTGTGTTAGCGAAAATCAGTCAACACTCGGAACGTTCAGCAAAGTATAATTGAAAAAGAATTGTTCGCACACTGTGTTAAATTACATACTTTTAGCTAGGATATCACAATACATAAAACGCGGCCACTGTACTTTTTTTTCCTGTACTATGCATCGAAAAATCACTTTAGTTTCACCCATTTTCTGTATTGTAAAGGTAAGTGGGCCCCTGTTTTCTCGGCGACTGGGAGTTTCGCTCTTATTAAAAGGCCTACAAGAGGAAATATATTCATTTTCCGTACCATAAACAAGGCAGTAATAAAATGTTACCAGCGGTAGGTAAAATAACCCGGGGCTGGCTTATTGTACCAGGAGGTCACGTTGTATAGGAAAATGCTCGAAAATGATTGGGGTGCTGGAGAAACGAAATGCATTCAATTTAACTGCTCTGTTAATGGTTTCAAAAAGGATAATCGTTTCTCGTTAAGTTGCAGAATTACTGTGTGGATACAATGCATTATGGGAAGGTCAGGTTTTCGGTTCCTTTTGGGTTTAAGATGGACTTTTTTGATATTATGGGGGTTGAGAAGAGATTTTTTTGGGGAAAGGGATTTGTGGCTGTTCGCCCATCCTGAATTCATAGTTTCCGCTTGTGTTAGAATACAACAAAACTGTGTGTGAGATTCTAGCGTTGTATACACTAATAACCCCCAGCGCTGTATACAGTAAAATAACCCGAGCGCTGTATACAGTAACAAACCCTCAGCGCTGTATACAGTAATATAACTCCCAGCGCTGTATACAGTAATAATCCCCCAGCACTGTATACAGTAATGACCCCCAGCGCTGTATACAGTAAAATAACCCCAGCACTGTATACAGTAACAAACCCTCAGCGCTGTATACAGTAATAATCCCCCAGCACCGTATACAGTAATAACCCCCAGTGCTGTATACAGTATTAACCCCCAGTGCTGTATACAGTAATACCCCCCCAGCCAGCGCTGTATACAGTAATATTGGTCGTCGTTATGATAAAGTTTTTACAATTCTATTGTTAATGTCAGTATGACCTCATCAGTATCTCATCAACAGTACTCCCTAACTGGCCTTCTACAATGAACTCACAATATATATATATATATATATATATATATATATAAGGATTGTAAACTTAGTCTTAGGCTAGGTTTCGGCTAGGTTTCCACCTGGGTTTTTGTCCTGCGTTTTTTTCTTGATGAAAAACGCCAGGAAAAACGCCAAGAAAACTGCCACTGCATTTACCTGCGTTTTGGCGTTTTTTCTGGCGTTTTAGCCTTTCTATGGAAATTGTTTTTTTTGACCTTAGGCAGTTTTTCCAGCCTTTACAAGTTAGAAGTTTCACCAAGCTAAAAGGGATTAGGATAAATGGCAAGTATCTGCCCCTCCTGATATCATTTACTTGGTAGAGTTCTACTTAAACACGCGCCGGCGGACCCTTTTGTCTCTTTTCTGTGGTTTGTAAGGCATGCTTTATTCCGAATGTCTGCTCCCCTAGGAAGATTGGCCCCAAATGATGGTGCAAATTGTTTGCTGTTGCTTTTGGCACGCAGGATCCAGTCGGGTATGTTTGTTTGTAATGGCATGTTTGTTCCCAATGGTGTAAAATTCAATATGAACTTTGTTTTGTGTGAAACTGTTTGTTTCCAGCCTATTTCTCGTAGGACACACAGATACTGGGTCCATCCTCTGCATTGTAACTGTGGAAAAAAACGCCATAGAAAACGCCAAGGCAAAAAACCCACATGGCTTTTTCATGGCGTTTTTTCTCTCCCACAGACTTCTATTGGAGAAAAACGCCAAGATTTCCTTGCAAAAATCGCACAATGCCAAATCCACTTGGCGTTTTTCTGTTTGGCGTTTTTTCAGTCCTCTTTGGCGTTTTTCTGCTTTTTTGGGCTCTGTGGCAGTTTTTCAAAATCGCAGCGTTTTTTGCAAGGAAATCTTAGAAGTCTATGGGAGTCTATGGGAGAGAAAAAACGCCATGAAAAAGCCATGTGGGTTTTTTGCCTTGGCGTTTTCTATGGCGTTTTTTTCCACAGTTACAATGCAGAGGATGCACCCAGTATCTGTGTGTCCTACGAGAAATAAGCTGGAAACAAACAGTTTCACACAAAACAAAGTTCATATTGAATTTTACACCATTGGGAACAAACATGCCATTACAAACAAACCAACTGGATCCTGCGTGCCAAAAGCAACAGCAAACAATTTGCACCATCATTTGGGGCCAATCTTCCTAGAGGAGCAGATATTCGGAATAAAGCATGACTTACAAATCACAGAAAAGAGACAGAAGGGTCCGCTGGGGCGTTTAAGTAGAACTCTACCAAGTAAATGACATCAGGAGGGGGCAGATACTTGCCATTTATCCTAATCCCTTTTAGCTGGGTGAAAATTCCAACGTGTAAAGGCTGGAAAAACTAAGTTCAAAAAAGCAATTTCCACAGAAAGGCTAAAACGCCAGAAAAAACTCAAGAAAAAACGCCAAAATGCAGGAGAATGCAGTGGCAGTTTTCTTGGCGTTTTTCATCAAGAAAAAAACGCAGGACAAAAACCCAAGTGGAAACCTAGCCTTAGTCTGTCAATTTTAGTCTTGTCATATCCCTTGATTAAGTGTAATGTAAGAAGCGCTACAATTGGTGGCGCTATGTAAATAAAAGATAATAATAGTAATATATATATATATATCTATATATATATATATATTGTGGCAAGGTAACGCAGTCTGTATATATCAGTAGCAGGTTGGAACGCTCATTATTCCCAGCATGAGGGGGTTAACTGCTGGGAGGTCAGCAGGTGAAACCAATTAACCTGCACTCAGGTGTTTAAAGGGCGGCCGTTAGAGGCATTAGTTGTCTGGTAACAGGAAGAGAGGCAGTCATGCCAGAGGCCCTCAGACTTTATTAAAAGTTACGGCCCAAAATAATGTGTTGTGCTGCTATTGCTTTTATGACTGGGGCTGGATTAGCTGGCCGGTTAGTTAGTGAGGTAAGAACCTTGTATATTTAGTCTCCAAGATGGAGTAGGATTTGTTTTTGTTTTGGTTTATTTATACTGTAAGTGCAACACTGTGTTCCATACAAAGCTGCAATAAACTGCGTTTTGCTTTTATTCTGCTGGTGTTTGGAGTTTCTTGTTTTGATTGGCCATCCTCCCAATATATATATATAATATATATATATGTATATATATATGTGTGTATATTAACCTAATAACAGAGAATCTTACAAAAGGATTTGTTCCAAAAAAGCATTCCATCTATGAATATTCTAAATAAAAAATAATTTTTAAAAAAAATCATTGGTAACTGAGAAGGGTTAACAGTGCAACAAATAATTTTCATTGCATTGAGAATTGCCGTTTTCTGCTTTGTGATTGCCTCCTCCCCACGTATTTTTATATTTGAATAGCAGGTCACGTTGCATCAGGCCTCGTGAATATTTAAAGCAATGTTTTATTATGTAAGCATATTACCGAACTAAGGAACAAGTTATCTATCTGGAGGACAAGATGTAAAGCGAATTGAAACCCGAGAATAAAGTCTCTACGTATATAAAACATAGCTGGGTTTTTTTTTTCTCTTAACAGTAAAAAAAATGCTGAATATGCACACAGTTTGTGCATTAATAATAACAGAAAAGCCTAGATAGATGCACCTCAGCACTATTCTAATTTAATGAGAAACAATAAAATTGTTTTCCAAAGGGGCCTATTTAGGTCCATGGAATAGAGATATTAAAGTTTCAAGATTTATTCTAGTTTTTCTTAAGGTATGCTGATGTGCATTTTCTCATACGCTATAAAGAATTTCCGTAGGCACCGGGTATAGAGCTGGGCATTCTGGATATACAGCATCCTCAACAAAGGGTTACTATATTTTATTGTATAGACTATTATTTTAGACAATTTTTAATATTTAATTTAGTTTAGTTTTCAAATTATGCCAGAAGATGCGATTAATTACGTCGTGTCACCTCCAGGGACCTGGAGAAATTGGCTTAAATCAAGGACCTGTTAACACTTTCAGTGCCAAGATAGAATTTCTGGCTTCTCCAGTAATCTACTCATTCATATTGTGTCTTATTGTTGAACTTTGGGAAGTTCATTAAAGTCCATTTAACACTATCCATGCTGCTCATTTGTATAATATGTTATAAAATCTATATCATGCTATTTCTTGTAGTATCAAAAATGTGGTTTACTATGCAACTTGTGGATGTCCTAAAATATATATATATGTATATATATATATATATATATATATATATATATATATATATATATATATATATATATATATATATATAGGATTAACATCAAGAGAATTACGCATCCGCGTTCGAGAACATGTACGAGACATTCTAGCGGCTAGAAACGCATCAGATTGGACAATATTGAAAACAATACCACGTGACTTCAAAATTTTTTCCCTCAAGTCTACAAATAAAGGGAATTGAAAGGATCAACACAGGAGTTCGAGGAGTTTATGTACTTCACACACCATGATTCAGGAACATCCCCATCAACAAATATTGAAGGCCTATATGAAAAGAGATCAATTACGAAAATAAAAATTACCAGAAGCCAGCAATGAGTTAATAATATTATTATATTTTGAATCATAATATTATCAATATGACTACATAGAAGTAATCATTAATATGTTGTCACTATGCACTGCATTTTATTATTTAATTATATATACTTTTTTAATGATTTATTTAATTTAATGAAATTTATCACTTGCTTTATTATTAATTATATGATTGATTGTTTAATTGATGGCACATTCATTCATTTTTAATATGTATCATATATGTTCTGATATATATATATATATATATATATATGCACTTTAATATTTTATTAATTCATAATATCTATATACCATGGTATGTATTTACATGATTGATTGTTTGATGGCACATTTATTTTTAATATTTTTTATATATGTGATGATGAATTTATGCACTCTATTTTTTTCACTTATTTATAATATTTAAATACCATGGTCACACTATGCACTTTATCTGGAAATGCAATGCACTTTATATTTATATATTTCTTTATGTATCTTCATATTTTATTTTTTATATCACATAGTTAGGTGTCATTCTGGCACACTGGTATTTTCGTTAATGTAATAGAGGTCCCAGTGTGCCGGTGCGACGATGGCCGTCCTGAGATCCTGCTCCTGCCCGGTGCCTCGTCCCCCGGCGCGCATGCTTGGTAAATACTTGTTTAAATGTACTATATATTATTATAAATATTACACGTTTATTACAGATCCAATACAATCAATGAGTGCATTTCATAGAAAATTATAAAGAACAACTGTGGTATGATTAAGCACTTTATAATTGAGATACTGGTTATATGCACTTGAGGCACTGTATATGCAGCTTCAACTTCTCCACATGCTCTGATTTAATACTCTAGAAACCTCTATTGTCTAGATAATGAGATATTGTATATGTTTTTATATAATATATTTTTTTTAAAAAGCAAGGGCTTGTGTAGAACCTTTGTAAGAGTTTCCCTGATCTGATCATGAGATCTGTATATACACCACAGTAATTATAGTATTTTTTTTGTACTATAGTTTCATGTAAAGACAGAAAGACTCTGTGAGCTGTTGCTGTGAGGAATCATGGAGAACTGTAGAACTACATCCAGGTCAGAGGTTGGAACAGGAAGTACAAGGTAATCCAATACTACAGTATTTGCATAGCAACTCCATAGCAACTACTTTGCCAGATCTCCAAGCAAGTTTATTAATTCATATTTATGATTATGCCTGTTTTCCTGTATATCTACCAAATATGTATTTTGGAGAGATTATTATTTTTTTGGGCCAAATGTTGGTATCTACCATTTGAAATGTACACTCCTTTTGTCCTGAGCCCCTCCCCAAAAATGACTGCAGTTTTTCTGAGGTAATACTGCAGTTTTTTGGACATGAAAAAAACTGCAATACTACACTTTTACTGCATTTGTACTTCACTGTACTGCACTTTTACATCAAATTTACTGCACTTTTCTTTTTATATTGCAAACCTACAGTAATTCAATGTATTGCAGCTTTATTGCTTTTGTACTTAAGTACAAAAATAACAGCAGTAAAAGTGCAGTACAGTGAAGTACAAATGCAGTAAAAGTGCAGTATTGCAGTTTTTTTCATGTGCAAAAAAACTGCAGTATTACCTCAGAAAAACTGCAGTAATTTTTTTGTAAGTGACCTGTTACTCTGCCTATTTTTACCTAAAATCATTTTTTTCACCTCTTTGTTCTTTCATAGCCATTCTCATATATCCCAAGCCGTGTGCCAGCCACCTTCTTAAACCTGGCACTAGCCCTATGTTCATTTAATTTATACATACTCTTTGGCATCCTAATACTAATTACCTCTAATTACTGTTACAGGAGAGCAGCAATTTTCACTTTTGTTTTAATTACCATATAGCACTCCTTTATATTGTAAGCTCACGAGCGGGGTCCTCAAAAGCCCACCTTTCCTGCCTGGAGCTTTATATGGAAGAACCATAAGGCTAGATGGCAAGCTGACGGGCCAGGTTATATCTGTATGTACTAATGTATATTTGTTACGTATTTGTTAACTGCCCCATTTAAATTGTACAGCGCTACGTAATGTGCTGGTGCTTATTGAATAAAAGACAATAATAATAATAAAATTATGATTTTCAGTTCTATACGGCTCTTTAAATACACCTTATTGCAAGAAGGGAGTAACCCCCGATCTCGTCTAACAATATGTCAGTAATTACAGAAAATTCAATAGTACTTTCCGCGGAAAACCCAGCAGACGCTCCGATGTGGATGGCTTTGTAGGAAAGAGGAAAAAAATGTTTATTAAAACGCAAACACAGCTTCTCGTATGAATATTTATACAAACAAATGAAGATGCGTTTTCCATATTACTCCTTAATTACTAGCTGTTTAAAATCTTATTTGATATATTGTAATAAGATATATTTCTTGCGATTCACAATGGCAAACATCTTATCAAAGTGTGTCAGAGATGAAATGAGATAATGATGCCTGTGTTCGCTAATATGATAATTGAGACAGAACAATAGGAAAATATGAATTTCAAATCGCGCCGGCAAACATCAGCCCTGCCATCACGACCGAACGCCGCCTCGTTTGCGAGTCGGTAAATGATGCTTCGGTGTCATATCTCACAGAGCTTTTCTTTTATGATGGAAGCAAAGCTTCCAGCCTTAATTCGCTTCATGAGGACAGAGCTGTTTTCTCTTCTTTATGAAGTTCGTATTGTCGTTTGTAAACGTGGCTTTAGAATAAGTATGTTTGATCAATTTGTAATAATTTATCTTCATTCTGACAGGGAAAATCTTGGAGGTTTTGGGTTTTTTTTTTAACCTGAAACAAACTTTTGAAATCCATCTAAAGGCACTTAGTCTTAACTTTCTAATTGAGGTTAGTAATGTGTTTGCGTGACGTCTCATCCATTATACCCCAAAAATGAAGACCTCCCATCCAAGCTGCAGAATAAACTCATGATTTTGTAGCTTCGGAAGAATAGGGACCATAAGCATGACCTTAGGATAGGTAGATTAATTACTTTGCAAGATTTGCCATTCAAGGGACAATAAGGCACAAGTCAGGTCCATCAGCCTTGATTAATATCTAAAACGTGCAAAAAAAACCAGTAATTAAGATTGAAAAAAATACCTAAATCCATCAAGTTCAACCCTTCCAGCTATCCTTGGTATCAGAGATGATCATTCCCAACAAGTTACCTTTAGACATACTGTGTTATTGTATTGGGTTTTCTTCTTCTTTTCTCTAAACCAATGTAATAAATATAAAAAAGTTTATACCATTTCTTTTGACCGACACTTTATTTGCATTATGTTCCATATGGTAATCTTATAAGAAAGGTATATAATCCAGACTTCTAAACCCGCACTGTACATCTATAGGTAATACTCAATGATCGCTATAACAGATCCTTATATCTCTGGTAGAAAATCTATGGGCTGTAGAACAGATATCATTCTGGGTCATAAGTGGTCATACCTAAATACCAGTGAGAAATCATGATGTATGATGTAATCACATTCATTTTGTGTGTGGGGGGGTTTCTATGAGTGGTTTTATTTCATACTTGATGTATACAGTGTGTGTGTATGTATATATATATATATATATATATATATTATATATATTTTTTAAATGTATTATTACATTATAATATATATTATTATTTTTATTGTAGATTCTAAGCTCATGGGCAGGGCCCCTAGGCTTCTGTAGTATCTGTATGTGTAAGTGTATCTTTGTTAATTTTTGTTAATAATGTAAGGCAAATATATTTCAGTTGTACAACGCTGCAGAATATGTCAGCGCTTATTATTAAAAATAATATTATTATATTAATAGAAATAATAAATTATTGCATTTTACGGGAAATAAATTAGTAAAATGTCCTATTACTTTATGCAACATCTTTGAACGGAAAAGTATTTGGGACAGCTTTTTCAATTACCCCAAGATCAGGGAAGATTCAGGAATAAAATAACCCTTGACGCATATAATAATACAATATTATAAAGAATCTAAATTCTTCCTTTACCACCAATATATATCTTTCAGTGGTGATTTGCCAAAATAAAGAGTCATATAGTATGCAGATTTTCTACACTTGAATATGTATCCAAAAATATTTGTACTAGGGTTTTTTGTATAAATATATATATAATATATATATATATTATATATATATAATATATGCATTTTTTTGTAATTTTTTTTAATTTTCTGGATTGTACGCTCCAAAACATTTTTTCTGTAAACCCAAATTGTAATGTGATGTACTACCTCCAATGGCCTGTTTATCCATTGTACAGTGCTACAGAATAGGATGGCGCTATATAATACAATAAATAACAATTTTTTACAACAAAATTCTGATCTATGCCATCTTACTAAATTTATACATACTTTCCTTCCAGCACAAGTGAAGTCTAAGTTCATGCCACATTTTAAATAAATTCCTTTTTTTCCCCAGTATTATTTAAGGGTGACAAAAAATGAGAAAAACAACAAATTTCCATCACAAATATGTTTATTAGCATATCTGCTCACTGCAAAATGTCTCGGGAAGTTTTCGTAAGTTCTGTTTGGCTTCTTTGACATATATTTCTTTTTTTCTTCTTTCTCTGTGTTTTATTCACAATGGCATTGTTATTAGTGTCAAGAACATCTTGAAACACTTGGGATTTGGTATTTAAACTTCCAAATCTGGTTCAGGCAATTAGGGATCTATGTTTCTAATTATGTGATCTCCGCACTGAACTATAAAGTTGACTTGGGCAGGCTGCATATAACACATAAGTGGCAGATTTAAACTTGTTAAATGAGGCAGTTTTGGGCCAATTAAAGGAAAAAAATCAAGGCTTGGCATCGAAAACAGGGTGGAAGCTCTCTCGCGGATTTGCTTGAAGGCAAAAACAACAGATTTTAGAACATGATTTTTATGAATAGAAATATAAACTTTTGATGGCAAATAAGAACCAGTTGACCCACTCTTCCAAAAGTTTTCTTTTGTACATAATTTATTAGTTCTTTCAAGACCCAAAGTATTCTTATGCTGAGAAAAGTTTCTTTTTCATGTGGATTTTGTTATCGCGCATGTTCTTACCACCTCGGCACAAAGGCTGAAACCTACGTCTGGAAAAATCTCAAGTATGGAAAACGGAAGGACGGTTTTCTTTGGTCCACCCCACCCTGCCCAGTCTGTGGAAAGCACTGCTATGCCGTCTTCCCTCACATGACTGCACATATGATGATGATGTAATGTCATGATGTCATATCCATGAGTCTCTCATTTTTTTTAACCAGATCTGAGGATCTCATAGAAACAGAGAATCTCCCGGCAAATCAGACCCATTCGGCGCATCAAATTTGTTTGTTTCTTCCTACTGTAAAGACCTTAATCATTTCTGATAGGAGGCTGTTCTAGTTATATCAGTAAAGAAAAACGTCCTTACGTTACATCTAAACCTCTGATTCTTGAGTTTCAGATTATGACCGCTTGTTCTAAAGAGTAAATTGGTAGGTTTGGAACTGACTTATATTCCACATTGAATCTACGCTTACCTGATGAGTTTCTGAACTATATAATACTTCAAACCCCTGCTTAAATACAGGTGACTTAGCTACTAATACTTTTAAATCCATTCCATTCATGTTGATGAAGTCCTAGAGCAACATGGTCATAATTCATCATTCTATATTTATCCTTCTACAGAAAAGGGCAAATATATAAAGCGCTGCTGTATAAAGGGTAGAGACCCTGGCAGGCCCGGCCCATTAGAGGGCCGCTGGCGTTAAAGTGCCAAGTCCGCCGAACCATCGCCAGTCCTGCCCTTGACCCACAATTGACTACTTGATGGCTTTGGCCAAACCGTTAAGAAATGTGCAAATATCACAATACATATTCCTTACAACTATAAGATATTAAAAATGGCTATAAAAGCATGGTGGGTGTTCGTCTTTAAGCACGCTATATATATTTTTATCTTACATGTTAACGGATCCAGAAGACGGTGTTCAAGATCACTTAAGAGATTTTTTTTCCAGTTCTAACAATGGTGCTATTAGTTTATCTAAAGTATATTCCACTCCTTATCTCTTAAGTGTTTCTTCCACAGTACGAGACATTAACATATATTTCTCAAGGAAGAAGCGAGAAAGAAAAAAAGAAAAAAAACTACAATGGAAGCGAAATAAAGCCCGAGGAAAAGGTCTATAAAAATTTTCTCGCTTTGCTAATTCCTTCTCACTAATGTTTCTTTGTAAATTTGTCAGATGGGAATAATATTGCCTCATAACTCTCCAGACGTGAAGAGCATCACTGCACAAAATTACGTACTTGTCAAAGCAATGGGGGATTTATGTTAGTGTTTTCAAGATGTGATTGTATTCGACTTACTTTCTTAGTGTACATTATAGGAGCTATGGAGGCAAAAGAGAAAAAAGGGATGGTAATCGGTATGAAATCTCGATAGAATCTTGGAAATATATCATTGACTGAAACAAGAAGGTATTTAACGGAATATCCCGAACTCACAGGGTGGCTGAATCAGGATGACGAGAGTGTATGTTCAATGGTGATATCAGAAAATAAGCTTTTCTATGGAAGAGTTTGTCAATGCAGAGAAAAGCTACCCAGCAGACAAGGTAGCAGCGGAGGAAACATCTATGCGCGGTGTACACTATATACTCTTCCCTCTTAATCTCTTATTATCATGAAGCTGTGATGGACCCAGATATTCTATATATATGATATACCTAAAATATTTTGCATTACAATCTACATAGAAATATAGAAAGAGACTACGCCAATAGATCAGACCCATTCGGCCGATTTAGTCACCTGTTTTTCCTGCTGTAAAGACCTAAATCGGTCCTTATTCAGGCGCCATATCCCGATCCCATGTGTGTTTAAATTTCACCACTGTTTTAGCCTCTGCCACTTCTGTTAAGAGGCTGTTCCACTTATTTACCACGCTCTCAGTAATCTTTAATTATAGCGATGGAGTTAGAAAGCGATTTTTTTACATGTGGTTGCTGGTCAACCTTCTTAAATTCAGGTGTCCCTTTCCCAAGAGTTTTTCCGTGTTACGTGCGGAATTCACGCAGACCTAATAGTAATCCAATAACGGAGACAACCGGCGGGCCTTCAGCCTGGCTGTTGAAACCTTCAAACTTGGGATTGTTTTGTTAACAGCCGTGGGTTCTGATAGCCGACCCTCATGCATCGAAACAGTTTAACTGGAAATAAGGGACCCAAAAAGAGTCATTTGAGTCATTTTTATATGTTCTCCTAATAGGCTCCACCAAAATGAGCTTGTGTCTAAGCCCACTTTTCATCCCAATCAATGAACGTTCTTCATCTCTTTGTTCAGTCTTTCGAGCTTAAGCGGCAACACAAATTATTTATACCCTTTGTCCTCCAGCTCTGGAATGACTGCTCTTTGATGTATGGCACATTGTTATCCCCTTTAATGTTTAAAGGGGGGGAGAAACAACAGATTTAAGTACTCTGTCCATTGGTATTTTGACAGCCGAAAGCCATCATTTTCCCCCATTCACCTGCATTTAGTAATCCTATAAAGGAAAGGCAATTTTAGAACCAACAGGAGATTGGGCGCTGCAAGGTGATAATTCTGTAACATTTCGGCTATAAATACCTGACAAGGCCGGTGCTGATTCAGCTGCCTGCCGGAGAAGCACATTTGCCCTTTTATCTGTGTCTGAACGTTGAAATGCAATTGGACTTTGAGCCCCTGCGGTGAAAATCTATGATATTGATCAGGACTTTTCTCTAAGGTAAATCTTCTGTAAGGAAATCCCCCATGACAAATTTTGTCTGAACCGCTTTTTGATTGCTGGTTTGCTGTAAACAGTCTCTTAGGGCAGTGTTAAGTACTCTCAGTCTCTCCACGTTATGAAGCCCGGCCTTTGTTTACCGAAAACTACTCTTCTGACGGGAAAGAAAAGCCAAAGAGTGAATGAGACCATAAGTCCTTTGCGTAGAAATATGTTCGTAAAGGTCCTAATTGTTGCACAAGGTTGGGTGGATGAAGCTCGGAGGTGTTCCAATAAAGGTTCAGATTTTTATAGAAATATAAAAATCCAAGAATAAGGAGGTTTTATCGAATTGTCTAGTTTTTAACATCAAAGTTTGTTTTGGCCAATCCAATCAATATATTACAAAAATATCATGGGTAAAAGTAGATATGGTGGATTTGATCCAAGGCGAGTTCAACTGTCTTGGAGTCAAGAAGGGATTTTTTTTAGTTCGAGATGACATTTTTTGCCTTCTTCTGGATCAACTAATATGGAATTTAATGTATTTAACTTTGTTATTAATTGGTCTTCAGTAAGGTTCAAACTTGGCCTAATTTTAGCAGAAACACAGAATTTGTCAGCAGACCAGACCCTTTCGGCCCCATCCAGTTGCCCATTTTTTTCTGCTGTAAAGACTCAAACCATAATCAGTCATTGGTGTTGACTGGTTAAGGAGCCATATGCATATCTGATGAGAGACTTTTCCACGTATCTACCACCCTCTAAGTAAAGTAAAACTTTACTTGACATCTAAGCCTCTGACCCTCTAGTTTTAGATTATGACCTATTTCTCTAACATTTATCATCCTTTGAAATAGGAGGCCAGAAGTGTTCAGGGGCCATGGATCTGTACCAATGGTTTACTGAGAAAATGAGTTTTGGTTTCATCAATGAAGCTACTAGATCTGTAAGAGTCACTTTATAACCAGTATTGATAACATTAAAAGGGATTTTGCGATGTTGGCCTGAAAGAAAAAAAACTCTTACAATATTTGCAATACTTTTTGATGGACCAATGTTCACAGAGAGTCCTGCAAGCTTCACGTCTCCTCATCTGAAGACAGGACCTCTGATGTCTTGAAGGCTTGCGTGATGCTCACTGCGTGAATGTTGTCCCACGAAAAATTATCACCTGCTTCTTTGAATTATATTAGGTGTTTATACCTTGTGGTAGGACCTCAGGTCCAACAGGTCCTATAAGCTTTGTCTGGTACAACTATTGAGAAGTTAAAGCCATGATGTCTTGGTTGGGCTTGGCTAACCTTCAGGGACTATTGAGCCTAACATTGTTATCAAGTTCATCTTTATGCATATGAGACCTAAGGCACAAATCTTACATACTTTTAGACGTCAGCTCAGTATCTATCTACCTATCTATCTATCTATCTAGGTATCTATATATTTCTTTTTTTACCTTCCTTCCAGCTGCAATAAAATTGACATTATTGGAACGTTATTTTTTTTTCACTGGGTTCAAAGGCTAGCTGCTGCAGACATAAACAGTAATAGAGCCGCACATCTCTTTTTATGTAAGCTGTATTTCTGTCTTGCAAAGATACCTTGCCTGTCTCTATGAATTACTCTTGCATTCTTGTAAGAGATAAGGTGTGAGGTATTTATGTTGCGCTCAATACTACTATAGCTGATTTATAGAATTCAACCTTCTGCCAGATATGATAAAACTCAGCCATCGCCAAAAGAAAAATTCTCTTGAATACTGCTTAGACAATGATTTCTTGCCCTGCTGCTACAAGAGATGGCCAACCCCGATAAAAAGAGGGTCACTTCCGTCTCTCCACTGGATATGTCTTTGGCGATGAGTAGGAATCAATCATAAAGAGTAGGTGATTATTGTTGTATGAGAGATCAAACTTAGCTGGCATCTGGACCCTAAACATGCCTTATTTATAGGTTCTTTGGATTAAGAGCTTTATGTTGGTGTCACAAATACATAACAGCTATCTCTATGATAAATTAGCTCTTCAGGACACTATAACAACACTAAAACTAGCAATGAGAAAAGGACTTTGGTCAAAAAGACATGTTCCCGCAAGTTCTTGTCTTCTCAGCCACCAACTGCTCCATGGGTGTAGCTATAATAAGACATAATGGGTTACTTTATATTTTTATATGGAAAATATAACATGAAGAACAAACTTTGATTTCATTGTTACTCAACATTGATTGTCTGATGCCGTCAGCAATGTTCAAGTGCGATATCAAATAAATTCAATTGATTTAACCACTGAAGAAGGGCGACAACTGGTTCAACCAGCTCAGGATATGATCTTGTTTTTGGCCTTCTGTATGATTCTGTGATTGTCAGCAATCTCTACACTTTTAGTATACAGCGTGGGATATAATTAATTCAAGATGGCGTACTCTTAAGGTAGTAAGATGTTGGACCATGGGTGGCCACTGAAGATAAAGTACATCTCCAGCCAGAAGACTATTAATCATTGGCCAATTACTCCTAAACCTAGAGATCTCAGAGGGGCGGCACGATACCTCGAGGTATCTCCCACAAGGGAGCAGAGACCCTTCAGTGTGAGGAGGTCTCACAATGGAATTTTTGTCTCTTGATTTGTTATTATATGCCTCTAATACATATCTACTCTCTCTTCTGTCTCCCAAGCTAAACATCCCTGATACTTTTTATCCTGCAAACCATTCGCTGTCCTCTGAACCCTCTCCAAAATATCAATATCCTTCTGAAGATGGGGTCTCCAGAACTGCACCCAATACTGTGAACATCTATGACCCCACTCCACCAGCCTTTATACGGCTGAGCGTTGTTCTTCGACATCTAAAAATCTAATCTCCAGGCCACCTCTAGCTTTGATACTCACCACCGCGCATCACAGCCTCATTACCTTCCAAAATAAAGTTATTTTCCAAATGCCTACTAAAGGGAGCAGGAACACCTCCCCTAACCGCAAAAAAAAAATAAGATACTTAAATCTGCTGTAACACAGAATGCCGCTATACACATTAATCTATAAAGCTCAAAATGCATTTCGTCAATTACGCTTCTTTAAAATACATTTTCTCCTGCAACTAAAATGCTCCTTGTTACAAGATCACTTTGTTTATACACTTTACTTTCCCTTTAAAGTTTAATCATACCAAAAATCGCAATAATACATTATCTGTAATAACGTAAGGTAATCTGCATACTTATGAACTCAAACTGATGTTAAAGACAAAATATTTCCTTAAATCTTCCTCGCTAGACACAGTCCCATTTTTTATTTATAAGCTTGTTTTAAGTAGTGCTTAATTTCCTGTATTTTCCTCGCCCAAACGCAATGCACTTAATTTCTTATCCTATCCACGGTAACATGGTTTCCATAAAAATGAGCATCGATGATCAAAGTGCATTTCTGTATCATAAACAAATTACAACTGGGCAGGCTTTGAAATATCATAATCTAATTAAGCTTGGAAACACGTTTGGCAGAGGCTTGAAATATTTAGAACTATGTGCAGGCTCATCTGACTTGTTAGAATTTTCAATGAAAACAGTAAACAACGGAACATTCTTAGGGCGTTAATTTTTCTGCGGAATTTCCAGTTTTGATCAGATATTTAATGCGTGCCCGTTTGCCTATTTATTATCTGTTAATGGTATGTCAGGAGCACAAATAACTATGAAATGCTAATCCGAAACCGGGAGTGTTGACGGCATTTTAGATTCCTTTGTGTTTTTGCAAATAGCAATGTAGAGAGTGATTATAGGGGAATGGGGGGGGGATTTTGGGTCGCCCTCCTGACTTTCTGCTTTGTCTTGCTCAGAAACATTCCCAGACACACACTTACATTAGCATACCCAAACACGAACAGCCACTAACACAACCAGACACACGCACATTAACATACCCAAACACTAGCACCCAACATACACATTAACATACACAGACACACACTAAAATACCTAAAAACATACACACAAACATAACCACACACACTACATTTACAGACATGCACACTTATACTAGAATACCCACTCACACTAATATAACCACACACACACACACATTAACACTAACATACACACTAACATGCTGTACCTAGAAACACAAGCTAACATAACCCAACACACACACACATATACACTAACATACCCAGACACACACTAACACGCACATCCAGACACTAACAGGCACTCACATTAATACAACCAGAAACACTTACACACAGACACACTAATATCCCAAGACACATTAACATACCAAGACACACATACATACCAAGACACACATACATACAATAAAATACACATTTATAGGACTACAGTACATTTAATGCTGTTTTACTTGAATACTGAGTATTTATTTACTATTTATTTGTTTTTGCCAAACTTCACAATTTATAGCTAAATTATCTCTGCCCTATTGATACGTTGCTGGTGGTTGTTGATTGGTTAAGCCAGTCTTTGTAAGAGTGAGGTCAGGGAAATAGAAATTTGATAGCATAATGATATTGATAGATGCATTAAAATTCTGGCTCAGAACCTTACTAGGTGGTTACTTACCCAATTCGCTCAATTTTCAGGATGCTGACAAAGCCCAAACTCGTATGAGTTTATCTCGCACAATACGCAAAACAATCTTCAAGCACTGAACGAGGCGTTAGTCCGTCTGAACGGTCTCCTACTGGCTCGTAGGAGCCGACTGCTATTTTTAGGTGTTCACCTTGCTGGCATTTCTAACACTAGGTAAGGTGAAACACTGACAAATGAGATCCACTGTGACCCAGTATCCCAGGAGAAATATCTAAGTTTATTTTATACATAAAAATGACCTTAAAAAAAGCAAAAACTTTAGAATGGAACGCGCATTCATCAAGGTCTTGCAAGTCTCTCCGGACTTGGTTAATTGATGATAGAGTGCGAAATACGGACTTAATGGGATTATAAATCTTTATAACAGGTAAATTGTACTTAAAATTATTATATTTATGTAAAATTATATATATATATATGTAACTGATGCTGTTGATTCTGCCCTGCACAATATATATATATATATATAATGGAATGTATTCTTAGAAGTTCTTGAATAGCCATCACTAATAACTTGTCCCTTATCCCTTTTGTTAGACCATAGCCAACATCAATCTGACCATTTCTAATGAGATATGGAATAATACTGCATGGCGTACACTTGCTGTCAGCTAGCGGCTGATGGGTTTAGAATAAGAAACGATCCTTCATTAATTAACCTTCACTTCCTATGTAGATTCACTCATTGAGATGCAGGTAATTAAACCAAGGTCATATCAAGGACTGACAAGAGAAAACAGCAGCATGTATGTGATATAGACAAAGTGGATAAAAGAATGAAAACTCAAAATGTTCTATGCCGTTATTTCTGAATCTGCATTGTTTTCTCCGTTGATACTTTTTTTTCAGAAAAGCCGTTGAAGATGGTCAACTCGATATACGTGCTCAGGTCAGGCCTAGAAAAAGTAGGTTGGGTAAAGTTCTTACCAAAAGAATGAGGCTTATAGTAAGATGAGGCTTGTGATAATGTCCATATGGGATAAGTGGGAGGAAATGGTTTGGACTGGAGTCTGTCTTCCAGTGTGAGTTAATTATGTAAAATATCCCCGAGGGCCAACAAACTTGTAGAAAGTGCTTGGGTATGACATCATATTCTGGTGCCCTCAGTCACAGGAGCTGGTGAGTACATGAGTTCTGGTATCCAGAGAAATAAAAATGGACAAAAACAGAGAAAGCTCTCGATAAATGGAGCAGCAGGGGTAAAGGGTCAATTGAGGTCTCATCCAATGTGTCTTCCATGATGCTCTTTTTTTCAAGGGAGACGCCATACTAACTCTTTTATTTGTATTTATTGAATAGATTACCAGTGAAAATTCTCATCGTATGTAAAATACCACTAATAATGTCTTGGTAACAGAAAATCCTTTAAAATTCCCAAAGCTTAGCCGTCGCGTCTCTCTCCTTTCCCCTTAACGTTGGTGAGAATGTTATCATCCTTAACCTTCTCTCCTCTTGTTGCATAAAGTCAGATAAATCCAAAGTGGCTTTAATCTCTACGGTTAAGAGATCACTGTCAGATCAGTGCTCAGTCCCACTTGATCTAAAGAAAAGGGGAAGGACTCTTCAAACCTTGTCCTATAATGTAAATTGTAACTAAATGTAGAACGGATTATGATTACTTTACTTTAGTTTAAATGATCCAAGATAGACCAATGAATCCAGTAAACAACATGATCATTCTAGCACATATGCCTGTCATAATGACGTGGCCTCTCTACCCCCACAGCCGACATATGCACACATCCTGATGGTCCAATCATAGTCCAGAAAGTTCACTACGATAGGACCTACTATTCCCAGGTCAGTTCCCGGGTCTGTCTGGGTATGTTTGTGTGTGTTAGTGTGTATGTGTGTGTAAAGTGTTTCAAACAAAAATCTATGATGTGATTTGGGTATCTACTCATCATGTCTCAGGTACCACACTCTCTGAAACGTATCCTATGGACCAGGACATGTCTCTAGGTACCGTTAGCCTGGGTCTTGGACGCTGTATCCTTAATCCGAACACTCAAGACTTCACACGTCTTTATTTTCTCTCTCTGTCTGAACCATTTTCTTTGATCTATATTTGGGACCCCACTCTTGTGAAGTGAATATTCTTCATGCTAATTTATTTTAACTTTCTGTGGTCTACGCTTCATCCATTTGATTATAAGAACACAGAATAGAATCCCCGGGAGCTTTGTTAGTGAAAGTCTACAAGGTTCTTAACCTCATCTAATGTATTCTTTCATTCCGATCCTTCACACATGGAGCCTTTTTTTTTATGTTGTGGGGTTTTTTTTGCATTTTTTTTGTTTCGCAGGTCTTCTATCTGAGTAATAACACATATTTCCCTTTCTAATATATTTCTGGCAATACTTAATAGCTGTAAAGTCTGCTTTTAATGTTTACCGGATCGTGTCTGCCACTGAAGGTCACAGGTACATGTCAACAATTACGGAATCAGACAGAAAAGTGAAAAAGCTTTTAGCTGCAGTGATTAATAAATTGTTTTGATGTAGCATGCTTATTGCTCGTTGATGTCCTTTGAATCGCCAAAGCCTTTAGGTTATGAAATGGCGGGGGGAAAAGGTAGGGGCATTAGGATATTAAAAAAACAGAGGTGTGAACAGCCTTGGGTTATTAAAGGGCAGGGAGCCAATACGCTAGTTTCACATAATTACTTAACTAAACAGCTAAATACATGAAGGGATTCAACAACTACAAGAAGGAAGCAGCACCAGGCATTTGCCAATTTTTTTGGCGTTGGCTGATATGTTGCATTTCTCCTCAGTGCACATGAGAGGAAGGCAGACATGTTCCTGGTTTAAGCCACGCCCCCTGATCCTCACATTCCCATGACAGAGGTTTGGGATTGCTGGGAGGTAATTCTCCTTGTGTAGGTGAAGCTTATTAAAGTAAGGAATTGAAACATGGATTTTGCAGAAATTGGTAAAGAAAGAAGCCAAGGTTTTACAAACGGTCGAAATGGGGCTGTTAAACCAGAAGAAGACATTTCAATCACCTCTACTACCATATACCTCCCAACAGTCACAGTGTGCACAGGACAGTCCTGAGTAGCTGCCCACTGCCACTCTTTTATGGGATTACCGGTTGGTTGGGGAGATCTCAGATCTCCTGTGAGCAGCCAAAGAGCTACTTGGCCCTTCAGGAAAGATGGATGGATCACGATGCCTCCAACCGTCCCCACCCCATCTTACCGCCCGCTGCCCGCTCAACACAGAGACATGACATGTTGGAGGGGGGGGCTGGCGTGGACAGAGGAGTTCACAGGTGCCCATTTTTAAATACATTAGAGGACTATTTCAGGGACAAATGAAAACTAGGGACATTCAGGGATTATCCTCTGAAAAGTGAGACATTAGGTCACCCTCGTTTCTGATTTAAGGAAAAAGTTCCATCCTTCACATACATCTTAATACCAGTAAGTAATATGGTTTTGTCTCTCAAAAGCGTAGAATTTATTTCTCAAACTAACCGAAGAAAGTACTATTTTTTTATTGCAGGTGGATATCTTTGTAACCCACATTTTCATAGCTTATAAATTGATTTTTGGATTTCTTTCTGACCTCATGAATTTCAATCATACACGCCTCCCGCTGCTCATGAATCCAAGAGATTTACAGCCATTGTACAATAATACGGAGTAAAAGATCATCCCGAGTGCTCGACGGATTTACTGAGGAACATAAGGGGATGTTATCATTTTAACTAGAGTGTAAAGATGTAATTTATAATTTGGGAATCCTTAGAGAAGTTGAATAAAGTAGATGGTTAATAAATGACAAGATGTAACTTTTAATGCAATATTAATTATGGTTTAAAGTTAACCTGTAATAACCACTAAAATTCACAAATTTCCAAAGAGAAGAAAAAAAATTATTCTTGAGACCATCCAGTTCATTCTGTACTGGGGTTAGTTGTAGAACTGCCTCTTGGGAGAATAGGCAAACAGATATGTCTTGGCCACAGCGGTGTATTTACCATAGGCGCCGTCGTAGGCCTGGCCCAGGGCAGCGCTCCAACCACCATCTCTGCCACTGCCGTCCTCATATCATATCCCAATGCCCTCTGCCATAAACGTACGCAAAGCCTTATAATGCAATCTATGGAGGCCGTGCCATACATGAGGTCAGAGATCTCCAATGTAACCGGTCCAGCGACACAGCAGGGGTGGCAGGTAGGGTGACCACATCAGCCATGTTTTCCAAGACACATATCATTTTTACATATTGCTCTCCAACCTAGATAAAGTGCTGCCCTATGGAGGATGTATTACTGACTAATTGGGCTCCTTTCATGAGTCTATACGTCCCCCATACTCTACCTGTGCTGGTCGACAATATGAAAAACCAATGAGAGTCCTAGAAAACATGGCCGATGTGGTCACCTAGATCACCAAAGAGGGCAGTTACACTGCTGCCCTCCTGGACCAGCTGCCCTAGACTTTGATGGCCTATCCCAGAACAAGTCACGGCTTGGCTATATAAAAAAATATTTGCAAGTAACCACAAGCCATGTCAAAACCAATTTTTCAAGAACCCAACAGTTGTGGCATCATTCATGGTCTTCTTAAGCCATTTATTTAATATATAAATGTAATATTCAATCCCATTTTCTTTCTTTTTAAAATCTTCTCCATGCATTTGGGTTTGTGAACGTGTAGAGACCCAGATTTCTGTTCAGCGATACAGTGATGTCAGGAAGCAGAATTCACATTCAGATCATAAGCCAAAATCGGTGTGGTTTTAGTAATCAACAAAAAAAAACCCAACAGCATGACTGCCCCTTTAAAAACAATTTTTGCGGAAAGTCTCTTCTAGGTATAAAAATACAAAGAAGTAAAATCCAATTAAAAAGAAATTTTAAAACAATTTGTTTATTTTTCACATAAATCTTTGCAAATTTGCTGCTCTGTAGGAAATTCCAGAACAGTGATATATAGTAACCTACTTTCCCAAAGTGAAAATTATCTACTTCCACTGCCAACAAAATTCAACAAAAAAAGCACCAAAATTATTTTTTTTCTTTGCTGCTACTTTTTTTGTGCATGAAAAATATATATTTAATCCCTTCTTAAATCTTTAAGAAAAAAAAATAGCATTTCATGCCTCCTCTTAAAGAACAACGCAAACCATCAATGTTTATTTTTTTTTAAAAAAATAAGGTTTTTGTTGAATTTTCAGACTTTTCTTTAAAACTGCTCCATTGCCAAAACTCAGAGCATTTAAATGGTTAAATTTGGTTCTGTTCCATTTAGCCGGTCCGTAATATGGTTCTGTTCCATTGAACGGGCTCAGAGATAGAAATTCAATTATGGATTTTTATATGGACAATAAGTGTTTCAAAAGCTTTCAGATTAAAAGGAAGAGAATGAGACAATGGAATGAAAATGTTAATTTTAGTTGCGTATAAAGATTCCATTGTCATCCCTCAGCAAGCTGTCTGAATTAAAGTGATGAAGAAACACTTCTGCGTTCCTCCGCTGTACTAATTTCATTTAATTGGCTATCTGCTTTGGTTTACTGAACAACTGGGTGTTAATGATCGTTCGACACTAATAGGAAAAAAAAAAAAACTCACGGAAATTAACTTATTCTGATAAAAGTATGTTTATTTCCAGAACACAACTAGGCTTAGGGGGTATTTACTCTTTATTTCGTGCCACGAGAGGGGAATGATCAGGTGTGTAAAAGAATGTATGGAATCTCCCCCAAAATAAATAAATAAATAATAAAGGGTGCTGACGGATAATTAGTAACATGCAGGCAATTCGTAAGTTGATGGCAGGCGATATCACAAGGTAAGCAAAGACTGAGAGGTTTGGATTTTGACTCCGTACTGGGTTGGGAACAAGCGCGGACGGGCAAACTGGGCAACTTCTTGATGGCCCCGTTCTCCTTCCTTTGCTGCAGCTTGTATGGCAGAACTGGTCATCTAATGTGTGGCTGTAGAGTTTAACCCCTTAAGGACAATGGGCGGTCCCTAAACCCATTGAAAACAATGCATTTTGAGCCCGTACATGTGCGGGCTTTGTCATTAAGGGGTTAAAAGTGCAGCCACGTGGCGGCCGTGCGTATGTCATTTAGCGGCCGCTGGTCTTAAAGCGCCACCACCTTCCTTCCCCAGTCCGGCCCTGTTTGAGAATATGCAAAATGGTTGCACCATTCACAAATCAGTTACCCCCAAATAGATGGGTACTAGACTGGAGATCTTGCTTCGTTTCAGGGGTGGTTGCATGGTGACCTTGTAGAAAGGTAATTGGAGAAAAGTCATTGCGTTTAAGATGCAATGATTTTTTTTTTTCCGCTAGCTGAACAAGTCGGGAAAGGTCACAATAAAGTTTACACGCGGCTTGGCAGTTTCTGAATATGTGAACGTGGTGTGCTGCAAGACCGGTGTTCTCGTGCCTCTAAATGAAATAATCCGTGAACCAAAGTAAGAAATGTTCACCTTGGGCGTATTCTTGGGCCAGTTTTGTGACCAGACCCCACGGTCGATCTAGAGGTGTCAATCTATTTGCTGGATTTTAGCCGCAAGAGATAAGTTGTTAACTGTGAGACCGTTAGCGATAAGGCTCTACAGTAACTTTGATCTGAAATGAGTCGGTTTATTTAAATATATACCCAATTATCTTACATGTTCAAAGACCCGAGATGTGATTCCATATGAAAGTTTTCCGTCTCTGATGTCAAAGCTTGTTTAATAACTACTTTCTGATAATGACACGGTAGGATATGAATATAAAACAAATACTCCATAGACCTCTAATTAATTTGGCATATTATTATGTACGCCGCATTAGTATTCTAAAAAAAATTTTTGTGACAGTTTTTCAACATTTCTAGGTTAATATTACAGTCGTCCATCAGGCGTGGCCATCTGTCTCACCGGCCAAATGCTGCGGGACGACAGCCCAAGAAGATCGGGCTCTGCAATGCGCCTAGACGCACGCTACATAGTCGGCCATACTTACGTCAACAGACAGCCGCTGGCCTTAAGGTGCCAGGATCGCCCCTAATCGCCAGTCCAGCCCTGTTGTCCATTATATGTTTTAACCCATTAAGGACAATGGGTGGTCCCTAAACCCATTGAAAACAATGCATTTTGAGCCCGTACAGGTACATATATGGCTTTGTCATTCAGGGGTTAAAAAAGAAAACATCACAATATTTTTTTTTTGAAAACCATATCTTTAATCTAAAACTAGTAATAAAAATGGTAGACGTTCCTCTTAAATACATCATTCAGTCTAGACCGGCCAAGTGTGTCCTCCTTTCCCTCCAGAAGCCATGTTTCTTTGTAACACAGGCTCAGTTGTCCAATAAAACAGAACAAACCTAAAAGTGACATATCCGTTTATTCTTCATTACCCAGAATCCTCATTTTCAGTAAAAAAAAAATAAGACAAAAAATGAAGTTCTTTCTTCAGACCTTCTTATAGTAGGTGTTATATTTGTTGGAGTCGGCCATCATCGGGGAAGGCAAGACATTTTGATGACAAGTGACGTGATGAGGGATGAATATCCGATAACGAGATACTCACTGAAAAATCAATAAAAATGAGACGCTAAAGTGTTATTTGCATTGATCTCATTTAACGATTGGTTTGGACCCAAAAAAAGAAAAAAAAAGGACAGAAACGTGGATTTTCCAACTCGGAATCCACATTACTCCTGTTAGATTTTGTTTCATTTCAAGTCAGTTTCTATTAGTCATAACAGCAACATAATGGTAAGTGCCAATATAGATTTAATCTACTCTGTTTATCCAGCGGTGTCCTGTCACAGTAAATAATCCTTGTTAGGCATTAGAATTCAAAAATGAAATTCTGGGAAGGAGATGAGTCACTCGGGCTAAGGTAAAGACGCAGTGACTGTATCTGATAGCAATGAAGCCTGTTCCTTGTATTACGGGCTTCTTAAGATGTTTTCTCCAGCAGAGGAAAGAGTCCAAAATCACATGGATAAGTTCTTATTCCATCTTCTTCTTCTTCGTGTTACCCCTCAACGTGATTTTTTTCACCCTTCATTTCCTCTTTTTTCTGCCATGTTTCACTTTATATTGTTTTAACTTCTTTCCTTTCCATGTACCCCCATTTCAAACCTTCTTGATTACCCCATGTGTGAGAAATAGATGGCATGTGGGCAAAGTGGGGAACAGACACATGCGTTGCCCTAGCTTATGGCTTTCCATGTCACATGGTGGTTAGAAGGTCCACGGAGGCAGCAGTTAATGATACCAACGCTAACTGGTATTCTGTTGGTACTCTGCTTGGACCTGAGGAAGTGATGAGTAGAAATATCTTTGAAATAAGAGCAATTCTGTCGAAACAAACATAAATGTCTAGTTTTGCTAAATCCGGTTTGGCGAGACCCACAAGGGGGAAAAAGAAGCAAATGAGTTGCTCAAATCTGCTGTACTTTGCCTTCTTATCTGGGATTTTCAAGACCCTGTCTTTATCCTCATCTTCATAGATATTTGAATGGGACAGAGGACTTCAGCCACCTTCCCAGTTCTCAGCAGATCCCAGGCTTGGAAGGTGGATATGGTATCCAGGGCTGGTAGAAGAAGGTGTTTCCAGTGTATTTTCACATACTGGGTTTAACATCTCATGAAGGCGTTTTGGGGAATCTGTTCTTCTTGCTCCTCTGATGTCACACTTTTTGTGGTGTGACTTCATGAAGATGAGTTGGGATTGGAATAGTAAATTCTACCAATCAGGCGAAGATGTTCTCCACTGGTCCCTATTCCATGCCATCCAGTGATGGCAATCTCATTCATGGGAACATTCTTGGTCCTCCTTGTGTTTTAAGGTGCCACACCTTTCTGCACCTTCGCCCACAGATATCACACATCGCAATCCTTAGCTTTATATATACCTTAATAAACAATGAGTCTGCAAATGTTTTTTAGGAAACTATGACGGATTCACAAAAGTATAGTTATTTAAAACTCAACACATCCTGACAGATCTTCCCCTTTAAGGGTCAATAATAAAACTGGTGGAAAATATCTGGGATCTGGCATCTGAAATAGTTTCTCATCATTAATATCGATTGAATGTTCTCAAGGCATACATTTTTTTCTTTCGAGAAAATAAAACCTGGGGTTATTTAACAAAATATTTTATTATTGTCCCAAAAAACATGTACAGCTGTTAAATAGTAAAAAGTTAATTATAACAGGGAGGGGAAAAATCTTTTGGTCTCTTTAAGGGCAAGAGTGAGATATAACCCTAAACTGGGACTATAAAATAAAAGGTGCCAAATGCTGCCAACGCAAGTGTAATACTCCTCCCAATGGTTAATGGTCTTGAATAAAACATAATATAATAACCAGTAATAGGCTTAAGTAAAATTAAACCTCATCAGTACAACAAATACAATATAATATTGCAAGGTAAAAATATAACCCACCCTTTTTGGGGTGCAGCTTAAATCTGACTGTCGATGGTGAACCAGTTGGTAGAAATCAAAATGTCACCAACAGTGATGGATCATATATTGAACGATATTACAGTCTGGTGTTATCAAACCTCCAAAAAAAATGGCAGCAGGACATGTGCTCCGCGGTCTGATGTTTTCCAACACTGATTGGCTGCTTGAAGCCAATCAATGGAAAGAAAGTGCTTCAATTGAAATCAATGGGAGAGCTTTCTGCATATGCCACGGGGGTCTCTTTTGACCCCCACTAGTGCTGACTAGTAAGTATATCGCATGGCAGGAGATGTGTTCAGCAAATACACCCAACTGGGAGAGCTCTGGCAAAGTGAGGTCATAGTTAAAGATCCGGGACGCCCGTAAGTCAGAATCTTTAGATATTTTTTTTTATGATGCACAACTCATATCTTCTACATCATTATATATTTATACCAATATAAATCCCCAAAGCTTCATAAAATTGAAATACCCCATCCTTCACGTGAAGAACGCTCAGAGGTTTTATTACAAGGACGGGAGACTCGTCCTCACCAGGAAGTTAGGTTATCAAATTAACATTTAGAGAGAAGCGGAGGGGCGGGTATTAAAAGCTAAGCCGTGCATATGTAAGGAGAGATTCACTGCTGCTTGGCTTCTATATCAATTTTTGGTCTGGCAACTTAATGAAATGAGTGTCAAAGTGATTCATTTGGAAGATTCCGCGTTGTCAATGATTTATGGAGCCATCGAGCCTCTCACACTGTTATGGAAGAGGCGTAGTCTTGTAATTAAGACACCAACCTATAAAGCCAATGACCCTGCTTATGAACCCATTGTCAGCGAAGGTAATGAAGATTACGATGAAAACTAAGACACATTGTGTCTGCATTGTATTCTTATTATTGTCATTTATTTGTTTGGAGATGGCATTTGCTTCTTGGCAGGACAGTTAAAGAAGACAACGGGTAATAACACGTTGGAGATATATAATATTGATATATTCCGGAAATAAAGAGGTTGGTGCACAAAATACAATTCTAGAAATATAAGGGGATTAATTTATTTTCTAAAGCAATGACGCCTGGTTCAAACCCTCGAACAGCAACAATATTTCAAGACATGAAGAATGAAGGCTTTCTTTGTTCGGCATTAAAAACTGCGTAGTATTTTACTTGAGAGTATTGAAGAACTTTTTGCTACATTATACTTACTTTATCTAATAATACCAATAACACTAGTTTAGGTTATCATTTCATAGTTAGAAACATCAGTCTCTTAGATGCTTTGATTTGAAGAATCTTCTTATCTACTTGAGGTTCCACAATGTGTCCTGCTGATAAAATGTAGTTCTACAAAAGAGGTTCTATGACCTGACCGATGGTGCAACATGAGTGGTCGATTAATATACATAGGTCTTTCAGTACATCTGTAAAGACGAGAGCAAAGACCAATGAAGAAGAGGTGCTTGAGCCGGTTAGGGTCTGTGTCTGTCTTCCACTTTTGACACGGCAGGTTGGGCCAGATGAATTTGCTGATGTGATGTTCTTTTGGTGGGAGCTTTGTATGGGATCCATGTAAGTCGGTGGGCTGAAGTTGTCTTTAGGCTTAAAGATGCCACTCTGGACCAACCTCTGCTGTTGGACACATATAAACTGGGTACCACTGAAATCACAGGACGCTTCCAAAGAAGGATCCAACAGAACACATATATTGTTAGAGTTTGGTTATCAAAATGAATTTAACAAACCTGTTACCTTCTCCTTGCCCTCATTTGCCATTCTAGAGTTTGATAACTCATCCTCTTAGCACCCTCTATCTCTCTTTACTCTTGGGTTCCCAATAATGTCCACTCTCCCTGACTTGTCACAAGGCTTGGATAAGCAGTGACTACTCCAAACGCCCTCTAATTTTCTTCAACTCCTATCCACCTCTTTGTACCCCATTTCCTTTAATGTCTCAACAGTTTGGGGAAGTATTATTTTGTCCATGAAACTATATGGTTGGGTATACCTTATCATCAGCTTGGAATTTAAATGGTCCAAGACCAAGTGGAGTATAGTTATGTTTTCTTACATGAGGCTAGTAGACTTTTTCTGGCCATGCCGTTAGTCTAAGCTTGTCTCACAGGTACCTATGCTTTTAACATAAACCAACTTCACTTACAAACTTCGTATAAAGTTGACGCTTTGTTGTCACATCATAATCAAGTAACTGATTTGAGAAGATTCAACACCACCGCCATACAATATGTCCTCATATATTTTCATATCCTTCCAGGCTGACAAAAGCTGTAAATCATGACATACTTAATATATCTCGATTAGTTGGAGATGGATCGGTAATATCCCATACAAATCCATCACAAACTTATCAGTATGTCAGAATCTGTTTGGTAATTTATATGTACGCACCTGTTTCTTCTAAGCCATACAGAACAAGCAATGTGTTCCCGATACAGACAGGGAAAAGTGGAATGGTACCTGAATGATACAATCCTTTCATTAATGGACAAGGAGAACACGCTGAAAAGCTGTGACAAATGATGCAATTTCCACGTGCCGTTAAAATGATTTGATATGCTGTAGGGCACTGTGATACACTCATACCCAGAAAACGTTCTGAGCAGAGCCGCCATCAGGGGGTACAATCATTACAGATGTAAGGTGCCCGGTTCTCTTGGGGGGCCCACTCATTGAGACAAAGTCTCTCCATTAAAAAAAAAAAGTTTGGAAAGACATCCCAACTCTCCTGGTTTTTCAAAAGCCGCCTTAACAGCCTGCCTGTGCCATCTTTACCCCCAAACAGCCTGCTTTTTCTATCTTTGCCACTGAAATGATGAGTAGAGGAGAAAATCTTGGTGGTGTGGAGGGGGTCATTTGGGGAGGGGGAGAACAATTTCTGATGGCCCCAAAACTTCTGTACGCGGCCCTCATTCTCAGCTCCTAGAAAAGAGGGGCATCGGGGGTGAAAAGATGGAAAGGGAGATGTACGTGCCAAATAGGGACTGTCTATCCTAGACAGATATAGTTGGTAGGTACCAGGGGCTCAGGGTTTAGATAAAACTCAACCTCCTGGCAATGGGAATGTATGCCAGGCATATACTAGTAACTGGCATAAAGCACGTATTGGCTGGGGATGATATGGATTGTAGTACTATTGCAAAAAAGACTGCTAGAGGATACATTTTCCTTGACACGGGTTCTTATTGTTAATACTTGCATTTTGTTATAAAATAAACCATATTTTATATAAATGGTGAAATAACCAGGCTGGGCTGATTCTTATTAGCAGATGAATAAAAGTTGTTTATATGGATTTTTATTTAAAGGGCTGAATCGGACACAGTTTTTTTTTTCTGATTTCCTCCTAAGTCAATCGTTAGATTGAGAAACTTGGCTTTGTTTTGGATGACATTTCGCTCTGAACGTAAACGCCTGGAGTTTATCTACCCGACTTCTTATTCCAGACAGTTTCACAATTTTCTGTTTGAGCAAATCACTAGTTCCTATCTGGCTGATTGTAGATGGATACGTCTCATAAAGAAGATTGATTCGGTTTTTTGCTTGTCCAGGAATTAATATGCAGCCAACCCCAATAATAACCTCAGTAAGATGGGTAAAGTATGTTATTTCAACAATATCATACATTCAAGTAAAATTATTCAAAAGGTTATAAAAGTGATAAGAGTTTTAAATATACAGCACATATTCAGTATATTTAATTGGGAGCTTACCCTGACCATGGACCTTTATTTGGGTCCAAATGTCTGTTGGCTAATGATTTCAGTGTGTGGTATCATGTAATGTTGTATACTCGTTCTAACCAGGGCAAAGCCCCAATCTGCCCCCTAGGATGTCCTTCAAAGAAGATCTCCCCTTCTTCATGCCAAGTGCCAGGACACGATGGCTTATCCCGGGGCCCTGCCACGCAAGCACCTTCAGCGCAGAGGGATAGTGTTACGAAGGCTGTGCCAGCTAAGCAAAGACCCATGTAGAGTAAATGAACCACGTATTTTAACCAGGAGCACACAACAAGCCCGATCACAGTAGGTAACGTGGCACGGGGGCTGCCCCCCAACAGTGACCACCCTAAGTCTTGGACATAATATGCCACCGACTACAGTGGACCTGTTACAGACATTGGTCAAATCAGGAGTCTTGCTTATGGTGAATATTGCTCTCCATGGGGAGCAAGATTAGAAAATGTGGGTTGGTTAAAGCATGAAAATGCTGCTGGCTCCAGAACCTGGATTCATCACGTGATCTTACCGTTATGGTGGCATGAAGGTCTAACAGGAGGTGGAGCAGAGGTCCCTTCGGACAATAAAAATAAGGGTAAATACTGCTTGCAGATACATAACATTCACTGCTGAGATGGTTCGGGTGCAGATGTTGAGTTCATTCATTTGCATTTTCTCTTATACAAATGTAAATTTGACTGATGACATCTCAAAATATGCCTGTCTAACTAATAAATGGTTCATCGCATTGCAGGACAGCATTCCCCAGCATTCCGATCATATGAGGCATTTGCATGACAAATGGCTTCTCAGACATCATGACTTAAAATAATGTCAAGAACTTATGCAAACAATAAGAAACAGTTGCTCGGCACGGGGCCTAGAAAATGTACTTTTATATATTACCCAAAATGCTGTTTTTTTTTTTCTTAGGGATAACTGACCTCTCTCTCAGTCCTCTGCAATACAACTCACGGACCCTCTGCAGACCATGAGGGTTAAAGTAAGATGCATATAGTGACGAACATTTTATCTCTGCCATCTACAAAGAATGTGCGGATCTTCGTACTTAGCCGCTCTGCACTAAGCTTGCTGCCACTTGGTTGGTTACCTCTTACCTACATATAGTGATCTTCCTTGCAGGTTGTTACAATGTTTCATAAATTCAGGGGAAACAACCAAGAAAAAAAATTAAATATTGAAGAAATATTCCTTAAGGTCCCAGCAATTCGAATTTGCATGCCCTCCCCTGCAACTCACAATATTTGAAGTTACAGGCTCACGACTTGAGTCGAGTCTGGTCAGTCAAGTTACTTGTTAATCTTACAGACCAATCAACTTCTTAGTGAATAGACCCAATTACCTATGTCTTATGATAGGACAACTCAGGCTTTTTAATAGAACGCACTGGGGCTTACCCATGCCAATGCATAGTGATATCAGGGAATTGGGATCAATGATATATTTTGGCTGGATGCTGCCCTGCGAAACCTAGGTCAGGCCCCCAGCCAACCCCCACCACTTACCTCCACGCCCGTCTTGCTCTATACTGAGTGCCAAGATATGATGTCATATGTCAACATGTTCCATTTTGAAGATGTGCGGAACTAAGTTTGCTATGGAGGCTGGCTCTCTGATCTCCCCAAACCACTGTGGCCCTTCAAGGAGCCTGGTCACCCAATGGGACCATCTTGGTCAAGTGGGCTGCCAGCAGCGACTCAGATGTTCACTCAAGTGCTGATTTAAGCAGATGTTAATTTTTATGGCCTTTTTTAATAACTATGTGTTGAGCGTGAACCAACAAATGGTACTATTCTATTTAATATATACATTATTAGGCGACAAGAGTGGATAAATATTGCATCTCCGCATCCACCGCTAAGAAGAAGTCACAAGACCCTTTCAACAGCGCACAAGGTCAGGATTATGCTGTTGGGCCCCGAGCAGTCAATGTTTCTATGAGCAATAACATAGCTTGACCCGCTGTTTCAGGAAGACATTCCAAGTTTTTAAAAAGTGCTTTGCCTCACAAAGTACAGTGAGTTTCTGTGATTTACCATCTGGTCAAACAACATGAATTAATGGAGTCCATTAATCATAGCACGCAATAAAATTTTTTGCTGTATTTCTGGTATTTTAACTGAAATATGTTTTATGCCGCGAAGGAAAATCAGTATGAGATCTGTGTTATTTACTGTTCTGAAGGACCATTGCTACTAAAATATGCTACAATTTGCATGCAGAACAACGGCTGGATCTGTGTACAATGAAGTAAGTGTTGTTCTTAAACATACTTATAGGCATAAGTATAAAATGCCAGGGGCAGGAGTTTTTTTATATATATATATATATATATATATTTTTAAATTGAGCTATGTACTTATCGCTCAGTGGAAAAGAGTCTTATAGCATGAGAAGCAATAATGGTAAGTTATTATATGCTCTCACCCACGTCCCTCCCATTAATTGGGTTATGGTGGACACAAAGACTTATTTAGGTAGGTAAAGGGTAGGTTTATTTCTTGAGTAAAATGTTACATTCAGATGCAACTGTCCTGGTAACTGCCTACCCTCTACCCAAGTGCCCCCCGGTGTTACCGTGTACTTACCTTATCACTTTGCAGAATGGCGGGTTATGATGTCATATCCTAGAACACGGCGTGTAGCGAGGCAGCCACGTGGAAGTTGTGGTTGAGGTCTGTACAACATAAAAACAGACCTCAATCAATTTCACAGCGTGGGGGGCCATTACGTGATGCCCACTGCTTGTAAAAGCACAATTATGGGGCTAATTAGTTGGCAATGTGAAATTATAGGGTGCAGGACTGGAGTTATATTTGAGGCATAATTGACACAATGTCCCTTTGCAGGTTGCGCCTAGTTTAATGCTCAGAATATTTACAAAAGTGGGTGTGGTTACCACCAAGCAACACCCATGAGCTTCCTGCGGCTCCTCCATCTTTATGTGGAACGTATTCCTTGCCACAGCAAGAAAACGTATTGGGAGGAAGGGTAGGTACCCCAAAATGTTGTAAAGCAGACTGATTTTCCTGTGACTTAATATATTTTGTTATTCCAAATTCCCATCTACTTATAAAAGGTTTTTTTTCCCTGTTTCGCCACTTTTTCTTGATAACTGACAGACAATGCCCTCGTCGCTCAGATGTCCTCGTTAGCTGCAGAGATCCTGATTGGGATTAATTTAACGATCCGTTGGCTGTCTTACTCTTGAATATGTATTAAGTAGCATGCATATATCAATCATAAAACCGCAAGAAACTAGAATTGAGCTCCATTTCACAAAGTCAGCGCACGATTCACAAAAAAAAGCTTAAAACAGTAAACTGTAAGTTTATTTTAATGTGCAAACAGCAGTATGAAATCTCCGCAGTGAACACAGGTCCAGAGAAAGGGAGATTAGCTCCAATGTCAGGACAGTCCTAAATTGGCACTGTTGGCAGATATGACCTGGAAGGTAGGCTGTTGATATGATAGTATCTACAATTGGGTTCTAAGAATCTGGGCTTCCAGCAGGGCTGGACCGGCAATGACGAGGCGTCCCTGGTACTTTAAGGCAAGCGGCCGCCTGTTGACATAAATGCGGCCAATGGCTGGATATGCCCATCCAAACATTACGGTCATATCCAGCCAATGGCAGCTCGATGTATCACCCAATCTGCCACCCCAATGTGCGGCGCTATTGGCCACTGGTCCATCGGGCACTTCTACACTGGACCTCCGTCAGACACCTTTCCATGGTAAAAGCCTAACCGCCATCTTGGTCTACGAGGTGGCGGCAGTTCCATTACAGCCAAAATTTTTACTACTTTGGGGCCCTCACCATAAAGTTACATCACTGACCCCGCAATACTGCTGTCGATAGAATTGATTAGATGCTGCCTTGTAATTAACCTATAATTAAAGTAATGTTTTCCATAATAAATTCAGATGTTCAAATCCGACTTCAGTTAGCAAAATGTAATAGTGATATTTAGTACCTAGCATCCGTATGAAGCTCGCCGGATCAGACTGGATAACTCGCGACAGGTTTCATTTGTTTCCATGGTTTAAAATCACCGTAATCATTGAGAAATAAGACATTTAAATCTAATGCTGCCCCCTACAGTTACTTTAGTAGAATTTGATTTGCTAGGACAAAAAAAAAGAATCATTTTTAAACTAGAACCCTCATTCTCGGTTCAGAGGACGCAATGCGGCTGTACTATGACCTCCTGGGCACTTTAGTACATAAACATGGATAACATATTCAATTTACTTCCAGGGTTGTAGAAAACATTGCAGTAAATGTCACGGTATTTTTCACAAATACTCGTCTGATCTTCAACTGACCCAAACAGGGCCAAGCAGTTATTCTCCTTTGGCATTTAATTCTTTGAGAGTCAGTAACATTAATATGGTCACGTATGATTATGTGTGTGCATTACATGTGCGCATGCGTAGATACTTGTGGGCTTATTCCATGCTCTCACCCTTTATACATGAAACCTCCATTACCTTTAAATTATCCAGACCATCATCAGGGGCTCCAGTTTAATAGGCATTCTTCAGTTCAGTGGGGTATTCCGTGGAAGAACGTGGCACGGGAAGTTATTGTAGGACCTTTTCGGACAGTTTCCTTGATATCTCAAAAATCCATGAGTGGAAGAATCAATTAGGTCCTGTTCTTTTGGTCAACGATAGAAACTGGAGGCTACTGTTTCATTTTCCCTGCATGCAGTTGACATGGTCGGAAATTACTCCAGGGCGTTACTGGGAAGAAGGTAACAGGGCAGTCTCTTGCTCTATGACCGATATTGGGAATAGAGAGCTGGAGCACCATCCATTAGGATTTAAATAATTTGTTGAGGTCAGATGGGACCTCAATGACATTGGCGTGGACATGCCATCAATGGGAGTCCAGAAAGGCATGTGGGTCGGAGAGTGTTGGTGAGGGTTCAAACTTCCTGGAAGGGTGCTAAGTGCCCCTTCCAGGGGTGGGGTGGTAACATGGGCAAAGTTTGCATGTTTTTTTCTATTGTGGACTACCTATGTAGACAGGTTTCCGGATAGAGGTTATCATTTGTAGAGTTGGGGCGCCACTTGTTGGTGTTGCAATGGCTGGTGGCAGAACAAACTTGTCAAGGTGGTGTCGCAGGTTAACTTCTCACACACCTTGTATGGGTACAGTTTTTGGTAATTTTGTTCCATTAGTAATGATTTTATTGGTCAATAAAAGCTGGTCCCTTCTTTCTCAAAAGTCACACGTGTTGCCCTTACCTTCAAGTTTTGGGGTAAGATCTTGGATCCCAACCCTAAGGGGAATATAGACCTTTGTTGCACCTACAGGATCAGGCAGGAGAACATAATAACAGCCAGTTCTCCAAAATGTACATTTACATATCTTAACGTAAAACCCATACACTGCTTTTTTTTATGATTTTTTAATAATGAATATTATAAATAATAATTAATATTATAAATACTATTATAAAGTGGTGACCGTTCTTAATATCTATGTAGGTGACCAGTTAACCTTCAAACAAGATTATTTCATGAGATATTATTACTGTCATCAAAGATGAGACTTAAAACATCTGTGTTCTTTTTTTTTTACAAAGTTTATAACAAGGGCAGGAACATAACATATAGCGTATATAAAAGATGACACCGTAACGTTATTTATAGAATATCTTCTGAGTCTGCAAAATTGTCAGACGTATTTAGGACAACAGGGGGGGAAACAATCCTGAGCGGATAAAATTGAACAATCATTTGATGTATTTGTTTTGCAGGCACCATAAAAAGGGCGTGTGTCGATGGAATTATGATTTTCACTGCGGCCAGAGAGAACACAGCATCAAAAGCGCATAATCCGTGCTGTTCCTGTACGGTTGGTCTGGTAGATGATGAAAAAAAAATTGGAATATCTAATGCAGAAGCTGAAAACGAATGTATTTACCATTAAAATGTTTTTATAATACCCATTACTGGCTTACCGCAATGCAAAACATTCTTCTTCCATACAAATAGGATAGTATAATAGACAATAAAGTATTTTCACCAATTACATTTCTTATTATTGCAATAATTGCAGATTTTTCTTGGGCAGATCTGGGATAGTTGGTCCTTCAGGGCAACCCTTGATCGTTAAGTTGTTTGCAAGGTAGTTCCTAACTTCATCCACTAGTTATGTCTACTTATTTTTCTTTAAATGAGTTGCTATCCCCCACATCCCATAGGCAAAAATACCTAGGATCTCTTCATTTACACCAAAATATTATTTCCGCGCCATCTCCATCTTCTTCTGATGGACCTTCAGTGGACACAAGGACCAGGTCCCAAAGAACAAGATGGCCGAAAGGACATCCATAACAAGGGAAGAAGCCTGCTGCTTGTGTTAGATGTTATTTGTTTTCCAAAGCATTAAATGGGAAATAAGCAATTCAAAACACATAAAAAAAACTTTTATTTTAAGAGAACAACTATTATCAAAATGTTGTGTAATTATACGTCTGCTTAAACACACTTTTAAGCAGAGAAGTGCAATTTTCAGTTCCATGTAAACGTACATCTGCATAATATATGTTGTTTTTATTTCGTAGCCAAAGAATTCAGGTCCTCATGAGACGGTTTAGAATCCTTATCAACCCAACTCCCTCTCTTCGCTAAATTACAATTAAATACCACTTTACCATGTCTGACACACACTGTATATAGCGGTAACTAGGGCGTAGGAGTCTCTAAGGCTATCAACCTATCTTATTTATATGTTAAAGGTATCTTTACATTCAAATTCCAAAAGGGGACCAAACTAATAAATGGATGTCGTCTGGCACAGTAGGAAAACCATTAACGACAATGTCTCCACCACCATAGGCTTAAAATTTGATAGACATTCCCTATGAGAAGGTTTCTTACCTACACATGGAGGCCTTGGTTTACTTCATGCCAATTTGACTTCTCCGCATTGTTCTGTACGTTCGGTTTTCCATTTAGGTACCACGGTATGGTGGCTCTTACATGACCCATGTAACTGGCCAAATATATTTTTCAAGTTGTCTAAGTACTAGCGCCAGCCCTACCGCCGGTACAGGTAGACTTCAGAAACGGGACCGGCGTGAGAAGAACTTAGAGGTACGGCCGGGACTTCATTGAGACATCCGAAGGAAATGCCTAGTGGTAGGTGATCAGAAGTCCTCGTCAACCGGTGGCTCGTCATAAAGAAAAATGCATCATCGTGGCATTAGGAATTATTTTAAGAGAGATATATGAGAATATTTTTAAATGGGGACTCTATAGCCACGCTTGCCCGGTGCGCTTTAAATCTTATCCCCTTAATGACAAAGACCGTACATGTACGGGTTCAAAATGCATTGTTTTCAATGGGTTTAGGGACCGCCCATTGTCATTAAGGGGTTAAATAAGTTATATGGGTCATCAATCGAGTGGGATGAAATCGAAGACGCCCTCAAAGTGTTTATATAATAGAATGTCCAATGCCGTAAACGAAATGTTATTCGTCAAGTAGACAGCTGCTTGTTCGCTAGTTCAGATTGTGCTTCCAGTAACGTGTTTTTTGGTAATAGAGAATAACGGCATTTTTATCATGCATTGCCAAAAATACAAATGACGCTTTTTCGTCAAACATCTCATGAAAATATAGACATCTTATCAACACCCCATTATACCGATTAAACCAGTTTCATAATCTTTCAAAATTGAAAAAAATATATATATTTTTAAATATAAATAAAAAATAATAATAATAAAAAAAAAATATATATATATATATATATATATATATATATATATAAATATCAGTACCCAAGGTTTCAGTTATAACAAGCAAAAAAAAATGTTTTGTCTCAAAAAAAGGTTTATTTTTTTTAGAGAAACAGCACAAATCATGGGGAGAAAGTATCAGGAACAGGACATTAAGATGACTGCTCCCCATGGTAAGTGCATAAGGTTGGCTTCTAATACGTATATATTCCTTATTTTATATATATATATATATATATATATATATAAAACCGCTGCAGGGCTAGGTTTTTCCAAACGTTACACTTCACAGGTTATTGTCTTGTCAACTCAGAGCAGACAAAATGAAGATGTTCTAGATGCGATCAAGTAAATATTGATCAAGCGCGATGAAGAAAAAAAAAAACCCTTAGGGCAGCGTGATATATTACAAGCTCTCCGACTGCGGTCAAAATTAAGAATTGAAAGTGAATTACTGGAAAATGACTTTACTTGAATAGGTTTTTGCAGGATACAATCGTGAAGCGTGATTCTTCTCCTTCGAAGTGTTTGAATGGGATATTCTTATACCCTTGTTACTTTACTTAACCATGCAAAGTCAACAGTGTATTACTGTATAGGGTTAAATAGAAGTCCTAATAAATAATAACTGATAGAATTTAAGTTGAACACATAACTTTACGTATTTAATTCCTTTACGTATTTAGTTGCTTGAAGCAGCCAATCCGTGGCAGCAAAGGCAGGCTGGCCATAATTATTCACAAAGGGCCGGTCCGACCTGTAGGACTGCATGTATGTCAGAGTGAACGTAACTGTATGAGTGTTTGTGTGTGAACATGCATATGTATGTGAGCATGGGTGTGTGTGCATAAGTGTGTGTGAGCATAAATGTGTATGTGTTATATTATAAATTTCTGTACAATTCTGCACAGGAACTTTTTGTGAAAACTTTGCGGTGAGCTCCATAATCACTTATATTTGACCTCGTTGTTTGAAGGACACTCTTTTGCAAACCAGCCGCCTATGTGGATATCTCCTAGAAAAGCAAGAGGGTTCCTTCTGAGAGTAATATCTGAGCTTCTTGACAGTCCTGTCAAAAAGGCCATTTTTTATATGCATCAATTTCTTCGACGCATATAATTGAGAAAATGTAATAAAATTGGAATAAAGGAACCAACTATAGGTTATTCTGCTCTCTATCGAGAGGAGGCTTTTGAAACGTATATGTGTTTTGGCTTAGTACAGTGCATGAGTGATGTTTTCTCCGACTGTATGAGTCTGCAGCTGCATATCAAACATAGCTTAAAAGAACTGTCACTCACAATCACTCATCATCGGCCTGATGAATGTGCCAACAGATAAAGGCTAATTGGCAGACGGGCCGAGGCGGTTTTTGATGACATAGGGGAAACAATAAGAGACAGAAAGCACCAAGGAAAGTTTAGAGAGAATAATCAAGGGATAAAAGACGTTTTAGCCCACAAGACAGCAGAAGCGTAAAATGAGCAATTTAAAAACCAAGACGGAATAGTAAAAAAAGGAATTGTGGGGGAAAGTAAGACAAATGAAATTGCAGCTTAGCAAGCAAACAGCTCAACATAACCTATAGTAAATACCAATTCAGCGTTGGTTATTGGTAAGATGCTAGAGTTCCTTGCTAGGGCTGGGCAAGGCAGAGTAGATCATATGGCTCGGGGACAGGTCAAGAACCCTGGTAGTCTCAAGCTCAGGGGCAGGCTGCCCAGGGAGCCAGGAGGGCATATTCAGTCCAAAAGTCTTCACTAAGGGCCAAGGCAACCAGAGAGAAAACAGCAGATGAGGTAAGGGTGTGAGGGAGGAAGCGAGTGAGAGGGTTAGGGAAGATAGAATGAACATTCATGTAGTTGCATGTGAGCTTGAATGTGTATGCATAAGTGTGTGAGCATGAATGTGGATGTGTAAATGTGAATAAGTATGAATGTGTGTGTAACTGTGTGTGAGCATGAATGTGGATGTGTAAATGTGAATAAGCATGAATGTATGTGTAATTGTGTGTGCGCATGAATGTGGATGTGTAAGTTTGAATGTGTATGTGTTATTACGTGTGCGTTTGAATGTGTATGTGTTTGAGCATAAATGTGTATATGCAAGGGTGTGTGTTATTGGATGTTTACATGTAAGCGTGTGAGCATAAATGTGTATATGAAAATGTTTGTGAGTGAGCATGAATGTATACGTGAAAATGCATGTGTGTTAGCTCGAATGTGTATGTGTAAGCGTGTTTGAGAGGGAGTATTTGTTGGGATGAGTTGAATTGTAAGTCAAGTAAAAGTAAGCTAGTTGAAATACATTTTAAAAATGCATAACATTATTTTTATCTCCAGTATTAATATTAGTTTATACCGCCAACACGTTCTACAGAGCAGGACAAAAACCCGTAACTACAAAAAGAAATTTTAATTTTAAAAAAAACTGTAAAACACTTAATAGTACCCAATATTGGATACATTACCGAAAGTAAAACACACACACCATCTGCACAACCACTATGTGACAAACTCTCCTTGAGCTTCGAAATATCTGAAGGTGAGAGCGATGTTTCCCTTAATTTATGTTTTTTCTCCTCCAAGACATATTTTTGGCACCTAGTAAGTGTTAGCCCTACTGACGTACCGCTGAATTAGTTATTAGTCAGATTTATATAACAGGAACTGGCATTAATTGAATATTATCAGACACAGACGGCAAACTGAATTATTATTTTTAAAAGGAGATTCTTCCGTAACAGACTTGCAGACCCTCCGTCAACCTCCGTCAAACCCACGCCATTCGCTTTTCATACTTTATTTCAGCAATAAATGTACATAACCCACAAAAATGTCATCAGAAGTCTATAAATTATCGTATTACCAGCCAAAAAAAAGCTGCAAGGGACTATTTTGGTGACATCACATTTTGATTTCTTACTGTTCTAAATTATCCTTTTGTTCAGCGGCGAGATTAACAGTCTTACTTTTGTCATTAAATATACGGATGTCTCGCGCATGAATCCAGTCGAACTCTTAACCCCTTAATGACAAAGCCCGTACATGTACGGGCTCAAAATGCATTGTTTTCAATGGGTTTTGGGACCGCCCATTGTCCTTAAGGGGTTAATTGATATCGCTTCTCGTTGGCAGATACTGACCTGATTCATAATTTAAATATCCATCATTATCCACTTTCTCTTTTTCTCTGTAATGGAAAAGCAAAATTGCTCTCATCTTTTTCCCAACTCAGCTTACATCAAGGAAAAGTATCTTTTATTTATTTTATTTTTTTTTTAAATCGCTTTTTTATACTTATAACCTAATTGAAAACTCTTCAGTGTGTTTTTTAAAGTGATAGAAAACTCATTTTAATCCAAGATTGTCCATTACTCCATTACAATTGAAGTATCTGCTACGCGGCTAAATGAATATTGTTCCTCTGTAAGTTTAACCCCTTAAGGTCAATGGGCGGTCCCAAAACCCATTGAAAACAATGCATTTTCAGCCCGTACATGTACGGGCTTTGTCATTAAGGGGTTAAAGTTTTCCTTCAATCTTCTTTTTTGATACCAGGATTGGAAGAAAAAAAAATAATTACGAGACTTTAAACCAACACTCCGCGTAAGTGCAATTTTAGGGGGAAAAAAGGCGCTTTTTTTTTTTTTGCTGAAAGGTTTTTTAATTGCTACTTCTGTGAAACAGCTGTCAGATGTTAGCCATATGCTTCGTTCAATATTTTAACAGAATAAGTAACAGGAAGTGCTATTGTCTTAACTTAATATATTTATATAATTATATATATATATATATATATATATATATGTGTGTATGTAAAACATATTTTATACATATATAAATATATATATATATATATATATATAAACATTGATTTGATCTGATGTGGACATTTTGGTCGATTAACTTGAAAAAACGTGGTTTAGGTATTTTGCTACATTCCAGGATTGAAATATTTGATAGCCAAGAAGAGCCTTTTTGAGTTGTTAATATAGCAAATTTCATACTCCCCAACTATCCTAATTCTAGAAAGACAGAACCGATTTGGGTCTGTTACCTCAACAAGCTGTTAAGAGTTCAACGCTGGGTGTATATATATATATTCGCGGATAAGCCGATTTTAGGTTAAAAAGTATATCAAAAAAAATTGGGTTGTCTGGATATGCTAGAGAATGTGTGTGGGTATGTTAGTGTGTGTGTCCGCCTGAGTATGCTAGTGTGTGTGTGTCTGGGTGTGCTTGTGTGTGTCCGAGTGTGTCTGTGTGTTAGCGTGAGTTTCTGGGCGTGTGTGTGTTAATGCGCGTGTCTGTGTGATAGTGTGAATGTCTGGGTGTGTGTGTGTTAATGCGTGTCTGTGTGATAGTGTGAGTTTCTGGGCGTGTGTGTGTTAATGCATGTGTCTGTGTGATAGTGTGAGTGTCTGGGCGTGTGTGTGTTAATGTGTGTGTCTGTGTGATAGCGTGAGTGTCTGGGCGTGTGTGTGTTAATGTGTGTGTCTGTGTGATAGTGTGAGTGTCTGGGCGTGTGTGTGTTAATGTGTGTGTCTGTGTGCATGTGTGATAGTGTGAGTGTGTGGGAATGTATGTTAGTGTGTGTCTGTGTTTAGGTATACCTGCAGATATGTTTATCCGCCAGTATATACGGTATATGTAATTTTTCCAAAATGTAATTTTTTACATTTTGCACCCGGGCCATCTGGCACAGCGGTCACATGTCTCTCCAGCAACAGATCAGGTCCTACGCACGTAACCAGCCAGTGGCCACACTTACATCATTTGGCAACTGCTGGCCTTAAAGTGGCAGGGCCGTCTAGTTACCTGCGGTCCGAACCTTAAGTACGGTAGTTCACAACTGACGAGACACTTAAGGTTACCCAAGTGCCTGGTGGAACCCTAAACGTGTCTATGCTACTAGCTGAGGTCGAAATGGTCGAGAAGCACAGGGACATTTGGTCTCTTTAACAATATAAGTGAGTAGCGGAGGAGAAGGCACTTGAGACCTTTCCCCTTGGAGACCATTCTTGGGTGAACTTTGTTGTCCCCATAGTTTGCTTTAACTTTTAAAGATCAACGTGAGGTTTATGGATCAACACAGCAAGGTCGTTCAAAGTCACGTAGACCACATACATCTAAATGTGTCGCACGCTGTTATGAAACTGACCTCATTTTGGTCGGCTGATATGACAACAGATTCTCATGTTCCACGTATGCTCTGTGTAAATGATTGTTATATGCAATGGGGTTCCGCAGTCATTATGAATGATTACTGACCACTCAGCTTAATGACTTATAATGAATATGACGCTATATCTGAGTGTACTCTGATAATTCTTTATCAACTTGTTCTGGAACAACATTGTCAGTTTACCCCTGATATACCAGACAGACCACCAAAAGAACCTTCCTTAAAGGTAAAGATTAAAGAGTAATATGCCATACAATGTTACACGGGAAACTTGGCTTGAAACGCTTTACAGAGGCGCATGGCTCTTAGCCATTCAGGTTTGTGACCCATTAGTAGAGAGGGGCGACAAAAAAATAAAATAAAAATATTTAAAAAGTCGAAAATGCCGAAAATGGCCCTTTCTGCCCCCAGCTGAAACTTCAGGAGAATAATGACGATGGGCTGCAGCCACAGGTAAAGTAAAAAAAAAAAAAAAATGGCATTTTAAGGAGGAACAACCCTCGACTACCTAAAACAAAAGTATTTAATTCAGGTAGAATAGGTGAAATAGCACCCTTAAGGAAAAATGTTCTCTTGTGAGAGTTGACCTAATAATAAATATTCTTAACGCCTAAATTCTGGTTCAGTTTCCATTTCCACCCCGGATGGAGCCGCGGCGCCATCTAGTGGTTGTGGAGAAGAAGCCCTCAGACACTTTGTTGTGTTTCTCTGCAAGCTGAATAAACTCAATAAATTATTCTATTTCCCGTTCAATAAATCGTGTGAAACTGGGTCCAGAAACAAGCAACACAAGCATTATATATTTTGTTTAAGAGGAAAGACTATAGCAACGGGTTTTAATTAAACTTGAAAGAATACGCTGAGGTTAGTGTTATTTAATGGGACAACAGACACTGCTTGCGTGCATTGTATTCATATTTGGGACTCTCATATACGACCATCATATAGGCTTTATTGATTAACTAAGGGGTCCTTGGCGAGGGTTCAGGTGGTGAGACCCCCCTTAGGTATCCACAGAAAGCACTCCAACTGATTTGAATAGGTGTTCCTTCCTGCCACTGATTGGTTGCTTTAAGCAGCCAATCAGTGGTGTGAAACGAGCTGAAACACAACTCTCCCTTACATTGAATAAACTCCTCTGCATCCTTACTTGTGTATCGAGCTGAGCTTGTTAAATTGTGACGAGCACCTACGCATGCGCTGCTTTATGCACCATTCACCCACCTCTACGTCCAAGGCCGGTGGCTCTACTTGGACCCAGAAGTTCAGAAAGTTTAGATTGTGTGTTCCAGGGAGTCTCTTCCGCACAGAATGAATGTTATAGTAATTTAGTTAACATGCATTCACTAAAGCTGCAGAAAACAAAATGACTTACCTTTATAAGAAGCTGCAGCACCAGAGTTCCAGCACAACATCTAGTCCATGGTCGGACGTTTCATACAGGCTCAGATCTTCTTGGTGGAGAAACGTGTTAGCGTTGGCCCTTCTTAATGAATAGCGAAGTAATAAGAGTAAACTGACCTACTAACTCTGCCTTTAGTGAATAGACCTGAGAATGACCAGCTCAGCCCTACCAGATGCTTCCCCCCCCCACTTAAGGTTGGTTGACTGTTTAGACCCTCGACTGCCTCTTAAAGTAAGAGTAAGTAACTGTTTCCACTGCGGAATACTCTGCCGATCATCTATATAATTACTGCTTTCCCAAATAGTCAAATTCCTTCTTTACCGGAAGGATGGGAGACTTCCGATAAACGACCGATTTGGAATAACACAATAAAACACCTAAAAATATCAAAAGGCGTCAGCGCTCGTACTAAAGATCGCGTCCCCTACGATGAAGCCATCCGCCAACACTTTGATCTGATCTCTGACTGAGTGTGCGAATTTATTTAAACGTTATTGGGAAGAGCTCTTAAACCTTTTCGATAACGTGCCAGAAAAGACAATGGTACGTGGGCAATAAATTCAAGTACACGGGTAGTACTTCCAAGCAGATAACAAGCCAATAGCCATTTTAGTTGCCAGGAAGTATGTAATTAATGTAATACTGAAGAAATGCCGGGTTCTTAAATATATACTTGTGGAGAAGAGAACTGAATAGCAATATGATGTATTTTATTAAAATTATTAAAAAATGAACTACGATGTCCTTCTGGATTACCTTGGAGTCTCTCTTAAAGAAACAGTAGTCCATAATACCCTCATAGGTTCTATATGGATTGAATTGCCCCCTATTTGAGCACTCTCATCGGGGCCAGACTGGGGATGGTAAAGTGGCCATGACACTTTAGGGCCAGTGGTTGCCACATGACGAGCGGCCACAAGTTACAGGTTTATACTCTTGCGGAGTGAGGGAGTCGGCATCCGTAAGTACGAGTCTCTGTTGGCCACTGGGCTAAAATCAGCCAGGGTCAGCTATACATTGCTGGATCCAGTAGGCAGAAAGACCATGTTTACACCCATGTTTATTTTTTTTTCAAGGCTTTGTGGAATGTATAGGTATAAAATGGGAGGGGCATGGGGGAAAGTGGGTGTGGTTTGCTAACATATGGGCAGGGCGTAGTTTGGAATAGTTGAGACTAACCATTAACCCCCCCCCGAATGATGTATTTCGGTGTCTTCCATCATTAAAAACCAACAGAACACAGATAATAGAAGGCTTATTGAGTAAAAAAACTCAATTTTGGACCGTACTGACTAAATAGCGAGCAACCTAATCTATGAGTATTTTTCCCCTATAAATAAGCCATGTCGTTCATTATACAGAATGATTTCACAATGCTCGCAAACAGCAGACGACTGCATTAAAGGCAGCAGAATTGACAATTAGGCGTAGGAATCATCACATCCTCACAAGGTGAGAAGTTAATGGAAGAGAGTGAAACATAACGTAACGCACAATACTTACTAATAAAGAAGATGTTCTCCACATCATAAAAAGGCAATTCATCATATCACTTAGCATATGAATCCATAAATGATAGCAGCAATGTCACTCATTTGGCTCAGATACAACAGGGAGGTTAGGCGCACATGTCCAGAGGAATGTATTATACAATGAAAACATTAATATTCTGTTTGAGCCGCATCGGTGGAAGAAAAGTATTAGACAGACTTCAGCCTCGGTGGTGTTTGAAGGCTCCAAACCTCCAGCCTCCTACACAGAACACTTTTTGTGTTTGCATTATGGAAGAATGTATATTAAAGTACTCACAGATCCATGGACAATAAACTGTTCTTTTAAGGCTTTAACGTGACTTACCAGACATGATACAGTTGGATGTGCTTGCATGCTAAGACTTGTGAAAAAGCTCGCAGTTTCAATCTGACAGTTGCTCGCGAGGATACGCGACTTTGAATTTTACAAGTTACAGATGAGGGCATTCAAGTTCAATGGGATCTCACATGTCCTCGCCTTTAACTTGCAAAACAAAACATTGCAATTAGAAATAGAGGTCTCCAGGATTCTTCTGTCACGTTGTGGGCAGTGGGGTGGGGATAATTAAATAACCCTTGGGGGTATACATCCTTTTATATTCCCCTCTTCCCCATTTGCTGGTAATGTAGATGGTGGTTAAATATTAAAAAAAAAGCCCTATGAGAGGAATGGACCCACAGATGTGGACCTCACCCTCCATCCTGTTGCCAGTGCAATAGAATATTACATTTTAAAGAATGCCCCTTGGGGGCTTTTGTTCAGCTCATGTGCACTTGCACCTTCTGCATTCATGAAGGCAAGTTTTTTTTTGGGGGGGGTGGTTGAGTTGGACTTTTGTCTGCTGCAAACTCTAATTTTTTAAGTTCCAAGTAGCCACACCTTAGTGAATAGATACCTTGCTGTGGCTGCAGAATTTCCCTAAATCCAATCATTTTAATATCAAAAATGAAAGCCATTTTTTTAACCAGATTAGGATTGTTCACAGTATCCAGCTGTATTTATCATATACAATTATAATAATAATAAACAAAACGTGTATACAATTGTGAAGAATGTAAAACAATGTAACTCTTTGATACTTTGTTACATACATTACATGGTGATTATTCTGCGTACAGATAACACGTCCTTTTGCACACAGACTGTATTAAGCAATGTGATATTTTTGCTAGTTTCTGAAATGCAGACATTCCTGGTTCATTTAGAGCCACACAGAAGTTAAGAATGACTTCTCTTCTTTGACCACTAGATGGCGCGTTTATCCGTATCCGAAAACTTCCCTTTGTCCCTTTATCCTCATGATAAGAAAAAAAGTGATGCATAACGTCATACAGACATACTATCTATACATATACACACTCACACCATATATATACAGTCACTATCTATCTATATACACTCACACTATATATATAATATATATAGTCACTCACACTATATATATATACATAGTCACTCACACTATATATATATATAGTCACTCACACTACATATAATCACTCACACCATATATATAGTCACTCACACACTATATATATAGTCACTCACACTATATATATAATATATAGATATATAGTCACTCACACTGTATATATATATATATATATATATATATAGTCATTCACACACTATATATAGTCACTCACACACTATATATAGTCACTCACACACTATATAATATATATATAGCCACACTATATATATAGTCATTCACACACTATAGTCACTCATACACTATATATATATAGTCACTCACACACTATATATATAATATATATATAGTCACACTATATATATATAGTCATTCACACACTATATATATAGTCACTCACACTATATATTTATATATAGTCACTCACACTATATATATATATAGTCACTCACACACTATATATATATAATATATATATAGTCACTCACACACTATATATATAATATATATATAGTCACTCACACACTATATATATATATAATATATATATAGTCACTCACACACTATATATATATATTTATATATATATATATAGTCACTCACACACTATATATATAGTCACTCACACACTATATATAATATATATAGTCACTCACACATACACCCCCCCCCCCCTCCCGTTCTGTTTCTATCAGTGTGCAGGCAGCACAGGCTGCTCCTTTAATGCGGGCTGCTTATGAAAGATGCATGGCGCCGGCTGAATATTTTATAAGGAGGAGGTCTGCTCGGCAGCCGCCGGATAGGTAGCACCGCGGCCTCCCTGCGCCCTCTAGTCAGCGGAAGTCTGGCTCCCCAAACATCCGCCCCTGTGCAGGAGCTGTCAGCGGCCCGAGTACCCCCGAAACAGTCCAGCAACTACCCCCCGAGCAGGAGGGAAGCGGCGGCCATGAACCCCAGCCCCAGCAGCGACGGCTTCCCCGCAGTGCAGTGTGAGTACGGCGGGCGCGCTGTGCAGGTTCCGGGGCCGGTCGCGTCCTCGAACCCTGGAACCTGCACGCACCCTGATACCATTTAACAACAAGAGGCAGCGCGTGGAACGCAGAGCTCCCAGCATGCACCGGGCGCCGATATTGGGGATCAGTCGGAGAGGGGGCTCCCCGGGTTCCGAGGGGTGTGGGGGGTGCCGGCCTGCAGTGTGCTCGGCGCCTCGTATTCATTATTAATGAGCGGGGTAACGGAGAGCAGGCGGGGGGGTGCCGGCAGATGCGAGCTCCGGGGACACAATACGGACACTTATTTACATTAACAGCGATAAATATTTACATTAATAGCGATATTCACATAAATAGCGATAAATATTTACATTATTACGATATTTATATTAATACTGATAAATATTTACATTATTACCGATATTTATATTAATACTGATAAATATTTACATTATTACCGATATTTATATTAATATTGATAAATATTTACATTAATAGCGATAAATATTTACATTAAATAGCGATATTTATATTAATACTGATAAATGTTGACATTACAGATAAATATTTATATTAATGCAAACATTAATACGGTTATTTACATTAATACTGACAACCCGTATTTTTATTAATACTAAAATATTTCTATTACTACTCATAAATATTTACATTAATCCTGAAATATTTATAGTAATGCTGATAAATAATGATTACATTAAAACTGATAAATAGTATTTTTATTAATACTAATATTTACATAAACACAGAAATATTTACATTAATCCTGATATTTCTATTAATGCTGATAAATAATATTTACATTAACACCGACTCGGTAACCTGCCGGATACCCTGGGAAATCCGTGTGAATAAGAGACTTTTGTGCTGGAATATGGAATATACCGTGTGGCCGTGCTGTGTAGGTATTGTGATGAATGTGCAGGGCGTACACGCGTGTAACACGTATGATCTCTTGCTCATTCTTGGTCCGTTGTTCTGGGAGTTGTGGTTTGAAAACTGCCTGTTCGGTGAGTGCTAGAACGGGTACCCAGCAGGGTTGGTAAATCTTCGTATTGAGTAGATGCTCAGATCGGTGATAGCTATGAGACTTGTAGATATCTGTAGCTGTTGCTCGCGGGCAGGACTCGGTCTCTTGGCGCCCGGGAAAGGACCACCCTGAAGCTGCAGCCCCTTATGTTAGTGGAGGGGGCAGCAGTGGAAGCTGCAGCCCTGAACCTGGTATGTTGCTCTGTGTCGCTGACCCGATACATTAACACCCCCCCCGACGCTTCAGGCGTCCAAAGTGGGGTACCCATGTTGGAGGCACGGCTAGAGGTGATAGTGGGTGTGTCTGTAGGCCTGAGTGGGCGGGGCCACTGGCATGGCTACCAACCCACCTAGCCAGACAAGCCACACGCTCCTTGGGCTGTCGGTGGAGATGACGGGATCTCCCTAACTGTCTCTCAATCCTCCCTGACTCACAAATAGTGACAGAGGGGCAGATACCCGGGGCAACGAGCGGCGGGGGCTGGCATCTTCTGGCCTGGGGGCAGCAAGTGGCCCCATCAACCTCTTACCTACCCACTGGTAACATACGCTCCATACACACACACACGCTAACACACTTATACACGCATGCTAATGCACACTACTAACACACACTCATGCTAACACACACTACTAACACACACTCATGCTAACACACACACTCTCTTTCACACACTCATGCTAACACACTCTTTTTCACGCTCTTATACATTCATGCCAACACACCCTCACGCATACACATCTATATACACTCACTGGCATGCTTACTGCCCCATTACCCTCTCTTTCACTCACTTACCCCCCCTCCCTTACCCGGGCAGCGGTTTGTGGGGCAGCCCCGCTTTTACTGCAGGGTCACGTATATATCCATCCTCGGCCCGGGCGCTGGATTAATAATTCACGTTCCGTGAGTGTATAGCGACCTCTGGATTTATACAGGATACTTATGAAAAATTTACGTCAGCCCTGCAGTATGAATATTTCATAAGCGTCCTGAATCAAAGGGGGAGGCCTCGGCGCCGCGGATAAACCGAAGCCGGATACATAAGCCGGAGAGGCACCTTTCTGCGTCTCGTACCCGGACCTTCCGACCTTCGCGGGGCTCATCGCTTCAAGCCGTGATCGTAGACGGGAAAATATATATATATATATATACCGGGCGGACGACTAAAACGAGCCAAAAGCGGTGGAAATGGAGTGGAACCCCGGCGCATGTATAAAGAAGAATCCGTGGCGCTTCTCGTGCAGCGTGTACCCCCCCCATATATTAATTTAAAATCCTGCAAATAAAGTACACCAGCAGATAAAAACATCATTTCTCTTACAAATAACATAATTACTTTAAATTAGAATAAATTACATTTACTATTTAATCGAATTTCTTATTATCTCCCCCATTATTCCCACCTTCGTCTTCTTTCTCATTGTTTCTCCTTTCTTCCCATCTCTCCTCTTATTCATTATCTCTCCCCCTTTTTTTCAGCTCTCATATTTCTCATGATCTCTCCCCTCTCTCTTCTTTCTCTCCCCTTTCTCTGTCCTGATTATTTCTCCTCTATTTCTCTTTCTCGTTATCTCTCCCCTTTCTTCCCTTCTCTCTTCTTTCTCTTTCTCTCCCCTCTTCTCGTTATCTCTCTCCCTTTTCTGCATCTCTCATAGTTTTCATTATCTTCCCCTTCTCTCTATCTCCCCTTTCTCTGTCCTGATTATCTCTCCTCTATTTCGTTCTCTTTATCTCCAATTTCTTATTATCTCTCCTCTTCTCTTTATCTCCAATTTCTTACTATCTCTCCTCTTTCTCCCCATCTCTTATCTCATTTCTTTGGTGGAAACATGATGTCTGTTCTCCTCGTTTTCGTTGTTCTATCCCGGTGCTCAGGTCGGCAGCCGGTGCGCTTTGTGTGGGTACAGGTAAACGGGGGGGGGGGCTGTGTGATCAGACCTCGCGCCCCCTTTATTTTGGGCAGGGTAGAGGAAGGTCCTCCAGCGGCCGGCACAATACCTGACATCCCTTTCCTCGTCCTCTCCAGTTCCCAGCGCCGTGCTCGTGGAGATCACGGCCGACATCCACATATGTGGCCTCTGCAAGCAGCAGTTTAACAACCTGGACGCGTTTGTCGCGCACAAGCAGAGCGGCTGTCAGCTCGCCGACACAACAGGCGCCGCGGGGGCCGTCCAGTTCGTTCCCGGGGAGAACGAGCCGCCGACATCCACCCGAACCAATACATCGGAGACCCAGACCATCTCGGGTAAAGCGTTGGGGCCACTTATTATTTTATTTACTGTGAGAGAATAATGATATATATATTTATAGAGAGAGAGAGATAATTTCCCTTTTCTCCACTTTCTGCCCCAGAATTTGTTTACGAACATGGATATCAAAGCTTTCTGCCCAACGAAAGCTCGGGGGTCTCCGCAGCGCCGAAGTACCGCTCCAAGAAGAATTCTGCTTCGGTGCCGCAGAGGAAACACTGCTGCACCTTCCCAGGTAAAAAAAATAACGTGTTTTATTTGTAAGCAGAAAGATGATTTTTGGGACGTTTCCTGGCTAGAAACAGAGTCTCCCGGCAGATCGGCCCCGCCCGGCCCCCGTCTGGTCTACCTGTTTCTCCTGCTGTAAAGACTCAAACCTTAATCAGTCGTTGGTCTCGTCTTAGATTCAGGAGCTGTATCCTTATCCCATGCATGTTTAAATACCCTCACTGTATTACCCTCTACCACTTCCGCTGGGAGGCTGTTCCACCTACCCACCCCCCCTCTGAGCAAAGTAAAACTGCCTTAAATGACATTACTCCCTATTCACCTATTATATATTTTCTTGGCAGGTTGCCAGTTCAAAACCGCTTACGGCATGAAGGACATGGAGCGGCACTTCAGGACCCACACGGGTAATTACTGGTCTTGGTTGGCAGGCGCCCAGTGGCCTCGCTGTACTTGTTAGTAACGGCAAACGCATTAGCTTGGAAAATTCTCTGTACATTGGCTTCGAGATCCTGCCAACGATCCTTCCGCTCAAACGTACATTGCTATCAATAACCGTTTCCGGGGATCTGTTGAAGCAGGCTGGGTGAGCATGATGGGAGTTGTGCCCTCTTTTTCAGACTTTTATTTGACTTGTTTATTTTGGCAACGAAACCTTAGAAAAAACAAACACAAATTAAATGATAGTATATGAAAATCAAGATAAAAAGTGCCACCCCGTATTAAAAATTAGGGTTTCTAATCGATTGGTAAACGCATTCTGAAGTGCATCTAAATAATAAATACATTATTTTTAATCCCCCCCCCAAAAAAAAGTCAAAATAATGTTTCAGAATTAACACGGATACAAGAAGTTTAAAGGGACACCCCAGGCATCATAAGCACCTCAATGCATGTAGTAGTCGCGTGATAAAGGGCCATTGGAACACAGGAGTGATGGGAGCGATAAAGGGCCATTGGAACACAGGAGTGATGGGAGTGATAAAGGGCCATTGGAACACAGGAGTGATGGGAGTGATAAAGGGCCATTGGAACACAGGAGTGATGGGAGTGATAAAGGGCCATTGGAACACAGGAGTGATGGGAGTGATAAAGGGCCGTTGGAACACGGGAGTGATGGGAGTGAGAAAAGGCAATTGGAACACAGGAGTGATGGGAGTGATAAAGGGCCATTGGAACACAGGAGTGATGGGAGTGAGAAAAGGCCATTGGAACCCAGGAGTGATGGGAGTGATAAAGGGTCTCTGTACGCCTATGAAAAGATTCCATTAAAAATCAGCCGTTTACGGCTACAATAGTCATTTACAACATTAACCCCATCTGCGCTGGATTTCTGATCCATTTCATGTTATTTTAATGGACAAAGTGACCCCAAACATTTGAATGGTAATGTAAATATAGGATTGCCGCTTTTAAAGGTCTGGGTTTTAATCTTCGTCTGAAATGCTTCTTGGTATCTGGTTTCTGAAGCAGCGTTAATTATTATTTTATTTATTTTTTTTACTTTTATGCACGCAGGAGATAAGCCTCACAAGTGCGAAACCTGCGGGAAGCGCTTTAGCCGGAAGGACAAGCTGAAGACGCACATGCGCTCTCACACCGGCGAAAAGCCGTACAAGTGCAAAGAGTGTGACTATTGTGCCGCCGACAGCAGCAGCCTCTGTAAGCACCAGCGCATTCACACCAACGAGCGGCCCTTCAAGTGCCAGATCTGTCCGTACGCGAGTCGCAACTCCAGCCAGCTCACCGTGCACCTGCGATCGCACACCGGTAAGTCCGGCTCCTGCTAGTCCGACCCTTTATATACCGGCAGCCCCTCACAAAAAAAAAAAAAAAGGATTCTTGCCGGGACAGAAAGTTTTACCCCCCCCCATTTGTCCCTTCACATCGTGGCTGAATGCAACCCCCCCCCCCAAAAAAAATACTAAAATACTAGAAATGAGCGCTTATAATCTTACATTAGCATAAAACCCAAAAGTAATTTCCAGAGTGTTTTTTTATCTTTATATTGTTTGAAGTTGGATACTTTTTATTTATTTTTTTTTATTCTTTTTTGTAATATATATCTCTAAACACGGAGCCTCGCAGGATAAAAAACCTAAATGAATCCTCGCGACGCGCCGATCTGCATACCAAAGCTTTTAAAACCCATTTAAGCGAACAAGCAACAGCTCAGTTACTTTGTTTACCGACGTATAATATTCTCTGTCTTATGGACGGAATAAATTGAAAGGAAAAAAAAATATATATTTTTTAATTTATTTATTTTAAAACAAAATGCAGCAAATGGATCTCTCCTACTGGTATTTTAATTAAATTCCTCTTAACGCGCGCACAAGAAAGTAGACTCCGCTGTAATTTGAGGAACCGGAATACACGCTGAGAGTTTAAGTTCCCATCGCGCTAAAATAAAGTATAGGTGATCACATTTTTTTTTTTTAAAATAAGGCCATTTAAATGGAACTGTAAAAATTCTCAGCTTTGCCCAAATTACCTTATATTTTGTACGTTTTTGTATTATGATTTTGCGATGCGTATTTTAAAATTTGGATTATTTTACCCTGGAAAATGGGGCAAAACTAGCGTTTAATCCGCTTCCTTACAAGGGCAGGCAGAACAACAACAACTTAAAATGGGTGTAGAACGGTAAAATGTAGTATTTAGTACCCCTTTAACTAAATAGCGTCCTCGATGGCACCGTTGACTTTCCTTATTGTCTAAAAACATCTCTAGGACTCTGCAGAGTGACTCCTCATATAGAATTACAAATGATTCTATTGCTCTCTATTCTTTAAATTGCTTTTTATTGTTTTGTCCCCCCTATTAGTCTTTCCTCCTCTTTAGCTCAATCTGACAGCCTGACAAAAGAGAAGAGAAAGGAGCCGCGATCGTTGTGGGGGTAGAATTCTCGCAGCGATCGCTGCTGTTGTACCTCTGAGGTCAAACAGTGTAGTAATGGGCGGAATGAATATACATAAGGCTCGTAACCTTTCGAAAATGTATATATATTCGGCTTTATGTAGAAAGCGGCTGCCGGTGGGAAGCAGGGATCGCTTGTGCCGTCAGCGCGTTTTGACTTAGACTGCAGCGCCATCTAGTGGGCAAACTACTTTTTTTTTTCTTCCCTGTAAAATAATTTGATATGAAACAAAGCTATAATTGTGATGTCCATGTATTTGGTCAATTCTATTATTTGTTACATCGATTTTCAGGTGATGCCCCTTTCCAGTGCATTCTCTGCAGCGCCAAGTTCAAGATCAACTCGGACCTAAAGCGGCACATGCGCGTCCACACCGGCGAAAAGCCGTACAGGTGTGAGTTTTGCGACTTCTTTTGTGCCATGAAAGGGAACTTGAAATCTCACATAAAGATGAAACATAATGCGGACACGACGTTCAAATGCTCCGAATGTGATTTTCAGTGCGGCAGCAAAGCGGATTTGCGGCAGCATTTACGATCGCATCTCCCGGAGCAGCCGGTGAAGTGCTCCGAGTGTACGTACTCTTGCTCCAACAGGGCCGCTCTGAAAGTCCACGAAAGGATTCACTCCAAAGACCGCCCGTTTAAGTGCAGTTTCTGCCGTTTTGATACAAAGCAGCGGAGTAACCTGACCACGCACGTCAAGAAATGCCACGCCGACATGGTGAATAGCGGCAAGGCTGCCTTGTCGAATACAGAAGGGGATATGCTGCTTCCCATCCCCAGAAAGTACAATTCCCAAAAGAACGACAAGGTGGAGGCAAAGAAGGCGTACAAGTGCGACCTTTGCGATGCGTCGTTCGTCCGAGAAGACTCTCTGCGGAGCCACAAGAAGCAGCACAACGAGTTTATCATCCAGAAGACGCCGGAGATGTCGATGCTGCAGCTTCAGATGGAAGCCGCGAGGCAGGATAATCACCTGGACGGGGTCCCAGATAAATCCCCCGACGCCGTCGCGTTTGGCGAAACCATAAAAATCATTATCGGCAGCGAAGGGTCTGAAGAGGACAACGAAGACGAGACTATGGCAGACACGGAGTCTTCCGATGTCATCAAGAACATCCAGAACCACATAGCCAGCAAGCAACTGAACATGTTGAGGCACGTCAACTTAATGGCGTCTCCCAAAGCCAGGCTATCCCGTGCCCGGGCGCAACAGATCATTCTCCCTGCCTCCCCTGACCGAAGCGGCAGCGTGGAAATACGAGAGGAGGTGATACCCAACGGAGATGCGGACAACCATGAAAGCTTCGTCTCGAATCCCAGCGTGAACGGCTCAGACCTCGAAAGTCTCAATGATTTAATTCAAGAGGAAACCACAGAAGTGACCGTTGTCATCGGAGAAGACGACGTCAGTGTTTCAGGGTCTTCGTCGCAACTGTCTCCGGCGTTTTCATCCTCCCCGCAGGACGAAGAGTCCAAACAGGACTATGGCGTTCACGGCGAAACAGATTCCGAGGTTCTATGCCCTGCAGATTCCATAGACGATTGACTATGAATACCTTTATGGTTATGATTTCTTGGGCGGTTTTACCCCCAGCTGTGTCCTGATCACTGCACAGGCCTTTACATTTCTCCTAATGATACCTCAAAGTGCAGGCATTTTTTTTTTTTTTTCAAGGGTGGGTACATCGTTTCTCACGTTGCCTTCACTTTGCGTCTCCAGTTATACCTGGTCCCTGGCTTGGTGAAACCTGAGGAGCTTTGGCAGTGATCGCGAGACTAAATGTCGGAATTCCATCTAAACAAAGATCCCCCCCCCCCTAAATATTAAGTTATTAATATTAGTTTGTCTCGAGACACAGTTTTGTTTATGAGAAATGTAGTTTGTATCCAGAGTTGTAAGATGCATGGGCATTGCCAATGATGTCGCGAGTTAGACCAATAAAATACTGCGGAGTAGGATTATCAGATGGCGTTTTCCTTTACAAACTGGAGCCGTAATCAATAAACTGTTACTTTTCTCTTTTTTTCCCCTTTGTTTTCTTCAACCTCGTTATATGGCTGAACCCGCAGCTTGTGTTCCCATCTTCTAGAGTAAATGGACTCCCACTAACCGCGCTTAACTGGCTTACAACTCTCATAATGCTCAGCCAGAAGAAGTAATGGTTTGCAGTGGTCTGTCCCGTACGCCCTTGACGGTGTTTAAGTGAATTAAAATAAAGCACTTACCTGACACAGAAGATCCTCTATAGTCTCCAACCTTTCCACTGATTGGCTGCTTGAAGTAGCCAATCGGTGGTAGGAAAGTGCTCACATTGGAATCAATGGGAGTACTTTCCACACGTGTGCTCAGGGGTCTGGATAGAGCCAGTGATTGGAGGTGAGTGCATCACGTGCCTGCAGATGTGTTCTAGTGAATGCTTCTCCGGCATGGCTTTTAGCTGGCGGTAGGGAAAGGGGCAAATGCATCTACAGAATACCCCCCCCCCCGTGCAAATGCAAGAGCGACAGCCCAAAATTTTAAAGGGGCTATCTGTTTTTAAAGTGCACACGATGGCTGCAGTGTTCATTTTACGTTTGGTGAATAAGGGAATATTACAATTTTTAAATAAAAAATTCAAACTTGAGCATTTTTAGATTTAGGGTTTATGTGCTGATCTTTCAGACCTCCATAAAGGGAGGTTGATATGTGATGGAACTGATATAAACACCTTATTGATTAGCCATTAAGTCAAGTGTGCCAAGCACAATACAACAATATGCTGACACCAATATAGTTATCTCCAAATACACCCCCTCTCTGGGTGCGGGTATTCTAAGGGGAGACCTGCGGGGAAAGATACCGCGTTTGCCGCTGTTTGATTTCTTGTATGTCACGATTCCGTGTACTCCCTCCTTTGTGGTTTCCAGCAGAGGCTCTGACCGCTGATTACAGTTTGCTGAAAACTTGTGAACTCTTTCAAATATTTTCTTCCTCTTGGTTAAGTTGTGAGGCCGCACTTACAGTCTCCTGCAGCCAGAGGGCGCCAGATATCCAGTTACAACCTGTGCTTTTTTTCGATAATGTGAAAATGGATGGTTTTTACATGAAAATAAGACAAATGCTAGATGTTTTTATCAGATTGCACTATAATTATTATTATGTATTCATTTACACTACCGTTCAAAAGTTTGGGGTCACTTAGAGATGTCCTTATTTTTGAAAGAAAAAAAAATAGTGGCCATTAAAATAACATGACTATTGTAGCTGGAAACAGCTGATTTTTTAATGGAATATTTTCATAGGTGTACAGAGGCCCTTTATCACTCCCATCACTCCTGTGTTCCAATGGCCCTTTATCACTCCCATTACTCCTGTGTTCCAATGGCACATTGTGTTCACTGATCCAAGTTTAAAAGGCTAATTGATCGTTAAAAAAAACATTTTGCAATTATGTTACAACTAGAAGTGTCCTTGTTTTCCATGAAAACAGCTATGTGATCCCAAACGTTTCAACATTAAAAAGGACAAGCAGCGCAAAGCATATCAATTAGGACTTACGGAAACAAAAAGGAAAGGAGCAACGTGCTCAAAGGAGCTTACAATTAAAAATACTCTCCTTAGTGTGAAATGGTTACATGTCTTGGGGGGTGAAATTAAAAGTAACTTCAGTCAGTTGAGCCATAAAATTGTAAGAACCCGAAATTCCAGATTTCACTCTTGTTGGTTGATTGATGCATCTCATTTTGTCTTCAATATAGATATAATTATGTCCCTAAGTGATAGTTATCAGATTTACCAACACCCTCCCCCCCCACACACAAACAGAGTTTACCGGGGGATTTCTATGGTGTAAAACTTTAAATAATAACTCTTTAATTATGGATATCCTTATTGCGGTCATCATAGATCCTGTAATTGGTTGTAGCTTAAATTCTTCTGCCGGTGCTATCCGGTCCTTCTAATTCCGGTAACAGGTCCGTCCACCGATGCACGTAATGGGTTCATCCTGCTAAGTTTCTACCATCGCATTAGTTCTTGCATCACACCTTTGTATTGTTTCTCTTTACTTTATTGCATCACAAATATGTTTTATTTTTATTTTTTTATCTATGTAGAAAGATCTGACATCTTCATATAGCCTGACAAGTATGTTTTAAATAAAATAGTCTATTAACGTCTCACGTTAGTGGGGCAGGAATGAGTCTAGGAATAGCACTGTATGCTCTATAGGGGACACTCCAGTCATCATATATATAGATTAATGCCTATATTAGACGAGAGACCCCTTTAAATTTACGCGGTGTCCCCCTTGCAAACACATGAGGGGGTTCTGCAGACTTTGCACATGCATTTAACCCTTTCACCACTCGCAACTAGTGGTTGCGCAGAACATGTGGTCGGCCAGCAGGTGATATACATTACTTACTTCCAGTCCGCTCCAGTGCTGGTTGGCAAACGTAGTGCAGGGGGGCTGTGTAATGAGACCCCCTTGTACGCATGGGCAGAAAGTGCTCTCATTGATTCCAATGGGAGGACTTTCCTGCCACTGATTGACTCAGAGGAGGAGGGGAGCAGCAGCTTCTCCTTAAGATAATAATTGATTTTATTCATTTTTAAGAATGCATAATAAAGCATATTTAAGAGGCCTTCTTTCCCTTAGAAAAGGTCTGCTTTTGTTGGATTTCTAATATTTTTGTTTTGGTTAATTTAATCCTAAATATTATTAAATTTATTAAACATGCAGAGCTATAAAACTTTGGGAAAGTGAAATATTTTGTTTAAATAAAAAACGAGAATCCTACAATAGGACGTTCCCTAGACCTGAAGTCTTAACCGCTTTTCTGCAGAGCGTCTAATCGCTTGGAACCACTTCTGTTTGTGAAATATCAGATAAAATCAGCAGAAGCCACAATATAAAATTGTTTAACTTTTCCATCCATCTGGGGATGTTCGCGTTCCACCAACTGATTTTTTTTTTTATTTTTTTTTTTAAATTGCTCTTATCTTTATTTCATCATCTTAAAAAATATATATATATTGTTTGGCCACAAATAGGAAACCAGTATATTTACATCTCTATGCGGGAGACGGCTGGGGATACTACGTATTGGTTAAATGTGAATCAAAAAGTCTTCTTGTGACTTATTTTAATTTAAAAAATGGGTTAGCTTCAAGGTGAGATATTATCATGGGTTTGTTATATTGATTTATTTCTTTTTTTGATCGAGTGAGAAAAATCACAGTTGCGCAACAGGTGGTGGAAATCAATGGAAGGGATCCAGCTAGTTAAAATCGCTTCTATCGATTAAGGTTAATTAACCGGTGTCCTAGGTCCTGCAGAACTTTTGGACCACCTTGAACCTTAAATCAGGAGGAAGAATGTTTTAAGAAAATATCCATTAAAACACTACCCATAGTGAAATGCCATACCTTCCATAGCCCCCCAAATGACCATATTAAATACCCGTCACGCACACACACATACAACCCTTATACCAGGGCCCGCTACCAGTCCAGCGGTACTGGGCAGAACCAGCACCTACTTATAGTAGTCGCAAAGCAGTTGAGTTGAAGGGTATAAATCTTTATATTCTCTCTAGAACACCCAGAAAGACAAAAGGTTACGACATCATGACTTAAAGTGGTTGGGAAAAAGCAGTTGGTAACTTTCTAAGTGCAGGCTACTTTCTCAAATACTACTTTCTAAAATACTCCTTCAAAACGCCAAACTTAACTTATATTTTATTACATTTTGTTAGATTGTAGCAATTCTTGCCTTGTCCCGGTATGCTATACATTAATGTATAAATAATTTTGCTAAATAAAAATGATGTCATAATTTCATGGGATTTAAAGTAGCGCATATAATCTATAAGAGTCGGTATCGCATCAGAAATACGCGTTAGGGTGGTAATTCTTTTATACATATTATTAAGGTAGCCATATATTTGGGGATTGCGTCTACCCTGCGTGATACCTTCATAAATCACCCCAACTGAAACCCATATAACTAACCTTCATTTTTTTTATGTTTTATATTTTAATTTTTTAATTGGTTAAATTAAAAAGGACGTTGCCACATTTCAAACTGATTGTAAGCCACCTTCTCTGGTGTTTAGAACAAACAGAAGTAAGTTTTTATTATTTTTATTTGTATTGCGCTATCCGATTTCTAAGCTCTCTCCAATACGGTTATGTATGAAAAAAAATAGACAAACAGATAGGGAAATAAATAATATATATTTCTAGTAATATATAATAAATTATTTATTTTTAGATATTTTTGGGGAAGCAGGGGTATCGCTTGCTAATCTGGGATAACATTATGATGAAAATTCAGAGAAAGACAAACTAAAATGTATATTTTCTTTTACTCTGTTAATTAGTGGCTGACTTCAAATTACGGGACAACATAGGACACGGTGACCTGGGGGTCAGGAAAATAATGTCTCGGGTATCTCTGGATATTAAAACCTTTTCATAAATGGAGTTTTCTTTCTTTCCAGTGTATGAATTATTAAAGTGTCATCTCAGTTAGTAGGAGTTCGTTCTACAATAAACTGTAATTGGAGCACGGAAGATCAACGGGAACCTTAGGATCAACAGCGAGGATATAATATTTATATTACCGATATGGTCTGAGTGATTATGTATACCGGCGCATTCATTTATTCAAGGATTGAGACAAAACATTAGTTACACTCGAGTGTATTAAACAAATGAACCTTAGGAGATTTGGCTTTTATTCTGAAAGGTTTAGTAATACGGATGACACAAAAACTTTCAAGAAGCTTCTATGGCAACAGCCTATCAGGATAATGTTTGTAATATTGTATATATAGATTCAAAACATTAAAATTCAGTGGAACAGCGCCTTTAATACATAGTAGCAGTATACAAATGCCATCCGTGGAATTGTAACCAACCAGTCGCACATTCTAATTCCTTCTAAATGTTAAATTTATTCTGCACACTCTAGATCAGTCTACGCTCTAACAATCCTATTCTGTGCATTCTAACCACCTGAATTCTTACTAACCCACCCAGCACATTATAATTACATCTATACCTTTCATGTTTTAATTACCGTATTTGCTCGATTATAAGACGACCCCGATTATAAGACGACCCCCCAAAATCTGAATATTAATTTAGGAAAAAAAGAAAAAGCCTGATTATAAGACGACCCCATAGGAAAAAAGTTTTACTAGTAAATAAATAATAATTCATGTAAACTATTTGTTTGTTTTTAATTTCCTTTTATTTACCAACCTGCCCTCCAGTTATGCACATCTGCCCCCAGGCATGCCTTATACCCTCCTATATGCCACTCTGTCCCATGATATGCCTTTTAACCCCCTATATGCCACTCTGGCATATAGGGGGTTAAAAGGCATATCATGGGACAGAGTGGCATATAGGGGGACACTTACATACTCAGACACTACCCACCCAGACACTTACCTACCCACTGAGACACTTACACTTACCTACCCACCCAGACACTTACCTACCCACTGAGACACTTACACTTCCCTACCCACCCAGACACTTACCTACCCACCCAGACACTTACACTTACCTACCCACCCAGACACTTACCTACCCACCCAGACACTTACACTTACCTACCCACCCAGGCAGGGACAGCGCAGTACCGCCGGGTTCCGGTCTTCTGGAGGAATCTCCCCAACCGGCTCTGCTTCCCCACAGTGGGCGGGCTATCCCGGGAAGGTATGCGCTTATGCAACCTCGGCTGCTGCCGGCACTTTCGCCAGCGCTCGGTGATAGACGCCGGCAGCAGCTGAGGTTACCATACAGGAGGATCCAGGTCCCCTGCAGCGATGCGGGGGATCTGGATCTTAGTCTAATAGTCAGACCTCATTTGAGGTCTGATTAGAAGACGACCCCGATTACAAGACGAGGGTTATTTTTCAGAGCATTTGCTCTGAAAAAACCTCGTCTTATAATCGAGCAAATACGGTAAATATGAACTCTAACCAACCAATGCTGCACAGTTTAGTGACATCTGTATTGTTACCAATCATAATTTTTCATATAATTTCAGTAGAATTCTACACAACCCGTCCTGTGCATTCTAATTGCATCTGAATTTGAACTGAATTATAAGAATGTTCTGATTCTGTTTAAATTGTAACCAAACTACCTTCCATCTGAGTTGTAACCAATGTACCCCACACATTGTAATTCCATCAAAACTATGGAGCGCATTCTAATTTAATTTGAATTGAAACCAAGCTATCCTGCACAATCTAATTCCGCCTGAACGGTAACCAACCAGTCTGGTGTATTCCAATTCCAAGCTGTCATATATACTTCAATAACCAAACTATCCGGCACCTTCCAATTCCATCCAAATTGTAACCAAACTATCCCGCACATTCCAATTTCATCCAAATTGTAACCAAGCTATCCGGCACATTCCAATTTCATCCAAATTATAACCAAACTATCCCGCACATTCCAATTCCATCCAAATTGTAACCAAACTATCGCGCATGTTCCAATTCCATCCAAATTGTAACCAAACTATCCCGCACATTCCAATTACATCCAAATTGTAACCAAACTATCCCGCACATTCCATTTTCATCCAAATTAAATAGAAAATCCAATCTGAATTCGAACTAACCCATTTGGTGCATTCTAGTTGTACCTGAATTTAAACTATCCTGTCTAACACATTAATTGCATGAGAATTCTACAAACACTATGCAGTGCATTCTAATTCCATCTGAATATGAACCAACCTGTCCTACCTTTTCTAATTCCTTCTGAAATCTAACAAAACTATCCTTCATATTCCAATTCAATCCAAATCCTATTTTTTCTGTCTCACGGCTACCCAAAAACACCATTTGATTGTTCAAAATGTATAATGTAATTGTTAACGGGATGAAGAGCATCTAGTCTTCTGAGTCCAGGCCAATGTGTCTCTTACCGGACTTAAATGTCCCCTTCGGTGACAACTTATAGTCTAATGCAGAAGCAATATTTTTTCCTTTACAAACGGTTTGTCGGGCTGTAGGAAGCAGGAGTGCGACAAGATGTCTTTTGTCAATGTCCCTCTGTCAGACGACGAGGATTTACATATGGGTGTAAAATTGGACAGCCCCAAGAATAGCTTTTTGAAGCCATTAGCCCTGAAAGCTAATCAATGATAGAACTGAACAGAAAGCACTTTTCCGACCGACGTCAACACAGAACCGTTTTGTTAGCATTTTTGCTCAGACGCCACCGCGCAGCTGAGAGCAATAACATTCGCTGATCGACGTGATTTAATGGGGTGGCGTTTGATATTGTTTCAACTAATTAATAGATCGGACAAATTTGGATGACGGAGCAAGAGCGAGGTCCATTGGTTTAACCTTACAGCCGCTGTGGGAACATCACACATACACGGATGTCGCTGTTCAACAACCGGTTTGTATCGTCACAAAAGTATCTACTAACGGCCAACGAGACATGGACCTCAGTCTATTGAGTTTAACCATTTATACGTCGTTTTTAAACCGTTATCAGATGTGTACTGACGTGTCTCTAATTCACTTTGCCATATTCCTGGTTGTTTTATATATATATATATATATATATATATATACCTATAATGACTCAGAGCATAAGTAGTTCTATATACGTGTGTGCCCTCAAAATGCCCCGTTTCATTGAAAAAATCTTTATATGGCAAATCGCGAGGGTGAGAGGGGCTGAGGTTGGGAGGTAGAGTGTCAGTGCGCAGTGTTTCCTTTTTCCGGTGGGACACCGGAGAATTAAATTGGGATCCTAGGACTGCAGTCTTGCATTTCGCTGTCCGAAAAGAGGGGCGGAGGTAGAGCTCAGAGGGACATTGGGATAGAGTGGCTAAATCGGGACTGTTGGGAGGCATGATATATATATATTTATATATCTACCGGTATATGAAATATCATGCTATACCAGTGTTGGCCTTTAGGTGTCGCCAGCTCGCTTTTCCAATCAGCACAGGGCGCTGTCATTCAACAGTCCCTTTAAAAACACAATTACCTACTGTTATTACTCCTATGCATAATAATAACCTTTTCCACAAAGATAATACTTCTCCTTTAAAACATTTACAGCTTTTTTTTCTAATACTGCGGTATTCGATATGAACGGGTTACATGCCTTAAAATCCATGCTTGACCTCAGGTGGGAATCCAAAACTGGAAACTTCCAAGGATTAGCCAAATGTGAATATGAATCAATCTAAGCTACCTTTATACAGGATCCAAAGAGCTTACAATCGAAAGTTCATATAACCGCTTCATGGCTTTGATGCCGTGACATGATTATTTTATTGTCGGTATGAAATGCGGACTTAAGAAAAGATATTTTTGGGGGTAAAATCTGATTGGGTGAGCGTTGTGAATGTAAAAAATTCTCTCTCTCTCTACAAAGATCATACAGTTTGGCTTCGTCCGTAGTTAATTAAAGCGGAGGGTTTTGTTATACAGTTATACGGTGACCTTCCAGATGACTTAAGGATATCATTGTTTTTCAGAATGGAGTTTCAGCTGCATACCTCGGGGCCATAAACAAAAGGCATTAAGTTGCATATGTTAGCAAGCAGTGGGGATGAAAAATCACAATGTTTCTATTGTCATACAAAAAAGGGGTTTTAGAGGCATTTCTCTTCCTGTAATCAGGCTAACACCTTGCTTCGTAAAAGGAGACGGACCCGGAGAGCCTTAAACTTTTGTAAATCGGCCTTAGAACAGGATATTGGCTTCTACATATGCAAAATAAAATTATAATCGCCGCGCCGCAATAACAAATAAAAAAAGGGTTGGGGGGTCTTTTTCTATTGTCCCGGAAACATTTCCTTACAGTGTTTTTGTTTGTTTTTTTAAGAGTAAAATCTTAATGCTTGGGGGGGGGGTGTGTGGAAAAGTTACATTTAAAAAAGGACATTGTACGGAACAGTTTTAGGGGGAAAAACTAAGAATTTGACAGCAGATAAGAACCATTCAGTCCATGGAAGAATCACGGGTTAAAACTGTATAAAAACAAATCAAGAATTGGAATTTCACGGCTTTTAGCACAATTTAATTCATTTGTCAAAACCTGTAGCTTTTTGTTTGGCAATTAGTAGAAATAATTTAGTTTTACCTCCGGGAAGCTGAGATCTGTGGGATATGGTGGCTAAACTAGCAGTATCTAATCAAGTTATCTCCCTTCTCCTTGCTCCACCCCTTTAAGGTTGCCTGAACCAATCAACAACAACCAGCAACTTAATAATACCAGAGAGACGACGTATTATGGAGGAACCACCATGAAGATAAGATGGTTGATCCCATAGTGTCACCATAAGGTGGGCTTCTAATATATGTATATTTTTTTAATCGATATACATCATTACATGGGCTTATTAAACGTACAGAACTGGAAAATGTAGGCAGCGGAAAAAGTAACAAAGTTGCATTTGAACTTAAAGTTATTATAAGATGTTGGTACCATGATCAAGTTCCTCCATTTCCAGAAGTAGATCCTACTTTAAACCAGAATGATGTATACTTTATAAGATGGCGTTGGGAAGGTCTACACTTGTTCCATCACCTTTCATATAGCTGTTGAAGTTCTTCTGGTCCCATCAAGGTAGTAAGAGCTCACAATCATAAGCCATCCCATCTGGTGTGTTAGACGCACAAAGCACCGGTTTATAAACGGCCGGTTGCCCAATCCAACAGTCTCATATCCGTCATCAGGCTACGAGTCAGTAGTCTCGTGCATCTCCCACTCTTGTGAACCATGGATGGTCCCACCTGCTCTAAACTACTGATCACCCAATGCTCCGGTCTCACGACCTTCTGAGTCTCTTTCCAGCTGACCGTGGTCGCTTCTTATTGCTTTCTGCTCAGGTGAAACCGAAATCCCACGTTCAGGTGCATTGTTACCAGTTACAAATCAAATGCCGAATACCCCCCCTTTTCTTTTTCAGTTTAATGGAGCATAGAAATTTAGGAAGTGCCCCTTCATCGCTACATCGGGAAATGATCTCCTCCAGAAATATGACACTTCCCAAAGTCAATCATTCATCATCAGATGTTTTTTTTTTTTATAATTCAGTGAGCCGTTCACCCGATTATTATTCTACAAGTTACTTCTCACAGATAAAAGCAGTTCGAATGACGATCGCTGTTAATGTCACTCATTTTCACAGGGCTGTGTCAGTTCTTTGCTTCCCCTTCGTCGGCCGCCATAAATGCACGTGGTATTGAGTCGATAAAAAAGAATTCTGGAAAGAAAACGAAGAGGGGGGGGGTTATTTTAAAAATAAAGCTTAGTCCATGTGTTTAAAGCTAGGAAAGAAATAAGCCAATTATTATTGGGCGAACAATAGTCAATATTCCATGATTTCTCATTAGACCCAATAGACATGAATCATCCAGAATTGAGTACAGCTTTTCTGATTACATTGATTACAAATAAGGCATGCCTATATATATATATATATATACCGTTATATATATATATATATATATATATATATATATATGTATAGTAGCCCAAAATGCTTTGGGTATCTCCTGTTACTTAGAGCGACAGGTCCAGGCAGGAAAAGCTGGGCGGAAGTAGATTATGGAGCCTGCGCCAACTCAACACATTCTTCCATATTGTGAATGGGCTGGTTGGTGGGATGAGTGTTCTCTCTTTTAGTTGGCCCACTTAGCGCTGGTGCTACAGGAAGTCTGATCGACCAATAGGGAATTGGCTTCTTGTTATGTCAGAATGGCTGCCACAGGACCTGCTGCCCTTGGTGGCCTAGACCAGAATAGGTGGCCTAGACCAGAATAGACCAGAAGATGTCACCATATGAGGGATTCACCATCCCTGGTTAGGAATTCAGAGGAGCGAATCACAGAGAGGCTTTTGTGATGCTAAATGAATGTGATATATTCCATTTACGAGAAGAAAAGCAATAATATTATTCAATGGCAGACCTTCTCTATTCTACGAGTTTTGGGCCACAGAACTCCTCATGCTATATATATATATATATATATATATATATATATAAATATAAATATATAAATATACTTAATGGGGGTCTAACATGAGTGCGTTAAATCCTCAGCAACATCAAAGGGCAAGACCTTTAAACTCATTTTCTGCAAACAGCATCGGGAGATGACCCGACAGAGATCATTTCTCACATGGATCAAATTAACCTTTCGATGTCAGGACAGCAGCTCACCATCACCCTGGAATACCGTTGTATGTCAGATTCCACCCTAAAATACCTAATGGTTATTATTTGGAAATTAAAAAGTGCCCACTTTAACACGTTTCCCCTTAGCAAATGCATGAAGGGATTTAGCAGAGCTCTCTAGATTTGCCCTCTTTATCTGAACACACCTCTTGCTTGTCAGCAAGCTGGGGGAATCAAACTGTAGCTCTGGAGCTGCAGCTTCTCCTAAAGTGGTGGTGTAAGATAGCGTCGTCATATTCCATAGCATTGTACAATAGGTAAGCAGGACATAATAAGTAGTGCATCACATAATATTTGGACGCACAGAAACAAAAGACAAGAAGAACTTACAATCTAGCAATATATATGCCTTGGCTTATGCAAATCCCACTTAAACAAATAATAAATAAATAAATAATATATATATATTGTAAAAATACATTATAAAATATATGAAGCAACTAATAGTTATATTCAGTTATAAATTGGAAGCTTGCGTATGTGTTAATGTGTGTTAAATTATTTTATTGTTTCCTATTATAACGCTGCTATGGAATCTACTGGAGATATATAAATAAATGTAATTTAAATATGAAATAAATGTAAATCAAATGAAATAGAAAAAAACCCCAATGGCAATTGTACTAAATACATAAATTTACCTGTAAAAAAAAATTGGGACATGAAAAAAGGATACCATTTCTAAATAGAATGACTATACTCTTAAAACGGATATTATTATAGGGAATATCAAATAGCGATACCGTCAAACAGGTATGATAATTTCCCAGAGTATCTCTTCACTGTATCGTCAGGTGTTAAATGTGACTTTTCATCACCTGTGTGATCCGTGAACAAATATCACAGCATCCTTTTCAGTCCAGAACAAGAGGAAACAGTGATCAGGACCAGATCTATTTCAAAAGAGGAATTTAAAAAAGATATTGTCACAAAATACAGATTATAATAGGGTACATTTAATAAAAAGCCTTAAAAAATGGGAAAAAAATAAATAAAAAGATAAGATTCTGGTTACAGTAAACCAGAATAAAATATTTTAACATTTAAATATAGTTTTATATTACGAAACAATTTTTTTTTTTTAAATGTCTAATTATACTAATTATACTAATTTACTAGCAAAATGAGAAATAATTTCACCCATTCTGAAACCACCAATTAACTGGCTGTTTAGAATTGAATATTTATAAATTTTAATTTTTTGTGTTTTCTCAACCAACTACGAGTAAAAAAAAATATACATATAATTACAAAATCTATTAAAAAATTAAAATGTATTATAAATAAATAAATTAAATGTATTAAAAATATAATGAGAGAACGGTATGAACATAATGACTAACGACTTCATTTACATTGGTTTTGTGCATGTTTGTAAAGAATGTCCAATAATTTGTCAATAATCCATCCTGACAAGTTTTTAGTAAAAGGTAATGGTACAGAAAACCCCTCTGGGCCCCTTGACCTAATGAAGAAGATGACCTTTCACCTTTATTGGGAAGCGGGGGCTAAAAAAGGGGGTAAAACATTCTAAAAGTTTTTACAATGTAACCAGATGGATGACCTCACATTATCAGAGCTTTTATGTCAAAAATAGATCTTCTAGTCCAGTTTTAGAACCAAATCCTCGTCTTTACATCATAACCTTTACCGTATTTATATATTAGTCATTTCGTGAATCCTATTCCTCTGAGTAAAATGTCGACAAAAACCATGAAATGTAGCACAATTATACTACATATTTTGGACAGTACATATATGCTTTAAGGGACTTTCTTCCTTCTCCTCCATATCTTTTCATAACTTGCAGCCATGAAGAGTGGGTATCCGATGACTGGTTGTTTAGTTGAAGGTAGTAGTCATATCTGTATCTTCAAATGTCTCCTAATAACATATGCCATGCCATCAGACACACGTATATGTCTGCTCCATCCACCTATAACATCAGCAGTGATGGATCTACCATGGTTGGCGTCCTTGTCCCCCTCCTGGACCTGCCACCCAAGGCCTAGTTGGCCTAGGTCAAGATACGTCAATGTACATGAGGAAACTTTCCACCCAATTACCGTCTACCCTCACCAACTACCCCTGAATGAAGTCCTACACCCAGAACGGAGGAGCTCGGCCAGCCTATGCTGGGAAGTTCTGAGGTATGAGGATGGTCCTTCAGGATGGGGAATTGAATCTGCAACTCTTCATGTCTCGTGTTTTTCCGTAACTAGACAATTTTGTCCCAGGATTTGTCAAACCTTTCAGCCAATGGGAGAAGAGAAGAATTCAAATAATAATTATTAGAAAAAAACATTAGGGTTCACAATGAATTTACCAGAATATTTAAAATTTGTTTCAACATCTCAACCAATATTGTGATTTATTTATTTTAAATTCAATGTGATATTTTTTCAAAAACACAAAGTTTCTGCTCATTTCAAAATTCCTAATTAAATCATGATCATTATCACCACGTCTATTAATATATTATTTGTTAAAAAAAACAAAATGAAATATTTAAATTTTACAAATCCAAATGTCCTAAGAGACAAAATATTTAATCATATTTGATGAAATTACTTGAAAACCGAATGTGTTTTCACCATCTCTATAAATATTGTAATCAGTGCGCTAATATATTAAATTAAATTATAAAACAAGATGCTTTTACAATATTTTTAATTGTATTTAATTTTAATAAGTATTATTTAATTCTAGTAAGGAGCCCAAAAAATTGGACTGTAATTAATGTTGAGAAATTAACATTTTTGCGGCACGGTTCCGGCATGGGGTGTGTTAAATTATCCCGTCTCTTAAGTTCCTTCTATCCATATGACTTCTTAATCCATCAGCCCTGTTTGTTGGAGTAAGTTTATTAATGACAAATGTTCTAGGGCCCTGTTGAATTATGACTGTAAACTGGAAGGAATATAACATTCAAGGTGAAAAGGTGATTTCTTTATAACAGCTGTAATTTATTCCGGCCCTTTCTTTTGCCCTTTGATTTTGGACCTTGCTCAGCCTATACTGTTCCTGATTGCTTTTAAAGAACCCTTAGGGGTCAAAGGAAATAACAGCCTCCTGGAAACAGTCACTTAAATTCTTAAAGAACAACCAGAATGTGTAAAACATCACAAAAAAAATAAATAACTGGAATTATAATTGAATCGGCTATTTCAATAAGCAAAATTTAGCCAGAATTGGGCAAAAAAGTGAGAAAGAAAACAAGATGTTAGAAAATACTCATCAACATAGTATTTACTGCTATAAATTTGTTAGCATATGTCATTAACCCCTTAATGACAAAGCCTGTACGTGTACAGGCTTAAAATGCATTGTTTTTCAATGGGTTTAGGGACCGCCCATTGTCCTTAAGGGGTTAAAGGCATGTTCGATCAACAAAGGAGGGGAAATGTTAGAACAAGAGGTCATAATCTAAAATCAGAAGCTTAGATGTAATGTTAGGACATTTTACTTTACCGAGATGGTGGTAGATAAGTAGAACTGCCTCCCAGCAGACGTGGTAGAGGCTAATACAGTGAGGGAATTTCTACATGCATGGCATAAAGCTCCTGAATCTAAGACACGACAAATGACTAATTAAGGTCTGAGTCCTTCCAGATTTGATCGGTCCGGTGGGTCTTATCTGCCGTCTTATTATTTAGAATTTTTCTCAAAGGGCAACGTTAAAATCGGAGACATCCCACTCCGCGGCTTTTATCTCACCTTTCTTCATGTAAAGCTTGATCTCCGTTTATTTGGCAGGTATTTAAACCCGACATAAAGGATGGAGCTGTTTTTATTGAATTGGTGGACAGATGGACAGGACTATTTTTGTGCTTAGAGCACTAGATATTTTTGGGTGCCGTGGAGGAAAAAAGGGTAGACTAGAGAGTATGAACAATAGCTATGAAGCACTGATCTAGATAGTTCCATTAATCACAGGTATTTCAATCTTTTGCCACTGATATCAAGTTTGTCACCCAGGTTTCTCTGTCTCCCTAGGACCTATTCACAAAGGATTGGGTTGTCTTGAGTTGAGTGAGTTAGGCCAATTGAACTGATGTTGAGCAACTGGTCCATTCAACCCAGTGAATACAAGAACTCAACCTCATTTCAATCGACTCAACACAATCGACTCAACCTCAGGTCAACCCAACAAAATTGACTTGACTCCTCAGAATGAGAAGAGTTGACTCAGAACTCCATTAAACTCAACAAGCTTGGCCACCAATCTGGTCACCAACCTGACTTCTGACGTGAAAGTCAGACTCTCATCACATTTCATGATCCCTCTACTCAAGACCAACTAACTTGTTTTACGAATGAGCTGAGTTGCTGTTTTAATTGGCTTAATTGAGTGCTACCAACTGGTTTTGAGTTAAGTAAGTCAAGTGACTCCTGGAACTTGACTCACAACTTGGACCTCAGACAAGTGACCGTACGTATAGTAAAATACAGAATGTTCTTCAAGAGTCCACCTCAAATAGTTTATATTCTATCGAAGATTCTTGAGGTTCTACAGGAGAAGGTAATGCGTCTGAGATGACAAGCACACTACCCAAGAACCATACGTATCTCTATACTCTATGTTTTGTGGTCAAGTAACCCAAAGGACATTAAATAATTGTTAGTTTAACATTAAAGACACACCAGCTCTGAATACTAAAACCCGTTGGCTTTGACACTAACATTTTGATGCCTCCCGTGTGAAATAAACTACAGTTGACGTCGTACGGATAAAAAAAACCCCTCCAGCTTGCAGATTAATGCTATAACATGCCTCTTTGGCAGAAAAATTGGTTTAAGAGGATCTTATGCATTTTAGCAATGGATTACGACAACATAAACAACATACGTGAACATTCACACAAAGGCCAGCATAATTACCGAGCTCAAAGGATTTGACGCGTGTAGAGCCGGTTAGCAAACAAATTCCTGCCATTCCACAATTTTAAGATTTTTTTATCTGTTTTTGAAGAAAACCCAATCCCCAGCTCAAAAAGTAAACAATAAACCAGTTTCTCTCCCTTTGAGTGTATAGGATACATTATCACCCATAGTTGATGCACATATGGTATTAATATACTATATGCTCACTTAAATCCCTCTCATCTGCTGAGAAGTCATTCTATGTATCCACTACTTCAGAAAAAAAAGATATATTCCAGAAGATACGAACACATAATGCAGATTTTCCGGTATCCTCGAGCATCTCCACCCTGCGTTGGTGTCCCCGCTAACGTCAAACAGATTCACATGTTTACAGATGACCTTGTCGTGTTATCGTTGACCTTGCTTCACACTTTGAATTTAAGGAACACTCCGGGGAATGCTTGGAATACGTTAACAGAGATACAAACCAAAACAGCGGACGGAAGGAATGTCTAAACATGGCGGATAGGAAGGGGTTATTGATGGTTTGGATCATTTAGCAAGTGTAAAAGGGAATGATCAGAACTGACCGTTCAAAAGTTGGGGTCACTCAATCAAATTTCTTTGATTTTGTAAAAGAAAAAAAAAAAAAAAGCTAATTTTGTCCTTTTAAATAACATGAAATGTAACAGAAACCCAGCGCAGACGGGGTTAATGCTGTAAATGACTATTGTAGCCAGAAACCGCTGATTTCTTTATCACTCCCATCACTCCTGTGTTCCGATGGCCCTTTATCACTCCCATCACTCCTGTGATAAGCGGTTGGCTAGTTAGACCAATATTACAACCTCACATAAAGTAGGACATCTTACCTTTTAACTGAGCCCTTAGAATCCTCCTACAATACCGGTTTTCATGATCTACTTACGTGCGCTTAGATGGCTCTCTTTTGCGCAGGTGAGTCTGTAAGAAGAGATACTAATACGTGTGCCTGTGCTCCTTTAAGAATATTTGCAATATCCTTGGTTTGGGATTGAATCATACTATGGGATGAAATAAAGCATTTTGAAAAGATGGAACGAAAGCAACATTTTACTACAAAAATTGTAGATACTCGTAATTGGTTCCCAGTAGCGAAACGGGTCAAACTATCTTGCATAACAAAATATGAAGGAGGGTTCATAATGAGCATTTTGGGTTTAAAACTCATCGGCCTAGAAGAAAAAGGTGTAAATTTAGAGGAATTTCTCAGGGTTTTTGCTCCAACCTCAGAGTGAAGGGGCAGATTCTCCGGGTCATACAGTCTGGCGCTGACTCCTTCCTATCCTACCCCTCTGTGATCATATATAAGACTCCCAGTATGTTATGGCTGATATTCCTGCTTAAATGCAGATGAGTCAATTAACTGAATCAAGGTTTCCATGATGACCAATCTTAGAGCCATTTGGGTAAAACGTTCGGTCAGTCACTATATAGAATCGGGCTATTAAAGGGTTAATATTCCAAGAGTCTCAGGGTTGGCTCATTTAGAAACTTCCCAGGTATGTAGACAGCTCTCTTCCCCCCCCCCAGCTTAGTCGTAGGTGTTCACCTCGATCATCGCTGGTGACGGTGCCCACCATGGCACGGGCTCCTGGATGGACAGATAATCTGCGCATGTCTGTCAGTGAGACATAAATCGAGAGGGGAAGTGCATCCATTTATTGTTTGCTGACATTCCCCGAATCCACACACGCCCTCGGAAAACAAACTCTTTCAAGAATGTATCTCCGAGCTTTATCTGCTGCAGGCCAACAGCTGGTAAGAGATGAGTCATAGGAGGATCATGAAACGGAGGTATCACCATGTCGTCATTTCAAAGCAGAAGCTCCTCTTTGTCAAAGAAGTGCATTCATTACACGTGATTTCGTTTGCTAGCACCCTTTGTTCCAAAATACTGGTTCCTCCAGTTAATTCCATTGGACAAACGACAGGAACTCAATAATCGGTAGAAAATATATTGGGATCAAAAAAATCACCAAATCTTATAAACATTAAATAGGATTTTTTTTTTTTTTGCTACAGATCTTAAAATTATGTATTCATCAAGATGTCGCATATTTATTTCAAATTAAAATAATGAGTATTCTCTAAAAAAAAAAGGTTATTTTGACACAGATATGGCTTGGTTAGTTTTTCCTCTTTTTTAATTTATTTTCAAAAACATTCGACGATTTGCCAATTATTTTTTTTAATATATTTAGCGACTTATGTTTTTGTAATAAATATTAAAAAATAATGCAAAAATTATTGGCAGAATTTGAAACAGAATTGAATAAAAAGCTGATTTTTTTTAACTTTTTTTTTACAAGGTCGTAAAATTTTAATGTGTTAACCAAAAAGCTAACAGAAGGGATTTAATGGCTTTTTTTTTTTTTTTTAAACAAAATTAAAAAAAGTTTTTGTATCAGGAAGGTATTTCCTAATGGATTGTGCTTCCTGGGAGATCTCAAATTGTAACTGGATGCCGTCCATTCTTCTTTTATCAGATAATGAAGAGATTTGTCAAAACTGATCTGAAAACACAACAACTTTACAAGGATTTAAAGAATTTTGTAAAAATTCATACTTTATATTTCTGTGTTTTCTCGCAATAAGATTATCAATAGATTCACCCAATAATATACTTTTATCACTTGCAAACAAATATTTTTTTTCCACTATTATAGTGAATAAAGTTGCCATCTAGTTTTATTTGAATTTTAATTATTTATTTTACTTTAAATTTAAAAAAAAACAGTTTCTGAGGTTTAAAAATTTAAAAAAAAAACTTGTATATCCTGTAAAAAATGTGTATCCATCTAGAAAGGAGACTGATTTTTTTTTTAATTTCAGGAAGATGATGATGTGGATAAGAGTAGAAGGTGACATGTGACACTGTACAGTCCATACTTTTGCTTTTCTGATGAATGAAGAAGCAATCTTGACATATTTAAAATAAATAAACACATAGCGTACCGATGAGGTCTTACACCTGTGTTAGCATCGACCCATAAATCTGCAAAGCTTTGGCTGTAAATACTTAATACATCCCATGGTCATGTTGCGTAGGTTAACGTGGCGATAACTGGACAGGTGGGTATTCGAGATCGACCAATAACTGCATTCAAAGAAAGAAAAAACATCATGACTAATGACTATAATAAACAAAAATCATCAATCTAATATAAAAAAAAACATGACTTAATTAATATTTGGTAGCACTTGACTCGTCCCCAAAGTTTGGGTCAGTTGACTTCTCGCACCATGAGTTTGTCTCAGCATTGGATATATCATTGGTGTAGCAAGACATTTAGATGGAGAATATATAGAAAAATGTGTTTCCTAATATAGTAATATATAATATTATATATAATATATATATATATATATATATATATCATAAAATATTATTATATTAATATATACATTATATATCATATAATATAATATTAATATATACATTATATATCATATAATATAATATTAATATATACATTATATATCATATAATATAATATTAATATATACATTATATATCATATAATATAATAATTATATATATATACATTATATAATATTATTATTATGTTTTATTTGAGAGGGTCTTTCGTGTACCTAGCACCCTTTCAGCGATGTAATGCGTTCTCATTTTACACGTAAGCCTCACTTGTCATCAATAAGCGAACAGGATAAAAAAGGTCTTTTATCTTCTAGTAAAGAAGGGGGGGCTCATTGTCATATGTTTAACCTACTTTGTCATGTATATCATGATTCTCGTTGTATAAAGTTATAGACCATGTTAACACTTAAAATCCACTGTATTTAATAGCCCAGTAACTAAATATTCATAGGAGAGGAAAAACGATCTATATTCTTTATGGAAGAACAAAATTCTTATAGAGTGCCGTCATATTCCGTAGCGGGTTTAGGGGACACTTCCAGGAGAAAAAGCCTTGATCAGGAAACGCTGTCCAGAAATCTGATCACTCATTATAAAAGTTACTGCAATTTAGAATAGAATATATTAAATACACACACACTCACACACTCATACCCACACACTCATACCCACACACACCCACACACAAAAATAGAATTCTATACCAAAAAAATGGTAATTTCAAAAAAGAAAAGACTAAATATATGGCCGGGTGGATTCATTCATATGGTTATTCAAATAAAAAAAAAGAAAGAGAGAGAGAGGAATTAGGTTTTATTTGAGAATGTAGCGGAGGGTATTGTGAATAGGGGAGGTGGAGGCCGAAAAAATTCAAAATCCTTTGAAAAGGATTGTGATGGTGCTCTGATTTCATTAGGTTCAAAGGAACGCAGTTTGTTGTGCTTAGTGAAGCGGAGGGAAACTGTAGAGGATTCAAAAAAAAAAAAAAAAGTGAAGAGCAAGAGAAGATAAATTGAACATCCCCCACATCTAAGCTGGAATCTTTATGAAGGCAGATGTGCGTTATAGAGGCGAAAGGCTCTATTGTGTTTATGGACGGGGCGTGAGGTTTGCACTGTAGCACTGTAATCACAACGGGACATTAAAACCCCCCAGCTGCACGCGTCTCTGAACAAGAAGGGGTTAATATTCTATTTTCATGGTAATAATATTTTTTTTTGCATATTATTGCATTAAAAAATCTTTATGTGCAGCTGGAGCTCTGTCCATCCATGGATGCGTCGGTCGGTTTCTACCCGTCTTTGACTGCTTCTGCAGAGAGAATAAATGTAATAATGGCCATCTAATAAGGATAAATGCAATATTAAATATTCAAACATTTCCTTATTTATGTATTTTATGATATCGCGTGATATATTCGTTTTACCTGATATAGGAGTGGCAGCCCTGCTGCAGCAGCTGCCCTTCTCTTCCATGGTCCGACAGTTGTTGCTTCAAGGAGCCAATTAGCATCAGGAAATCGCTCCTATTCATATCAACGGGAGCAGGTACAACGCACACGGGCGTCTCAACAGACCCCCCAGCCTCAGCGTTCCCAGAGCTAGCGCTATATCACGTGGACAGAGATGGGGAGAATACATACAGGGGGGATACTGCTGATACGAGGACTGGAGCGCCCCATTAATGAATATCCATCCCAACACGCACACCCTAGTTCTATAATGAGGGACTACAGAATCCACTAGAAGTTCCTCGAATGTCGATGTTAATGAGCTTAACCTCCTAGCATCCACGTAATATATTTTAAAATTAATATACTTAATTAATAAGTACTTTATGTATAAACGAGTATTCCAAGGAAGTACATTTATTGGATCCACCGAAGGAGTTTATTAGTGAATTAACGTGCATGCCATCAGAAACCAACTACACCCTATAATTATTACAAGATGCGGGACAGAGGGGTGGCTGTGCAAAGTATTTATGGGCCAAATTCCGCGGTATATTTACAGGGCTGTATTAGCTAAAGCGGCGAGTATTAAAAACTCCCTCTATTAGAGGACTTATAATATTTTATATCATTTATTTTATCATATAAAATTATATACATTTTGTTAATGACTTTTTGCACTCTAATCCCTTTTCCAATACTCAAATAAATTAGCTACGGTATGGATGTGGTTAGCATAGACGTCAGAGCCTAATTTTATGGTAATAAAATTCTCCTATGCAGTATCTATACGCAGAAGTTTATTTAAAATAGAAATAAAGATTCATTATATTTTAATTAAAAAAAAAAAGTTTTCCCACCTCCAAACAAAATGCTACTTTTTGTCTTGCATCATAAGCCCATTTCTATCACACAGTTATGATGTCATTAATTTTCAGGAAACGTTCGGAACGTTTTGCATACCCGGGATCTCAGGGTGAAGCACAGCTTCTTCAGATCTCTGGGTCACGGCGCTTAACCTCGGGAGTCGCAGAAGGGGCATTTAGGCATTTAGACACACCCACTCCGCGCCCTATTCCCCTACCACTGGCCCCGCCCACTCCTAAAGCCATTCACCTGGAAACGGTAGCCAGAGCCTACACGTTCCCGGATATGGTATTATGATGTCACTGGTCAGAAATACATTTCTGACTCCTTTCGCCCTCCTCCGGCAGGAACTACAGTGAGATTGAGCAGAAAAGTGAATTTTCCTCCATACTTCTCATTGGATCATTATCCGCTCTCCCACTTTATTTATAAAAATGCAAACGTGGGTCTCAGTGATTGTAATAAATTTCAACGATGGCCCAACATTTTCCATTGTTTGTGGAAAAAGCTGATCATTTTTAGCATAATTAAAGAAAATCGAAATTAAAAATATTTTTAAATTCTTGCAAAAATATTAGTTGTTTTTTTTTATGATCCCTGAATGAAAATAGAGGAAACTAAGCAACTAAATTCCAATTAAAATGTGAAAAAAAAATGAATGTCACCCTTCCACGTAGGAACCCAAAAGTGTTTTTTTACTCCAAACTATTTTTGTGGGCCACTGTGACCTGTATTAAAATTAAAAAAAAAAAATAACATAAAAATGTCAAAATACTTCAAAATACAATTACATCTAGATTAGTATGTCATTAAATTTGCCTGCTAAGCTTTCCGGCAAACATATAAAGAGTTTCCTGTTTAAACAATAACAACATTTCCAAAGTTAGGGTTTTTAAACTCACCGTAACGCCCATATACTATATCTTTAGAACAAATCCGGTCTTAGGGTGCTTTGGGTTTAAGTTGCTTATTTCTACCAGTTCTATACATGGTTCATTTTAAAAGCTACTACGAAAAATATGCTCTTTTATACTGAAAAAGGAAATATGTGCGGAATCCAAGAAAAACTGGATTACTAACAATAGTGATTTTTTTTCTGTTCATACCCTGCAAAAATGGCCGCCTTGCCCACCTCTACACAAGAGGCAAGTCCACAAATAATTGATCCAGGGACATGTTGCCAATGCGTAGTAAAGACGGAAAGTGACGTGTGACATGTGACATGTCTGACCAATGGAACCCTAAAGAGATTCCTATATATAATATTATATTATTATTTATTTTTATTATATTGTCTTAAATATTAAAGAAATATTAAAGCGTCACTCCTGCCATCATATGCACCCCTCATGCGCCCCTATGCGTTGCTTCCCCCCAGCTTTTAAGCTCGCACATGTTCAGCCTGGTCCCTCTTGATGTGATCCTACTCTTGTCTCTCCATTCTCTCCATCCTAAAACCCAGGAATATGACGTAATACGCTTCTAGCTACACATAACAAAATGACCAGCAGAGATTTGTCTTATCTGGGACGCAGAGCTTTGTCGGAACTTCTTGTTGACCACCAGAAATGGGGTGTTCCGCTTTTGGAATTTTTGGGACTCAAGCCCTAGTTTTAACCAGAGCCCCTGCAGCTTTATTGCTGTGCCGCTAATTAGTTTGACCAGTGGGTTTCCCTTTGTAAGAATAACTGCGTTTTTCTGTTGAAATGCTAAAAGGGATCATCGAAGGACAAATTAAGAAAGTAGGTTAGGACTCACCTCCGATGGGGTTCCCCTGAAATGGCTGGTGAGTTAACGCACTTCGAGCAGAATACAGCTTATTGAAAGTATGAATTAGTAAGGTTTGGACCTAAATGTTTGTAATTTATCCTTCTTTGTTTTTAAATTTAGCTATTTTTCATTTATGGGGTGCAGACACAGGTTACGAAAGCTTGCATGACTTTTGTCTTTTTTCTGTGTTGGCCCAATAAGAAAGAACGCAGCTTCGAAGACGTTCTAAGACAAAAAAGCCTTATATCTCTTTTTGATCTGAGATATACTTCTATATCCTAGTGCTTTGTAACATCACAAAATCTTTCATCTATACATTGGTAGCCAAGTGGCTTCTAAATACGCTAAATGGCTAGCACAAAAAAATGTAAAAAAAATATGTATGTCTGGAATCATATTTTTTTTCTTCCTGTTTTGTTTAATCTTAAAATGATCCAATATAAGAAGTTGGAGTTAATGAAGTGGAATATTGCGGCACAGATCTTAAATCTGCTCGTCCAAGCCTACAACTTTGGTAAACGAGCCGACTTTATGTTTTTTTTTTAAATGTTTAATTATTTTTTTTAAACTGTTCCACAAAAGAGGATGAGAATAAAACATCATTTACAGATCTTGTTTAAAGCCTGGCCGACAAAAGGTTTTTTTTCCATTCATTCTGTGTTGGTATGTTAACAAAAGGAAGAATTTAGTGGCTTGGTCAGTGAAATGTCAAAGCCTTTCAAAACTGGACACATTTGGATTATTCCAATTTCCCCTCATCTACTCATTTTGAGTTTTTGTTCTCTTTGGGTAGTCATACTAAAAAAATAAAAAAACACCTCCTACCATAAAAATACTAATGAAAAATAATACTTTTTTTGTGATAAACACAGTTATAACAAAAAAGGGTTCTAAGAACGACAAATGTTCTAAAATCCACAATGGGTTTGGCCAAAACCCCCCCAAATTTTTGTTTTGTTTTAGACTTTCTTGATTCTGAATGTTCATGATGTTTTTATATTCATAAGTGAAGCCATGGATGGTACGTTTTTCAAGGAACCATTGACATCAATGGACAAGGCTGGTTCTTTGCAAAACAAATTGTTTTGGGCCCCCAACAATCTGAAAAGAGGACCGGCATCTTGAGATATGATGTTTTTGAAATTGTTAGGTCTCGGCGGATTGTGGCTTTTGTTAAAACCCCCGGCAATTCCCCAGCAGGATAATCGACACAAAACAGCAGGACCTCAGATCTGTAAGTCTTTCTAATAAATTCCATTTAGTCTATTAAAGAACACGAATTGCGCCTTTGAAGAACAACATATTAGTCGTTCATTCATTCTAAATACCATTGAATGGAATCCACTTACAAATCATGTTAACCTCGTTTTTGCTGGAATACAGGTGAGATGATACGGAGGCAGTTCTTATTTTATGATATTTGAAAGGGAGGACAATTTGAAGAACCCCTAGTAGAAGAAAGACCTCCGAGCGTTTTCCCCAAAAGATAAGCGAGACAACCCTGGAGCTTCCATGAACCAAACACTTAAAAAAAATAACGTTTCGTAGACACTCATATAAATTAACCCCTTGATGACAAAGTCTGTACATGTACTGGCTCAAAATGCATTCTTTTCAATGGGTTTAGGGACCGCCCATTGTCCTTATTATATATTTTTATTTTATATATTTATATATATATATATATATATATATAAATACGCACAGATAAGCCAACGTTTTGACCCAAAAAGGTCTTCATCAGTGCCGATGCGTGTCATCAGTGCCAGGGCCAAAAAAAAATTTAAGCCCACTTCTATAAAACATAAAGCAATTATTTATGGTGGGTAACTTTTACATTGGATATGTCGTTTTGCTTAACTTTATAGTCCTCTACATGTCCATGAACTCTCTTGTCAACTCACTCTTTAGCAAATAAACTCAAACGCTATTTAAAAAAAATGACCAGCATGCACCAGACTTCCTCTTATGATATTAGATTAAAAAAAAAAAAGAATTTCTAGGATTTTCTGTGTTTTACGTAAGAGCTGTCGAGGACGTTCTGTTGGGTGCGCAGAGACAACCATTGATGACCCTTCCTGCTTTCCAGCTCGAATATACATTGTATAGGGTGACCGCCGAGCCGAAAATCCCTCCTCCCAACAGCCACCTTCACGGCAGATGTGAACCGTTCCAAAGTGTCAGAATGCCAATGAGATATTAAACATGGCAGGAGAAAGGTGGAGAATTCCAAACAAATGAATGATGAATGGCAAGAGTTCCTATGCTTGTTGCAGAGCCCTGCTGTTCTTTTGTAAAATGATTTGTGGCAAATTTGTTTTGTCACCGAGGCACATTTCCCCCTGGGCATTTAAGTGGTTTTTATAGTTACCTAAAGAAACCCATTTAAGGAAAATACAATGTCAAAAAGGAAATCCCACCAGGTCCGTTCTCAATAGATTTTTTTTAGAAAATATGCATGATTTCAAAGCTTAAAAAAGAAATCTGATGTTACAGAAATCCAGAAACAAAGAGTCCTAAAAGTATTCTAGAATGAAACAATATTGGGATTTAAAATAAATGAATATTGTTAATAATGTAAAAACAAGACACTTGAAAAATGTTTTTTTTTAATGACTAGGATATAGTAGCATAAAAATGCCAGAGGAGAATCCAAAACTAAATAGGTATATTTCTTAACGTATTATAAATTGAAATATTTTGATGATTAATATTTAACAATTTTTTTTAGTTTCAAAAGAAAAAATAACTTAAAAAATAAAAAAAAATTATAAATATATATGTATAAATATTCTCATTAATATAACTAATCATATATTTTAAGATTAAGATATTAATCTTAAAAAAAAATTTAAATAAAGAAAACCATTTAAATTATATATATATATATATATGCAAATATGAATAGAAAAATATATTCAACAAGTGTGAAAATTGTCTATTCTGGAAATTCTTAATTTAAAACTGTTCATTGTCTCTGTAAAGCAGCCACTGTGTGTACGCGGGAAGTTAATCTCAATGGCGAGTTTTGTTGTTGACTTAAATTAGAAAGGGATCTGTGACAAAAATATTTAGTTTTAGTTTGACCTGCAGAGGTCATATTTGACTATTTATGGTCTCCTCAAATGTTTTCCTGCCTGCTAACAATTATGCGCCATGCACACGCCACATCCTATAGAAGTCATTAAGAGCTGTCTGTTTGCCTCGTCGTGCATACCTCCATGTATACTCAAACCCAACTCTAGAGTAAACAGTTCCGATAATCAGAGTAACTTTTTGTAAATAATTTGACATTTTGACTATACCGTCATACTGGTACGAAACGGTGTCAGCATTCGACGCGATTAAAAACACAAGCTAACGTGTGTAGCTGCATAGTATTTATAATAGTGTCACACGATGCTTTTTATTTCATAGCTAAGGATATATTACAAAATACAGATTTAATTTAAAAAAAAATATATAAAAATAATATTTTTTTACCTACATGGAATTTAATTTTTATTTTTTTTTTTATTTTTTATTTCACAAGTATGCGGTCACAAACCAGTTCATACGCCAGATTTGCCAATTGGATAATGGTAACTTCTAACAAGTTACAAATGTCAGCCCCACCAATGAAATAATAGCTTCCTGTTATTATCGGTATTAATAACGGTTGTGTAGCCTTAGAAACTGATTTTTTTTTTCTACAATTTAACATCATTTTGGAATGTCCGTCAACAGATGTCAAAGTGACGGAGTATATAAAATTGTATATTTTACCGCTGGGTAAAATGAAGCCTTGAGGAAGTGAGAGGTCCGCTCAACTTATATAAATCAACATGTTTTGTCTGATTTAAGGTAGAATTGATATTCCTGGCTTAGCTGGGGGTATTTAAGTCTAGATGGTGCTGAAATTTAAATTACAGACTTGTAGAGAATGTGGTTTTGGGTTTTTAGAAGCTAGAAGACAATGGCTGGTTATCTCGATCAGCTATCAATGGATCAGTAAATGATCAGAGCTTCCTGTTTAGCAGAAGACTCCAGAATGATCAAGACATATTGATAATGTCACTCAGGTGTCAATGTCCACAGTGGTTTTCCTGAATATGTCACTATGATACTAGGTAAATGCTACTCTGTCAACACCAGACCTGATGGAAGAGAAACAAAAGACGGTGTGTTAATTTAAACCGGGATGAACTGTAGACAAAAAAAAAAAACCCCAAAAAAACCATCAACAACGACCATTTCCTGATATTTTAGAAAATGTAAAACATGGATACAAATTTTAATTCTTTCAATATTTAGCTGCGGTTTTCCACCTCAATATCAAATATTCACAAAACAATAGTTAAAAAAAACTGTACATTTTGGTCATTTTTTTTTTTTTTGCGATAAATTGTATTATTACATATCCCTGGTCTAATAATTATTTAAAAAATGAAATAATAATAATTATTATTATTATAATAATAATAATGAGAGGAGGGAGAAATTTGGGACCAAAATATAATAGGAAGCTGATACTTTTATTTGCAGTTAATTGTTACACAACTGGAAATTAGTAAAAAATATAGGATAAGACAGAAAAATCTAATTAAAAACATATAAAAAAAACATATAATTCTGTATACATATAATTAAGTATATTCTATGATGCCCATATACTAGATAGGATAAATATTAAGAGCTCAACAAGTGTGTCTTCTTTAAAACTTTTTAAACCATTGACCTCTACAAATTCAGGATTCATATTAAGTCCAATTTGTTTCGTTGACAGTAAAATTTATTTTGAAAAACGTTAAGTGTTAGGTTTTAAAATTTCAAATGAATGGAGGCTGGATTATTTTAGAAGAATGTTTTTTGTGTAATATTGTTTTTTTTTCTGTTTTATATTTTTTTACTGCCATGAAAAACTTAAAGAAAATTTGAAACAACAATATTAATTGAGAAACCCTAGTTGCCCTACGCGTCTCAAGAAATTGTATCCCTAACAAAATCAGGTGAGTTTCACTCATCTCTCCATGTGATAAATCTATCACTTTATTGTCGAAAATGTGCAAAAAAAAAACCCAAAAAACTATTGCAAAGTTTCCACAGGTGATAGATAGTGCCCTGAATTTTACACCGACATACAATGAAGACAAAGGTTGCTTAGCAACAGCATAGAAACCAAAACACAAGCTAAAATCGCTGATATAAATCTAAGGCACTGAAATGACCTCACAGGAACACAGGTTTTATAAACCTCTAGAAAGTAATGTTTATTGTAGAATAATAACAATTACAGAGACACTATTTGGATTTAAAAAAAAAGAACCTCAATATTTATTCTACAAAATATATAATGCCCATTTGTTACCTGTTTTAACACCAATTTCAACTTAAAAAGTTGCGTCCAAAGTAAACACAATGAGGGGAAGATGGCTGCCGTTATTAGGAAAAAAAAGATGATACATATTCTACATATGAAGTGTTGCATTATGAATATTCTCGGACATTGAGGTTCATGTTTCCAGGAACCACACTCTAGAATTGGTACTTAAAGTACTAGCGGCCTTGGGAACCCCCAACGTCTACTTTCAACCAGGACTACCCAAAAATGTATTCCAGGCCTACGGTCTACAAACCCTGAGGCCTAAGGTTACGGACTGGAGGACAGGTTCAAATAGACAACCTGATCATGTTAAGAGAAAAAAAAATTTAGGGATCTCTGGGTTGTCTCATTTTGAAGAACGCAACCCACCGTCATCCTCACCAACCATCGTCATCATCTCCGCAGTATAAATAAAACAATGGCCATGTTTAGCCAACTTATAAACTCTTACTAAATGTATTGCACGGGTCTACGACAGGAAAGTAGTTAATTTAGTAGATGTTACATAGTTACTAAAAAAAAAAAAAAGAATGCGTATAAGTGGCGACCTAATGGGCCCTTCTGTTATTAGATCATTAAATGTTTCCTGTTACTTTTCCATTATGTAGATGAAAGAATTAACTGTCAAGAGGTAGATGAGTTATTCCCCCAAAAGTTACATGTTCGACATATACTACTATAAATCCAACCTCAGGTATGCTTCTTAGTAGAGCTTCTGTTAAAAATAAGACAGGGTTATAATATTCCTGGCTCCTGGAGTATTTATCTTTTTTGTGCCAACACAAAAGGCTGTTAACATTTTCTTAAAATGCAGTCATGCTGATGAAGACCTTTTTTCCCCTCATTTATGGTTGACAGATTTTTTTATTACTACCTCATCTGGTAAGAATTAGTTTAGTTTGTGTGTATGAAAACTTTTTTGTGTTTCCATGTGAAATCGGAAGTTCCGTGGAAACGTTAAAGGCTTTCTTGAGTCCTGGTGGCCCCAATGCTCATCAAAAGGCTTTCTTCCACCTATGGAGGTCCACAAGTTCTACTGTGTCACATTGTATATTTAACAGTCTGTGGCCACCTGGCTTCGGGTTTTTCCATGGTATGTGCTCATCCATAAAGTTTGGATAAAGGTGTTGGTAAACACCCAATGCAGTGTGAAATTGAGTAGTAGAGCATTGAAGAAAAGCATGTTGTATGCAGGGCCATCAATGACGTTAATGGCGGCTGTCACAGTATAGACTGCAGGACCCGCCACTGCAGTGACAGTAAGAGTAAGTATGAGGTGCCTTGGGTGCCAGTGATCCACCAGGCTTTTACCAGGTGGCTAATCTGGGCCTGGCTTTGTGTCCTATGATTACAACAAACATAGCTTTGAAGCCCCTGATACAGGTTGCCAAGTAATAATTAGTGGCATATTTGTCAGCACAAGAGCAGGAACACAACTCCAACGGCGTTGCCATAAAGCATCGGCTCAGTGTGGTGTTTAAGCAGGAAAAGTCACCCAAGATCACATGACTGACAACAATGGCCGCCTCCAGGTCTGCAGATAAAGGCTTTGGGGACAAAATTAGATAAAATCAGGGTTTTGTCGATGTTGACCAAAATTACTATATACAGCACTAGGGGTTATTACTCTTTACAGCGCTGGGGGTTATTACTGTATACAGTGCTGGGGTTTAGTTAGTTTTCCTCTAAGTATCATCACATCATTTGTTAATATTCATATATTTATATACACCCACTGATTTATAGACTGATTTATTTTGGTTTTGTGACATCAGTATAATGACATCAAAAATTATACAGCAAATGAGAATTCTGATATCTGGCAAAGAAAGGTGAATATTTGGTATTTAGTAAATAAGTTGTAATTTATTATTTGTATGCCTCCCTTGCTTTTTTATGGTTTGTGGAAGGGTAATATATAATATAATTCAGATACGTTTTGGTGGAACCGTACCCATTAAACATTAGTAGACGGTGTAGGAGATTAAAGTCTTCCCGTGTAATTGAATCTAGAAATGAACGCTGGTGGTTTATGACATCAACTGAAACTCTCAATGCAATTATGTTCTGTAAGAGTGGGTTTAATTAACACACTAATTAATAATTCTATATCAATGTATGTAGATTAAGGACGTTTAAATAAATTTACGTGATCCACGTGGTGTGATTTGTCCAGAAAAAAAACCCATATGAATTTAAAATAAGTGTAATTGTCTCACAAGGAGGATCCAACATATCCGAGAGACCAAGTATCATATGAACATACTGTATAGAAATAAGCAATAAGGCTCATAACTTGCAGTTGGGTTTTTAAGGCTTTTTAAACAGTGGTGCCATTAAAGAAACTTCTCATGGACATTATACATGTGATTTACATGTGGACATGGAGGGAGCCATTTATGACCTCATATGATATATAGCGTTCACTTCCTGCTTCATAAACCTCGCACGGCGTATTGCTTTATGGCGGAGCTGGTGCAGTGACTGGTTGAGCTTTTTATAGGGACCTTTATTAGTCAACTGTGTCCTTCAAGAAATCATAGTTTGACGTTTAACACACTACAGTAAGACCTTGTTGGGGTTATCCAGAAGACTGAGATCAACCTGAGATAGTTATTGGGATTTAGATAACCCATGGTTGGTTGGACCTTTTGGAATGGGGCAATGACTTTAAGCGAGAAGATCTTCCTTGCAATGATATTATGTCCTCGCCTCTGCAGCTCTTTCTAAATGAATATGTTTAATATACTCTTACAAACATAATATCTCAAAGAGTAGTAGACTCATGATCCCTGCCGTCAAGGGCAAGCACGCGCTCTCCTCTAGGCTACATATCCATAATTCAGGCATTAAGCAATGGACATTATGGCAATTATGCCATAATATGCCACCTTGCTATAAAATATTTACTCTTTATATTAAAAAATGTTACTTTTTTCCTAAAAACTTTAATTTTTACTATGTAAATATGTGTTTTTTTCATTGAATACTTAAAAATGCAAATACTATACATTTGTGACAAATCTCTTTTTTTAAAATAAATCCACAAAATAAAGGAGGAATAATATTTCTGGTAAACCTTGTAACCTTGTTTATATTTATGTATCACAAGAACAACAAAAAAATCACCATTCCTGATATTTTTACTTTTTAATGCATATATTTCAAGATAAGGCGAAAAGATAAAACTGTACGATTGCAAATAATATGTTTCCATGGAGTGTTTGAATTAATGGGAGAACTTAAATGACAGAGGCTACTTTTCTGTGTATTCACCGCTCTCAGATACTGTATTTAGAAAAAAAAGGCTTTGTAGTCGGGCAATTAGTCCATCCAGGTGCAGAGAAAAGAAAAGACGCATCAGAAACAGACTCTCGGCAAGCAGAAAGGTTCCATTCTATGACGGAGATGGGTTCTTCACATCTCATTTATTCTGGTCATGTGAACAGTTGTAATACAAATGAAGACTTAAAGTAATAACCCCCCTTGAATTGTCTGAAATATTATTATCCTATTTATATTCAATTTTATCCCCCCCACCACTACATTGTAAATGATTCGTTATTGTTATTATTGTATTACTACAATTATTTAAGGAGCAGCAGGAAGCTCATTCATAATATATATATATTTTTTATATATTTTATATTTTATATATATATTATATATATTTTATATATATATTTTATATTTTATATATATTTTATATATATTTTATATTTTATATATATATATATATATTATATATATTATATATATTTTATATTTTATATATCTATATTTTAATATTTATTCAAAATTCTTATTATTAAGCAAAGGGAATTATATATATATTTTTGGTTGGGCTGAAAGATATTGTTCAGACCTTCATAAGGCAGAGTAAATGCTATTTAAATCATATTTATATATATATACATATATATATATATATTATTTAAGGGCCTCCTTAAGATTTTTATCTTCGTGCTTCTATTTATTTTTTCAGTTCTGAAACCACAGACGGCTCGTACAGGTGTATTGTGATTATTTTTTTTCTAGTGATTTTGTAAAAACCACACATGAGGCAGTTGAGATGCAATCTCAACAAGCGAAATCAAGTTTTAATTATCTTGATATAAAATATACATATGTGGCTTATGGTTTTACTAGTGATCTGCCTAAACCTATCTCTGTAACAGCACTTTTTTTAAGGTTGGCAGGGTCTGCATATCCACTTAATAATTGACACGGACAGATAAAGCGTTTAATAGAAACATAGAACCTGGCGGTAGAACCGTTCGGCCCATATAGTCTACTTTTTCTGATATAAAGACTCAGACCTTAATCAGTCCTCTGTCTCATCTTCATAGGTTTTAGTTTTGACCTACATCGTTGTTTTATACTCAAAATGATTGATTGTTTGTTTGTCCACAATTGTTCTGTTATCAAGAGATTCAGGAAGGACCATTAACATGTCTCACAAAACCATCTCCTCCAGATGTCCATTTCAAAGGGACAGTAACAACTTAGTAAGAGGTGCTTTTCATGTACTTCACAGGGTTTAAGAAACACCCAAATCCATGACAAATTGTCCGGTTCTATTGAGTCTTCCATTATTGGCCTTATTAGATCTACAAATAACTACAACAATAAAGCATTTAACAAAAGCATGCAGAAAGGAAGAAAAAGGAGAAATGAAAGAAAGACAATTATCAGTGATGGAAATAATAATTCTCTTCATTTTGACTTAAAATGCTGTTTTAAACCAAACACTTGACCCATACTAAATGGATCCCCCTTACCGCACGGTCCAATCGATCCTTGCACAGAACTATGTTGCTGGGAATATGGTGACGACCAACTGTCCTACACATTGGTGTTTGGTCCACCATTAGGGCAGTTGATGGTGGGATATCATCAGTAACATGGCCGTTTTATGGTAGCTGATGGTGGCTGTTGCCCTGTCACACAATGGTTAGTTATCTTTATAGTTTAATAAAACAAACTTTTCCGGTATATGGCGGTCTGTCTTAGACGTTAGATACAAATCAACATAAGTTTCTGTGAATGTGTTCATTCTATGCAGTGTAACAATGACACCTTACAATATAATCCCTCAAATCTTTTGGGGTCCTCAAGTTTCCACCCTCATATTTTAAAGGACATAACACTGACATGTGACAGACACATCTTTGAGTCATGATTCTGTCCTTTCGTTAGGCCACAAGTCTGAACCGTAGGGTTACCAACTTGGGCCCTATGAAGGCAAGAACCAAAAGTGTGGGAGACCAGAAAGTCCACTGGAGTTCTACCAAACCCTGTCTTAGATATCAGCACGGCTTACTAATACTGGGTCTTATCTTCTGAGCTTTTTTTATATTTTTTCTCTTGGCCCAAAAAGGGTTTTGGCTTCTGAGTGAAAAATTGGGTAGGAACCCAAACAAAAGAATAATGCAACACGTTAGGCGTTGCTTACCTTTAATATATGGACTGTCACAAACACAGAAGATCAAGTCTCGCTATAGAAGAGCCTAAACTTGGTTAAGATGTTTAGAGTTTGTTTCTTGAATTGAGTTTTGACAATCTTAGAACTATACGTTTTTTGCTAATAGAGAAAGTTCTAAAGAATATCGCTTCATTGTCTAACCCCACGGAAAGAAATATAAACAGGCAGATCAAATTAATCGAAGACTTTGTTCCTCCGTCAAGTTTGTGTTATCTTTATCTGTATTTATTTTGGCTCCCACCAATTGATTTTCATTTGGGTGTTTCAATTACAGCAGGTCCTCAGAAAATGTAATCCTAACTCAAAAGAAAATAGTAATTTGTTTTGTCGGATAAAAAAGACGGAGGCCTTGCGGTCAATACCGAAAACAAAAACAGCGCCCTTGAAAAGACTTTCAAAAATAATACTTATGAGGAGCGGAGAAAAGATCCACAATTTGTTTCCTATCAAGATGTTTAATAGTTATCATTTACAAAGAAAAAATATATATATATATGAGATATCAATCAATAACGAAAATAATTAATTTTATATTTAAAATCTTCATTTTTTTTATTTTTTTTTACATTCTGTTTAAGACTACTTTTTACTTTTGCCCTTCCTACTGGCTGCCATCGATTTTCCTGTCTTCTAACCACAGAAATTCAGTTTCATTTGGCAAAAATACAGTCAGCGTTAAGAAAACAAGAAGCAAACGATTTTAATACACTGATACACGGGGGGGGGGAAACGCAGAGGTATTATACCCCCCCTCTCTGAGTATTGTAATTATAAACCTGACTCTTTGTTATTTTGCTGAAAAGAGACATTGCAAGCTTCTGAAATTCTAATTATCTCACTTTGTTGGCCGAGCACTGATATTCGAGAGGCCCCCAGACAATAGGGGCTATTTTATTTAGCATTACAAACTGTCCTTAATAATATATTAACCTTCCCCTTGTGTCTTTGTTTTATCTTTCTTTTTTTGTCTTAAACTTTTATCCTTTTTTTTTTAAATATATTATTACAAGGACAGGAAATGGTATAGAATTGTACTAAATATAAAATATTAGGGTAACATTGTTACATTGTAAAGCTTCCTGAAATGTTACTTTTTGGTGGTCGTTTAGGCAGCGGAACAGAAAACGTTTGACCCAAAAACTCGTTCTGAAACTCTATTGTGGAGATGGCCAGGGTCGGTAGGTCTCTTCATTCAAACCAGAACCCTTTGTCAAATTGTAGCAACATCTTAAAAGGTGTATTCCCGTCGATGTTTAACCCCTTAAGGACAATGGGCGGTCCCTGAACCCATTGAAAACAATGCATTTTGAGCCCGTACGTGTACGGGCTTTGTCATTAAGGGGTTAAAAGGTCCAGCTTGAACGTTTATGGTGCGCATTATGATTCATAGAACCCAAAAGGGTTCTCGTCCAATCTCTTGATCCAGAAGTCAACTTTGCTTGATGCCGACTATAAAGTTGGCCTCTTTCTGGACCATTAGTGCTGCCACATGACTTGGCTTGACATGTCCTCTCAAGACCCCCTATGTATTGAATAAATCCACAGATAATATAAAAATATTGAAATACAAACATGCCCCTCTAAATTACCCAAAACATCTCTTTTCTATTGATGCTGAGATTATGGGAGATAAAAAGGTAAAGTGAAGAATTTTTGTGTCCGCAGAAGTTGGGGATCCCTATGGGGTGTCGCTGATCGTTAAACTGGAAGGTTAGCGGTAATAAGGCTCTGCTACAGCCGTTCACTGGATAGGGATGATTAGAGTTGGTCTTTTAACATACAAGATGGTGCGTTACATTTATTGGGGGGCAAGGAGTTTGTTATATAAGGAGCAATAAGGGAAAGATATTTAAAAAAAAGAAATAGCAGCGAACGTCAGAAATGTGGATGTGTGTTTAATGCATGAGATGTGAGGTCACAACAAAAGATGACGGCTACTATGAAAAGGGCACTGGATAAGTGGAGGGCTTTGTAGTTAGGAAGTGCACAAGAAAAGGAACCATTCTTCCTCTGAATCATTCTTATGGAAAGCGAGGGACTCATTCTTTTCATGTACTGAACTGAACTCATGGCTTCTATAATACTGTGAAACAAATACTATATACAAAGCTCTGGGGTGATGGATATTGCTTGAGTTTTTATGAGTCTATTCCATACAATAGACAATCATATCATAGACCCAGTGGTTGACCCAACAATTGGGATAAAAATGAGAGGAAGCCCATACTTCTATGCGAATACAGAAGTAATGTATATCGTGTCATCTCGACTCCCCTGTGGAATACTTAATGAGCGTTTTATGGCACAAAGGTTTGATGTCACACCTGATGTCATCATTGACAAACCAAGACACAGATCTTCCACCGATCCAAGGTAGATGTCAAGGGCAGGGTGAAGGAAGACAATGAGTTCTAAGGCCTCCGTGGAGCTCGGGTCACAATGCTCCTCCAGCAAACTCTTCAGTTACATCATCGATCAAAGGCAATAGATCTATATGATGTAATAATGCGGGGGTGTGCGTAACGTTGATGTATATTTCCGACCCACCTAAAAAGGCGTTGTCCATTCCTGATCTATACGACCCTTGGAGACAGCGCGTTTTACTATCAGATTGTTCACTAGCCATTTTCAGCGGCTATTCTCCTCTATATATAACAATTACATATTCTTTTTTTTTTCTTTCGAGGGTGGGAAATGCCATCTTCAAATAACGCTATTCGGTCTTTTCTATAATTTCACATCAACAATAATTGAACTCCAGAATTTCAACTAGGTCAAGCAATCTTGCGTTATCATTTAGAAGATTCATTATGTTTCCATGAAAGGAAAAAACGCAGGCTTGTTCGGACAGCTTAAGTAATTCTCGGGCAAAAAAAAAACTATGCATTGTGATCGCTACAGAAAGGATTCCGTTTTTATCCATTAGGCTTTTCAATTATGTCTCGATGCTTTCACTAGAAAGAACAAATTAGAGGCGCATACCGCCAACAAAAGAAGGTAATATATTATCTGTGGTCTTATGTCAGTGTTGACAAAAATAAAAATGAAATTCAAAAATAGATGCCAGGTAAAATGGAGGTTTGATTTCTAGCGCTTCGCTGCACAAAAACAGGATATGACAGCTAGAAACGATTGAGCTTCCCTCATCAGCTCTGCATAAAATCTCAACTTTCTCTACTTGGAGGCATCTGTTGCTTTTTTTTTTTTTTTTTTTTTTTTTAATTTTCTCATTTATATTTTATTCCCCAAAAAAAATTATTTTTTTGTTAATAATAGTAATAATAATAATAATTATTATTATTATTATTAATAATATCTTAATAGATGATCTGTGGCTGTCTGCTGTGTTTTAACTTTGTGATCACAGAGATTGTGTTTGGAAAATAATTTGATCTATACATTCCGATTTCAATTCATTCTGGTGATAAATGTAAATATTTGGGAGGAAAAAGGAAATCAGACGTTGCTTATGGATCCTTTGGAAAATTAAGAATCGATGATCAATTTTTTTACAGCGGTGGTGGAAGGGGTTGGTATTTTGCTCCTGCCAATCTTCCATGCTAGCTCCTCCCATTTCCTATATATTGGGGTGAGCCCTGCCCCTGACTCCATCCACTAGCTACATCTGGAGCGACCATTAACGTTAGCCTATCAACAGATATAGGGCCTTCTGTGCTTACGTTATAAGCTAGGATGACACCATCAAAAACAATTATTATTATATCATATAGCGCTATATATATCTTCAGCGCTGTATTATAGACAAACAGGACATTGCAAGTAGTAAGCAACATGAAAATTCAGACTTATAGAACCAAAGTGTTCCCTGCTCAAAAGAGCTTACAATCTAGAAATAGAGGTGCAATTACCTCGGGTGCCGCATGAACCTGAGCCAAAAGCCGTCCCATCCTCGACCGCAGGGATATGATGTCATATCTCAATGTTAAATCCCATAAAAGCAATCTATGGAGGTTATGTCGGAAAGTCACAACCTCTATGGTGTAAATGGGCTGGTTGGGGAGATCATAGATTTTACCTTCTAACCGGCCCATTGAGCAGCCGCCCAGTTAGGAGGGCACAACGCCTATGACCTTGCAGCCCCCCTGCAAGGTCATAGGCATTGTGCAATCCATACTGGGCAGCTGCTCAATGGGCCGGTTAGAACTTAAAATCAGACGCCCAAGGCCTAGTCTTACGGGACCAGAATACGACACTTTCTAGAAAGCTTGACTTTGGAGGTAACCATAGAGCGGCTACCATGTTGGATGCAAACCTTTGTGGCTCTATACGTTACATGCATCATGGGTCCGTCCTTTGTGTTTCTCTTACTATACCCTCTTCAACATGTTAAACTTGAGCTTGGTAAGCCCCTTTAACACAATTGAATTATTATGTAACTGATATCAGCCCCCAAATGAAACGCAGTTGCTACTTGCTAAACATAATTTCTCTGAAATGCGCGTTTCCTTTTCCTTTTAATTATATTTTAATTAAAACAGCCAATTAAAAAGTAAAAGGTTGAGGTCAAACTCCTGGTTAAATCCTGCTGCTAAATCTCATTTTCTTCTTTCCAGGAGAATGCACTGAGAATTTATTTATATCTTATTTTTTTTCAAAAACATCTGTTATTTTTTGAAATATATTTTTTTTATTAATAGTTAAACTTTTTTTTTGGTTTAGTTATTTAAAAATAATGATCTAAAGCAATTAGTTTGTTAAAAAAAAAAATCATATAAAATCAACCTTACAAGGAGTCGACGAATTCCAAAAAACTAAATAAAATCCAATAATCTTATTCATGTTTTTATACGCCGACTGTAAACATTTCCTGCAATCCATAAACACCAAAGCAATTTGGCAAAAGCAATTAAACATTTTATAACCCAAGGAGGAAACCATAATGACCTTAGTGTTAATATAAACAGAAGGTCGAATACTTAACGCAAATATTTCCTGAAAAAATTCCCAAAACAAGTCATTTGTAGAAAAACGTGAAAAACGAACAATATATTGGAAATAATAGGAATTACCCTTTAGAAAAAAAAGAAAAAAAAAAAAGAATTTTACAACAAGGTAATTTAAATTGGCCGTAAAATAAAAGGAAAAATAAAAGATAAAATAAGAATGAAAACAAAACAAAACAAAAAACCCAGAAAAGTTAAATAACCTGCGCTTTCATAAATGTGCAGTTTGCCACTTTAGAGTGTTATAACATGACTTCCTTTCTATGGCCCCCTACAAGTTCTCTTTGTATCGACAGATGCCATTTGTTCATTTACGAGGTGATAATAAAAAACTTCAGTTCCCTGGATGTTTTTTTCTTTTTTTTTTTTTTTTTTTTTTCCCTTCTTGATTCCGAGAAGCGAATGGTTTTGTTCTAAGACCGGTATGGACTTCCCATGAAGGAGTATGACTTTTTCTTATTTAATGAAGGATTTTTCTAAGAACCCCTCGCATAATGTTTCTTAACACGGAAGGCAATTAGAACGATATATAGACGATGGCGTTTGTAGCCCGTCGTTCCTCGAGAAGTGCATTACTCCTAATTAAGATCGTCATTTATTTATGAGGCGACAGCCATAGAATGGATTTGAAATATGATAATATGTTGTCCTGTTCAAAGTATTGAGGAGATCAAATTCGAGGTATCGGGGCTGAAATGCATCCCAAGCTCCCTTGGACTAAAAAACATAAGTATCTTGTGGATAGTTTGAGTTTGTTGGGCATTTTTCTATATAAAAAAATATAACTCAAGAAACATCAAATATCATGTTTATTATACCTGTAAAGATATATATTGAGATACTGTTAGAAGAGGTCATAACCTAAAACTAGACGGAGGCTTAGCTGTAATGGAAAGTTTTACTTTGCTGAGAGAGTGGTAGATAAATGGAACAGCAACTCAACAGAGGTGGTAGAGGCTAATACAGTGAGGGTATTTAAACATGGATGGGATAGGCATACGGCTCCTGAATCTAAGACGAGACCAACGACTGATTAAGGTTTGAGTTTTTACAGCAGGAGCTGATGGGGGCCGAATCGGGCCGATCTGTGTGTCTATGAGATCATGAAATGCTACTTTTGGATCTCATGGCAGAAAACAGCTAGAAAACAGCTAAATTCCGGCTATAAAAAAACATATTTTGAGGGAGATAATATGGGCCATTGGTCGCATCGGGCAAATGCTTGGTGGGCTGGTTGTCCTACCTACAAACTGAGGGCTCAAAGCCGCGTCCGGATATAACGCTAATCCAGAGATCATTCAGAAAAGGGCAACTAAATCGCCGAACAGTTTACAGGATAAAAAAAAAAAACCCATCAGGGAAGGCTACAGGATCTCTCGGAAGGGAGAGGAGAAAGACGGGATACGATTAAAGACATAAATACATAAAGGGATTAAACAAAGTACAAGGGTGTGTATATGGAGGAGAAATGTTAGGCCTAAAAGGTAATTAAAGGAAGTCATACTTAACTGAGAGAGTGGTAGATAAACGGAAGTGCCTTCCGGCGGTGGTAGAGGCTAAAACAGTCAGAGAAATTAAACAAATCTCAAGATTGAAGGCTTGCGAGCCGGGCTCTCTCCACCTAATGTATCGGTTTGTCTTAGTCTCTCAATTCTCGTCTTGTCAGACCCCTTGAATATATGTATTGTATTAAGCGCTGTTGGCGCTATATAAATAAAAGATAATAATAATAATAATAATAATAATAAATGGGATAGGCATAGGGCTGATTAAGGTATAAAACGATTTTAGCTGCATGAACGTCATGTATAGAGCAAAAAAATAACTTATGTTGGATAGCAAATGATAAAGAGTAGATTCTATTATCTGTTAGACATTTATGCTCATACGACGCTATCTGCGTACAGTTACCATCTGAACGTATATGTTTGTATGTGTGGATTATGTGCAAACTACTAGGGAGTGACGGGATGTTTACCTATACCCTTGCTTCAGGGGAGGGCAGGCAAGGTTGTTCATTATGATATCATCTTGTATTTATGGCATATACTGCTTTATAATGCCTTTGAAGTGGACCGGTCTGTTTAAAAAAAAAAAAGATCAAAGGGACAGAAACACCTAAAAAGAAAACATTAAAATAATATATATCTCCAGCCAGTGTCCATGGCAATTATTTGTTTAGCGTGTGAAGCAAGGTGATTTCAAAGGGAGCCTAGCGAGCGATGGGGAGGTGGTAAAGGGTTTTAGGGGGTAGCATTGGGGGGGCAACGGAGACTTCATCCAATGGTCCCACCGAAAGCCTCTGAAGATCTGCCCCATGGGGAGAGAAATGGGGGTCCTACAGCAACTTCATCTTTTGTACCCTCTATAAATGTTTTGGTGTGCTTTGCTGCTAGGTTATGACATCATAGCCCAGCACCAAACGTCAGTACAGAATTCAAGGCTGGTGGGGATAAGAGAGGTCTTTAAATATTGACCTTGCTATTAGCAGATTAAATAACAGTGAGCTCACATACAACAGTTTCAGATATAAGCGATTAGAGGAAAAAAAAGAGAGAGAGAGAGAGAGAGAGAGAGAGAGAGGAGAGGAGACGTTTAATGTTTAATTGCATAAAAGGATTTAGCAAAGAATGGGAGGGAAGTTTATTTCAAAGGAGGAGAAAAGTTACAACAAGAGGTCGGAATCCAACACTAGAGGGCCGGAGGCTTAGATGGAATGGAAGGAAGTTTTACTTTACTGATAGGGTGGTAGATAAGTGGAAAAGCCTCCCAGCTGAAGTGGTAGAGGATAATACAATGAGGGAATTTAAACATGCATGGGATAGACATACGGCTCCTGAATCTAAGACGAGACCAACGACTGATTAAGCTCTTTAAAGGATGGAAAACAGGCGGAAATTGTTTCTTTGTGAAATATTTTTTTTTTTTGTTAGACTAGAATGCATTTAGTCATAAAATCGGGTTTATGATTTATTAGGGGTTGTGTATAAAAAGTCACTCAAAATCACTATGGCAACCAGAAGAATGTCTGGTTGCTATGGAGATAAAGACAATTTTTGGACTTATCCAGAACCCACAATGCAGACTCATGGCCAGTGACAAAAATCTTCCAACCCCGTTTTTTTTTTGTCTCCCCCCCAAAAGCAGTTGTGAGCTCCCCCCCCAAAAGTGTCCCATTCCTGAGCTCGCTCATCTCTGGTGGTCTGGTGGTATCCCCTTGCACCCAAAGGGGTTTTAAAAAATATACAATACACCGTTTCTGGCCCAAACAACGGAATATTTATATTTTCAAAGCACTAACATGTCATAAACCTCTAAGAGGTTTTATCGATGGCATTGATTAGACATTGATTAGATCTGGGGGGTTTCTTCGTACATGCGACACCAATTCAATTTTAATTGGTAACAAGCAAAATGTGTAACAGCTGTTAGAAGTATCTGTATACAATTACCTTAAACGCTTGTGGCACGAAATAACATTTAGATACGAAGAAATAAGTAGCAGACGAGGAACAAAGTTTTCAATTTAGTTTTTTTTTCCACGTCTTAAAATAATGTAGAATAAATGGTTTAAATATTAGCCATTAATATTACTGATTCTATAATACATACATATATATATATATATAGATAATAAAATATACATATATATAATAAAATTATATAGAATAAATTATACATATATATATATATAATTTGATATATATATAATTATATAATTTATTATATATATATATAAAATATATATAAATTAAATGTATATATATATATATATATATATAAATAAATATAAAAAAATATATAAATTAAATGTATATATATATAAATAAATATAAAAAAATATATAAATTAAATGTATATATATATAAATAAATATAAAATATATATATAAATTAAATGAATGTATATATATATATATATATATATATATATATATATATATATATATATTATAGTATCAGAAATATCCATGGCTGAAACGTAAAACATTTATTCTACATTATTTTTATACGTTAAAAAAAATACAATAAAATAAATAAATAAATATATATATAGAATACCGGCATGGTGGAATAAGTCCTTCTAACCCTCGCATACAGTGAAATTTAAGTACATAAATAAACAAAGCTACATTTTGTCTGGCTAATCTTTTTTAACTCCTCTTCATCAACACTAGATCCCAAACTCCAACCCCCTACTTCTCACTTACGGGAAAGAACCGGTCGGCGTGGAATTCTGGGAAGGAATTCCTCCAAATTAAATGCTTTTATGATCCCTGTCTTTACAAATACATGATGCTCACATGGCTTTTAAAGGAAATTTGGCATAGGAAAACATTTTTATTATCCCACGAGAAAAAAAAATAAAAATAATAATAATAATAATAAAATATATATATAAATATATATATAGTTATGTGTTAAATATTGCAATATAACTTTTGATTTTCATTTTTCTGTTTAATTAAGCTTTTTATTCTGAAGATTTAGATCTTTTTGGGTTAAAAGGGAATTTTGGGTACAATCTGCGCTAATATATTTAAAATGTACAGAAACTAGTTTTTCATGCCATTATTATTATTTAATACATTTACATTAAAATTTTTGATTTGAAAGACTATATATATGTTTTGAGGATCCAATCTTAAATCTTCCCTCGCTGTATTAGCCTCTACCACTGCTGCTGGGAGGCTGTTCCATTTATCTACCACCCTCTCGAAAAAGTAAGGTTCCTCTGGGGATTAACAGGTTAAAAAATGCTTTCCAATCTATATTTCTCAATTACGGGAATATTTTCGGGGTCACAGAAAAGCTTTTATTGTTCAATAAAAAATATCTATGTGTATGTTGGTGTCTCCTATAGATTTATTACCTGTTTGAGACGGATCCTTTCTTTGAAATCAACACCAGCTTTTTATTCCCTGTCAAAAGAAAGAATTCTTTAAGGGAAATAACATCTAAAATGTCCTGCTCTTGGTTGATTAACCCCTCGGGTGCCAGAGGCAATGTATTAAAGCCCTTCTGGCAACCTGGATGTTAATCCTCTAGATTCGACTTTTTTTGTTTGTTTGTTTGTTTGTTTTGTAGCCCGTAAAACGCTGCTTTCTAACTAATCTGAATTGTAATTAATTTAAACATCAGTAATATTTTTTAAAAGAAAAATAAATGAAATTGGGCCTTTAAAATGTTAGGTAGGATCGGTGGTTAGAAGTTTATCAAAGTTTGAAGGTGGAACAAGAACCTGATTCCCTAAATCAGATCAGTCAGCATTAAACTTGAAAAAATGATCACATACCTCCCGACAGTCCTGTATTTAGTGGACAGTCCTGAGTTTCAGGCACTATCCTGTGAAACCCTCCCACTGCCTTGTTTTGGGGCACAGCCAGGATCATGGGCCAGTTGGGGAGATCTCTTCTGGCAAGCCCTGCAAGATTTGGCACAGACCTCAATCGCAGCTCCCACGTGGGTGAAATGGGTTACAAGGTGGCCGGGTGGGTAAGGTTCAGGAAGCCTAGGAACCTGCATTATGCATAAAAGAGCAACTGTTTACAGAAAAATACTTAATTGAGTCATAACGTAAAGTTAAAATGTCATCAATATCCCGTCTGCCCAACTATGGAGCAAACGTATCAAGTTATTTATATAGCACCATCATATGCCATAGTGAAGTATAATACATGAAATATACATGAATCCAAACAGTTTTGGGGCAGCTCCGCAGCTTCATATTTTTTTTTTTAGAAGAACTGAGAAGATGCCAACAATGACAGGAAATGATATTCCAATTTTTAACAATTCTGGTTTTTTTTGTCGTTTTGATGGAACCGGGAACAATTTTTGACCGTACAGCTAACAGTTTGTAAAATCAATCAAAAATCTAATCCCCTGAACAATCCTATCCACCCAATGCGAGATAGTAACTCCTTAAGTAAACAGGAAAACGTAAGACGGGTTGCCTTGGTTACTAATGTGATACATTTAAGTAGCAGAATCAAGGAACGACCAACATTAAATCAATGGTTAAAAAAACATAAACAAAACAAAAAAGTACATTCTGTGTTGGTGAATATTTTTCTTATAGATCTAATAATAATTACTATGATGCACTTTACTGCATTTCGGCTGCCATTCCACCGAAGAGCTCACTGTAGGTTATTAAATCTTCCAATCCAATCAATCAACAATTCTCCGACACTCAAAATGTTGTATTAATTTAAATGTTTTTGTGAAATTGGTTTACTGAATTCACGTTTACCATCCATCGTCAGATTGTCCCTCAAAAACGAGGCCAAGCGAGTGAAGACATTAATGGGTCCAAGTGATGGACATCTCTATGGTCTTTATGAAAGAGGCACCTTCTATATCGCTTCTGGTCCAAGCCTCTTGAACAATATTCATTCTTTCTTTGGCTCTTTCAATATTCCCAATCCGTAGGATGTAAGAGGGCACGAGTACCATTAAGTGCCATTATATTACTAAGGAAAGCAGATGGCTCGCCAATAAACGTCCCTCTGGACTCCCCACCAAGAATGCACACAGCCCAGTCCATACCCCGACTATTATTGATTATTGACTATTATTGATGTTGCACTGAAAGCTCCCATGTGGCTCTACAATCAAGATTAATTATTCACAGATTAAAATCCAAAAGAGAATATTCTGGCAAATCATTGGGGGAACCAACATTCATACAGTAAGCTGTAGAGTTCCATAAGTTTTTAAGACCTCAGAGGTCCACATGAAGAAGAACTTCAGTTTTGGTGACTCCAAATCTTGCATTAAGACCACTGGTCCATCTTCTGCCCAGGAAAATATGGCAATGTATGCATCTTCTGATCCTTCTGACCTTTTGTTTCTATTTTCTACATTGTTAGGAATACGATGGCGCTTTATAAATCAATTATAATAGCTATTTTTGTGCCAAGTCTTAGGAAGGTAAAGAGAAAAAGACAAAAACAAAAGTAATAAAAATAAACGCCATAATAAAGATTGAAAATAAATAATTATTATTGGCCGTCAGCATTTGTGCTCAGCGGTATATTTACCTTTGGCACTGTGATGTCGTCCGTACTGCTGAGCGCCAGGATATGACATCATATCCCAGCAATCGGCCTTTTAAGGACCCCCAATGATCACCCAAGAGGGTAAATAGTTATGTGCTTTTTTTTTTTTAATTCCTTGGTACGTCGGCCAAAAATTCCATCCATTTTCTAAAAATATGGGTAAAAAAAAGGCAATTTGCGCCCCACAAAAAAAGTTTTTCGCCCGTCTCCGTCTCTTAGTTGTATATAATTATTATTTCTTGTTTTATATAGCGCCATCATATTCTGTAGCGCTGTACAATGGATTAAACCCATGTTCTGTGTTACAGATCGTCTTTCGGTCTTGAAGAAACCTCGATCCAATCCTGATCTTTAGCAGAATGTTTTTTTTAAAAAAATCCTTTTAATAATGGAGATTATAGGAAAGCTGTGATCGGTACGGCGATTCAGAAAAAGCATATTGCTGCTGGGATTTATTTTTTTTTGGTGTGTGTTTTGTCTGCGTATGACAAAATCTATTTGCAGTGTCAGAGTTTCTCAGGCCTGCGTGCTCAGTAAAATCTAATAATGCCCCCGCTTTCAGTATTCACACATTCCATTCCACCTAATGTCATGGATACACATGGGTGACTGCCCAATCATAAAGTTTAAATGGTGATTCATTATTGAAGCTAAGTAAATTACAGATGCAATTGTGAATGTACCATAAGGGTATTTTAGCAAGGAGCAAACCCGCTCTAAGTAATGGCTTTAAACTGCTTTGAAAAGATATTTTTAGAAAAAAAAAAACTAAAAAAAAACTTTTTTTCCCATAACCTTCGTTTTTTGTTTTTTTTTGTTTTTGCTTTTAGTTTTATTATTTATCACGGATGATAGGTGCAGTTATGGGCTATATTGGAAAGACTCGATGTTTGTAATGTTATTATTATTGTAATTATATTTTAACATTTTTCTTTTATTATATGCATTATATTTGTTGTTTAATCCCGCATAATAGTAATAATAATAAAATAAAATAAAATAATGAAAAAAAAAAGATTTTGGTGACTGAGAATATGGAATGTTCCACACAAATCTATACATACAAAAATAATTAAATAAAAAAATAAAAAAATGGGGCTAAAATTGGAATAATGGTAAATTAAGCTAAATGCCTTATACAGTTTGTAATGTTTTTAAATACATGAATTATGCCAGATTTCCTATTTATAAATATTGCTTTAACTATTTATGTTTATATTAATTTTCTATGCACATATCGCTGCCTAAAGAGCTGGCAGTTAAAGGGTTACAACCTGCCCCAACCTTTATGGATGGTGAGCAGAGAGGTTTAGCCCAGACCTACATGACATCTAATAGCAGTATTTCTGCCTGGCAGGATTTATCGTCATTCCTCCTGCCTTCCGTTATAATAATAATTAACCAAAATTTAATTTTCTGATCGGATGAATTAAAAGCTGGCCGTTGGGTCCAATAAACGATAAATGGGAATTAACGGTGGAAAAAAAGGTTACACATTAAGTTGTGGGAATATCGGAAGTCTACACAGTTTAATGACTTTTTTTTTCTATTGGATTTTTTCTGTTAGATCTGACTTGATATGAGCGTATTTTGGGCATATTGATACAATACGCACTTATAAAAAAATATTTCTTTCTCCTGTTTATTTACTAACGTTTTTAGGACAATGTCAGAAAGCTACAAGTCACCTAACGACTCGTTGACCTCTGACTAAAACCTCAGCAAAAGCAAAGCCATCAAGTAAGATCTACTTAAAGCTTAAAACCGAAGGTCCCATGACTATTTAAGAAATATGGAAATACTGTTGTTGTGTTGAGTGGCGGGTCCAGGAGGGCCGCAGCCCCTCTGCCGCACAACAGGGAGCCACTGTTCCGTCAGCTGGTTAAAAGGGTAGATTATTATTTATTGTTTTATATGGCGCCATCATATTCCGTAGCGCCGTAGATCACTGATTAACACATTGGAGGACCACCTCCATAGCTTCCTTCTGGCCAGTGCCACGACAGCCTTGGGGCCGCACCGAAGATAAATCTACGAAGATGTTTTGTTTATTCGACCCCCCTTTTAATATTTTCATGGCAAAGGGTTATTCTATATGCGTCTTATTAGAGTTCACATTTTTATTGCAATCAATATATATATATATACTGATTTTATCGCTGGTCTAAAAGAGAGTCAGGAGGACAGGCAAATTTATGTCTTCTTTTCACCATGTTGGCCGCAGGAAGGATAGTAACAAATGGCGGGGTGAAATGATTTATTTATTGACAAGATGTCACATATACAACCTTTTGTTGTTTGTGGCGTAATAAAACCAATATCAAAACACTCAGGAAGTTCTCTAATAACCAACCTTTTAAATAAAATGAATATATTACCTTTTGGGGGGGGGGATATTATTCCACTTGGAAATCAATGTGTGAAAAGAACAGATGTTTGTTTCAAAGGGAAACTACAGCTATATCACATGTTGCTACCAAAAAAAAAAGGACCATATGGTAACCTTCTCAGATATATGTGTAACAGTTTCCATATCCGGAAAGAGCAATATTTTGAGGGGAGCCGTTTAAGGCGTCCGTGGTCGCAGATTTTTACATAATTACTACCCCATGTCATAAATAAGATGAATGAATCAATCAGAAGGCCTCGTAGGGTGGTTCCATTTGAGAAATGGACAGAAGATGACAAAAAAGTTGAGGTATGGCCAAAAGTAAATGGAGGAACAACGGGAAATAACAGTAATGTATTATGGGGCCTTACCAAGTGCAGCCCTCCAAACTACCCCATGTCCTTTCCCACCGTGTCACCTTCTAGCAGAGCAACAGCATATGATGCCATTTCCCAAACCTCGGCGTTAGGTCATGACTGGAATCAAGGAACCCAACCAGCCCATTATGAGTGATAGGGCAATCACCTCTCTCCCCCGTGGGTTTGCCTGGCCTAGTCGAAACTACGCCACTGGGTAGAAGCAGGTAGCCAAGCCTATTAGGAAGGTGCCAGTTCTGCTTAAGGGGGGGAATATTATACCCCAGTGCGCGTTTACTTCCCCTTAAGGACAGTGTACTTTCCAAGCAGGAAGCTAATGTAAGAGTCTGGAGGAAGTGATTAGGGCAGACAAAATGGCTCCCTCCAGTCCACTCTCAGAACATCAACAAGAAAAAAAATGTGAAGGAAACCTCTTCTAGTTTCTCCATAGAGCATACATATTATTATTATTTTAATATATTAAGATACTTTGGTGTCATTTCGCAGACCTTTTCTATCTCCCTGGAATTCTATCCTTTTTAGAAACTAAACAAAAGTTCCAAAACAAACTTAATGTCATCAAAATTTTTGTTCTGTTTTTTTTTTGGTTTTTTTTGCTGTAAATGTTGGTTTAGGTGACAAGTCTCCTTTAACTATATCCAACTAATTCTTGCTTGTTTACGAGAGCATACTAATGTCTTTTATTGCTCATTATAGTGAAACAGATCAGCCCAATGCCCTGTACCCAAAGCTGTAACTTGGCCTGATCTCCTCATTTCTAATTTTATGTGTCACTTCGTAGCCTGTGGACATGCATAGTTGGGTTTTCCAATCAAAGCAACTAATGAGAGTGGATTCTTGTGCCTCCTGTTTTTTTTAAAGTGCATATGGAGATCATTATGTTTTGCTGGTATATTTTCAAAATGGATCAGTCAAAGAAACAATAGATCGGGGAAAAAAATTGCAGAAAGGGCTTTGTTTCTTGCTGGAAATGAAGAACGCACGAAATCTATAGAGGAGCTACCAAATCTATACAACGCTCAGGCAGAATTGCTAGATGTTTAGGCATATCTTTGGACAGTTTAGTAGAGCTGGGCAAAAATATTAAACAAATATACTCTTTCCAGAAATGATGAGCGTGAAAATGGGTAGAAACCACCCACTATACCGTTTACACGTTTCTCGAAAAAAGCTCGTAGTGGCCATGTGAGATACTGCAACACTCGTGAGGGCCGGAAGGACAAGGATCAAGAGTTTCACCGAGGCATAAATTGCTACTTTCACCCCACTTTGACCTGTATCCTTACTGCTTCGACATTAGAACTAAATGCATGTTCCATATATGACATCATATCTTTATCCATTATGATGTAAAGCAGTGCTCTCCTTGCTAACAGGGTTTTTGTGGCTGGTGATGGATCAATTTTTATATTGGGAGCAATGGGAAGGGTTCCTTGGGACTTTTTGGAGGGGATAGTGGGCTGACCTTTTGATTGCATCTCCCATTGAAGAGTTCAGAGGCTCACCCTCTTTGAGGCAAGAAGATTCAGGCCCTCCTGCTGATCTCTTGGGTGAGAAGCGAAGGAAGGGGTCTCATATTCACATGGTGGGAGTGTGGCCCTGGAAGAGGAAGAATGGGGACCTTGTGGTCCACTGTGGCTTTACCCAGCCACTTGGTCACCTCCACTACTTAACCAATGATAGCAAAGTCGGATAGGCTTCCAGAAAAAAATCACCTGTTTTGGGTACCTCAGTTGTATTTATTATGATTATTATTATTGTTATTATATGTTTCCAAATATGTTGATTTCTGCTACAGAAATTACAGGAGTAGCACAAATGTTTGCATGTCAAATGAAATGACACTAAGTGTTTGCTCAGTGAAACAATGCCCGTACCCTGCTAAGCTTCAACAGATATGCAAATGGATCCGGCACAGCTGAGAAAAGAGTAAAAACAGCTTCTCCAAACACACTGTAAGATAAATGTATTTGGAAAGGAACAGATGATAGGAAAGCTGATCTGATAAACACTGTACTATAAATTAAAAGGGTCACTCAATGATTTAGGGAAACCAGCCACGGAACACTAAAATAGTTTACAATAGTCCCAAAATATATACGCGTAGCAAGTGCACAGAAAAACATGATGTGGGTAGTTTTATCAATCGAATAAAGATAAGTTAAAAAGTTCCCCTTATATTATTTTTAAGGGTAAAAAAAAAGCAATAAATGTATGTTTTAAGTTTTTAAAGAATTCCGTAAAAATGATTATAAATTCTATAAAGCACCTGCAGATTCTGTAGCGCTATTACAGTAGAGGAGTATATTAGCTAACAATATACAATAACGTTAACACATGTGAAGACATGCTGGTACAGAAGGAGGCCTGCTCTTGTGAGCTGACAATCTATTAGGAGGTTGTATTGTTATGAAGGGATACAAAAGGGCAGAGTTGGTCTTGCGTAATAAATACTTAATGTTGTGAGCTTAAATATTTCATTTGAACTCCTTCTTTAATGCCATTTTCTTTTATTCACTACATCCAATGACGTAAAATAGAGGTGGCGCCCTAGACCAGCGCCCCCTTAATCACCCCATTAGTTTTACCGCTTCTTCCGCACACTGCTTGTCATCCCGTCGGTCATAAAGCTGCTTGCTTGTATTCTGAAGGTCCTTCTGCATAAATAAAACAAAACTATGGAGGCTGTGCTGGCTACTATAGTGTAAAGGCTTCAGTTACAAGGGAGTCCAAAAGATCTCCCCAAATGGCCCATTGAACATCAGGGCACCATGGTGCCCCATCATACAATAGAGCGATCCTGGCAAAACTGCCCCTTCACACTTGCCACCGTAGGCCTTCTCCAGAATATGCCATGGACTACATCCGTTCCCCATTGGGTAGATTTTGGGGTCCCTTTTCAGTACTATGAATCTTCTCACCGCGGTAGGTGGCGTTAATGCTTTCGATACCCCATAAAAAATGGCGGACCTTTCTTTCATGATTGTCGAGTTCCTCCTACTACATACGCGATGATGTCACTGGGGGATAAAAAGGAAACCATTTTTAATCCACTAAAACCCTTGAAGAGCTATTTAAATATTTTTTGTGGCACATTTGTGGTGTTTACTATCATAGGAGAGAAGAACTACCATCAGCTCCAGCTGCTGGTAACCTTTGATATTTTGGGGGGGGGGGGGGTGAAAGAAATGGAAATATATGAACAAATATATGTCTTGCTTAAAAAATATGACGTGCCACTTTACATTGTCCAGTTGTAAACCTTTGAACGAACCGTAAAACTGTTATTTAAAAGGCAAAAAAGTACATGAGAACTCCAGCATTTTCTTTGTGTGGCCATAATAAGGTTATTTATGGTAGATGAAGGTAACCTTGTAATGAAAGATTAAAGGTTTTTTTTTTTTTATAATAAAAGAAAGCAAAGTCGAAGGGAACTTAGTCCCTCCAAAAGCTATGACTCTCAGGATCGGATTAATCACCAAAGCAACCATTAAGACTTCAAGAAGATTGCTTGTAAACTCCAGATGCAATAGCCATAAACTATATTCTCTTCCATACACTTGCCCATATGTTGAGGCTCAGCACTTCTGAAGGCGAAAGGCCATTCACGATTTAACCCTGCTGTCTATCTTCCTTTTTATAAGCTGTAAGGCATGCGGCCAATGAGCCACTATCTCACCGAGGTCCATTTATAAAGCCCAGAAAGGCGTTGTAGATCAAATATGGGAATAAAAGTGTAACATAACATCATATAGATAATAGCTAAGAACCTTGGCTCCATAAGAGCTAAAAATCTCCCCGTCGGAATAACTTCATGGTAGCGCTATTTCTCAAGTAACACTTGCACAAAAAAATATATATATGTACATAATTCTTTCACCGATATGGATTTTTCATGATTGGTTGCTATTTTTCATGTTTTTTGCATAAATCTGGAACAGGAGTCGGAGGGGAGAATGTTTTAGGAGATATAGAAGGAGTTAATTAGATAAGTCTTTCAAATTTTATTTTAATTCTAAACCGTCATTGGTTTTTTTTTATTTTATTGGGGTAAAATGATCATATGTCCATTTTTATAAGGAAAACATGACCCACAGTGGACAACCCGGTCTCAGTTCGTCATCATCTCACTCCTCTATTTGAAAGAAAGTTCAGCTCCTTGTCGACTTCAGGGTTCAACTTTGATAAATTATTATATTTGGTCTTCTTTGTCAAGGATTGCACGGTCCTTCCAGCATCAGGGGTAGAATACGGGATTAGGGATTTTTTTTTTTGTAATAATACGAACTGTCAGGGGCATCAAAGGAGATCCATCGTTACAAAAATGGAGGTGAAAGGTCAGAAGCGCAATGTCATATAGTGCCCGATATACCAAAAGAGCCTTTAAGAACCTGTCTCCTAATCCTTGTCTAATTGGTTATATGGACTATAACCGGATATAAGCATATTTCAATTCACAATTGGTCCATATGATTGGAAACTAGAAGATGATGGTTTTACCAAAGAAATGACTTCCTCTAAACCTGGCAGACATATACAAGGTGTCAAAAAGAGAATCGGACATTGTTACCGTCGCTGTTGACTGATATGATTGGGGTCTTTTTTTATTTCTGTTGACAATAGCAAAGAATCATAATCAACAAGGAATATTCCGGACTATCGAGGGCAAAGTGATTTTAGATTCACTTGAAACGTACATTTCAACCAAAGGGCAGCCATCCAGTCGATCAACGCAAATGATGGGGAAACCATTACAAAAATCTCAAACTATTGAATTCTGTTGAGTTGAAAATACACAAAAATAGTTCAGGCCTTAAAGATATTTTATATAGTAGGTCCCAACGTGCTGTTGGTTTCACTATGTTGGGGGCAATTGGGACACTCTCTTTGTTTGGCAAATGTAACAGTAAAGAAGAAATGTGTGAAATATCATAAAATCTGCTGTGAGTAACAGAAAATGTACACATTTATTCTACTCTATTAATTAAATCTAAATGTTTTTGGGTGGGGGTTTTGATCACAAAATTCTCATCACTGTTTTTTTATGATGCCATATTTATGGAATTACGCTCCGTGGATGGTATTGGGATACTTAACCCCTTAAGGACAATGGGTGGTCCCTAAAACCATTGAAAACAATGCATGTACAGGCTTTATCATTAAGGGGTTAATGAAAACACAAAATTAAATGTGAAGGGGAACTTCCTATAGCATGAGTTTTATGTTAAAAAAATAAGGTCGGGGGCAGCTTGTGGCAGGGCTAACATTCCCTAATCTATATAATCACTACTTTCTCCTCACCCTACCCTTACATAGAACCTGAACCAATCAACAACGACCAACAACTTAAATACATAGCAGAGATAGCTTAACGGGGAGGAATAATTATTACATTGATTTATAGTGTACCATAAAGAGGGCACTGCTCTTGTGAGCTTACAATCTCTATTCATACTGATTCAGAGAACAAGTAGTTAATAGGACATTCAATATGTATAAATGTATTTTAACAGATCGTCTTGGTCATCAAATATTAACGTTTTAAATTTTTTTTTGTTTAAATGTAACAAAATAAAAATAAATAAAATAAATAAATATAAATAATAAAATAATACAAATAAAATATTATTCTTCAATGTTCATTGGTTTATTTCCTATACGCTTTCCATACCTTTACATTACGGAAACCACACAGCATGATAGCATTTGCATATTTACATCAGTATCTGAAACCAACAAATCCCTTATCTACATACCTGCAAAGTATTATCCCCCGTCAAATACTAGGCGCTGGCTTCCCTTTGTGCTGTTGACAATAATACAGTTTGCATAGGGATAGATCCTTTTGTAACCTGGACGTGGATGAGCGGAAACAATGTATATATATGCATTTTCAACTATGAGTAGATTAGCAAAGGTTTAGCAATACTGAAAAGGTGAAATATGAGACTATGGGGGGTTATGTATGAAAAGTAGTAGGGTCTCCCATAATGTTTTCCTTCCCTACTAAGTCTTTCTAGTTCGATGTGGCGATACATAACCAGATCCAAGCTCCAGCAGGTGGAATCTTATGGTCCCCTCTCTATTGCTTCAAAGACATTACCTGTCGATTATTAGCGCTATGTGGATTCGTGAATTAATTTGATCTCGCCTTAGATTCAGGATGGCTTTATGCCTACCCCCTGCGTGTTTAAATTCCCTCACTGTATTATTGTTGCTGATGTATGAGTTGGAGGAAGGAGAATAGAGAGAACTTCAGGACGAGAAACTGAGTAGACAGTTCTAGTTTTGCCACCATTAGCCACAGAGAACTAAATATCTCCAAACCAATTATACTGATTACCAAGCTATAATTTTTTTAACTAATTAAATTGGTTATGATAAAAAAAAAAGGGGACAATGATAGCTCTCCTTTAATGACATGCCCGGAAATTGTCCACCTATCATAGCTTGCACAATTCTAGGAGACTCCTGGAATTGATTGTAGTAGGATGCATGTTTTCATTGAATTGTTTTATCTCCTCTTCTATGTCATTATGAATAAAGATGAGGCACGTTTTTAAGACCAGAGTGTATCTGTCGTCTACGGAGATCTTCGTATCCTTGTGGCCTGAGGGTCCGCCGTGAATGACGTTTGAAAAAGAGCTGCTGATGCAGAATTACAACATTTGCCATTACCGAAAGGATCATTTATTTAAATCAAGTTGAATCTACTGGAGAAAGACTTAAAAACATTTGTTGCTTCGTGATAGACATTTTCTGATGACCAGTGGAGGGAACCATGGTGATATTAACTATTAACCTTTATTTATTCTGCGTGGACATATTCCACAAAAATGTGCCTTACAATCTAGCCTTTTGGCAAAGTTCATACATAAGTTACCTAAAGTGTTAAACAATTTAGTTTCTTCAAATAAAATGTCACTCTTGTAAAGTACACAGTTTGAATATGTCGTCAAGTCACCTAATTTTTGTTGCCAGACACGTTCCCAAGGACGACCACTAAAAACAAAACACCCTTCTGTTCTTCTGAATTGTTGGGAGGTACAATCGAGGATTTCTGGAGACATGTGTCCATTTTTAAAAGGAAAACATGACCCACAGTGGACAGCCAGGTCTCAGTTCTTCATCATCTCACGCCTCTGTTTGAAAGAAAGTTCAGCTTGATGGGTCCTTGTCGACTTCAGGGTTGAAGTCACTCTTCCTGGATGGCATTGGCAAGAAGATGAGAGAAGACAAAGGGCAACTGAGCAGTTTGAGTCATATATTGTGCTACTTCCAAGGTTTCCAAACCAAAGTGATGGGTTGTGCCCCGTAACCACAAATCACCAAGTGTAGCACATCCACATAGGACCTCCCTGGTGGCTCCGTAACACCTTGGACTTCAAGCTGATGGCCGAATGACCAAGTGTGTCCCCCTCGCCTTAAATATTGCACTTGATCTTAGCCATTTCATTCATAACTTCGACTATTATGTCTCTAAACTACACTATTAAACTATTATTATAAGGAGCATAGCGGAACGGTGTGTAAGAACTAGAAGCCTACAAATAAAATGGAAAAATTGTATTTTGTACAATTCTCCACTTTTTTTACAGAAAGAAAGAACGGAAAAAAAAAGATAACATTGTATGTAGAGATTACCAAATCCAAATTAAGGGTTATACAATGACTCAAATTAAAAATGCAGGATTTGAATATTTTCCTAGGGGATTATGTTTCTCTCAGGTCCTTAAAACAAAATCCATTCATTAAATTATGCAGTTGCTGGGAACTGCGTAAGACTTTAAAAAGCGGCCTCTTTGCCAACAAACACCCAGAATTAATAATTTTTCAGTCCCCGTGAAACTTGTGAAAGGAGAGTGGCCCGTTAAGTGCAGATGGACACGAATTATACTTTGTCTAGTACAATACGGCTTTTCTGTGCTTAGTGTTATGTATGAATGGAGTTCAGTCCCCCGTCTCCAAGACAACGGGGCAAACCTGAAACATCATTTAGGCTTCAGCTCTTTAATGTGCTGAGATGGTTTCGTATAGTGGAGAAAAAAAAAGGGGTAAAGGAGGGGGAAGGATGAGCGATTTTATAATAAATAAAGTCCGAAAAAGACCTGAGATTTCCCTAAATAATGGGAAATAATAGAACAGCGTTCTACTGTAAAGAAGACCAGAAGGAATTGGAGTTAAGATCTAAAATTAAATTGTTGGGAAAGAAGAAGTCGCGATAAACCACGTTCTTTTAATTGGTTATCCAGGGAACTAGTTGTTTATTACAGGTACGGAAAGTGTTAGCTTGCTGGGCGATACGGCACATGTGTTCCTTATTGAGTATAGAACATTGTGGGGATTGAGATATCGCACCTTAGAACTTTGGTGACCTGGATCCCATTATTTTTGCCACAAGAAGGACAAACACAGATGTGTTGTGTCTTTACACAAACACACGAGAAATGGGTAACAACAAAACAGAACTGTGAAAAGGAATCTCCAGATTTGGAAGTTCTCAGCCTACAATGGGACATCAAACATCTAAGAAGAGAAGAAACGCTGGCGTTAATTGCTGTCTAGACAGTTTATTGCTGCAATAAGAGTAAAAAACACAGAATTCTGAGGTTTGAGGTATGACAGATTCAGACTAAACAATAGTTTTATTACATTTACCAAAAGCCTTGATTTATTTAGGTCTGATCTGGTGGGTCATAAACATTCATCTGCATCTTCTGCTGTGATATAATTCCTTTGGGATATCTCTCAAATTTAACCCCCCTCCCCAGAGAGGAGAAGACTTGCCTTCTCGAGATGTGAATTAAGATGAGATGATGTACAGCGGTTATAGTTATCTATCCATATCTGATGTTAGGTAGATAGATAATAGACAGATAAATGGACACGGTATCTATGTGGCGAAGACACATGGCCAAGAAAGGTCAAGAGAGTCTAATTTTCACATTCATAGTAATTTCACTATCCTGAATATAGGTTTCCTTCATTCCCCCACCCCAAAAATTAGTGATGATGGAATTATTTATTTATTTATTTATTTATTTCTATATGTAGACATATAATAAAATAAGTCAATAGATAATAAAACAAAAGAAATTACAAAAAAAATTTGTAGATTTAAATCATAATTATCTACAGAAACCCATGGTTAAGAAAATTAAGATTTATGATAACATATTAGTATGTAACATTAATATATATATATATATATTATACCTATACAAATGTATAGGATGTATAGGGAGATTATAAACAAATTGTACATAAATTTAATAAAAAAATATCTTGTTTTGTTGTCTTCCCCCCCAAAGAATACACAGGAAGCCTTCAAAACTGGGCGGATCAGCTACTTTAAATGGAATTTTAAGTGGCCGACTACAATTTGGAACATTTTTCCCTATCTCCAGCTTGTGATCGACTGATAACACTTAGTAATTTACAAGCAATGAAAAGAAAGCAAGGCTGTTGAGAAACGTCAGGTGGCTTTTTAAACTTTTCTCATTGTATGGTAAAATATATCAGGGTTTTGACTGATCCTCATTCCAGAAGCCTTTTGTCTTAACAGTTTGCTCTCGTTCCTCCTTTGGAACAGAATGCATGTGATCACGTTACGGAATCAAATGCGCTCAGGGTTATAGCAATTAATAGACTTTGTAATATCGACCCTTGAAAACATGGGAAGCTACTGACTGCACGCGGGGAGGCGAAGCGGGTGACCTCGTTATGGTGTTTAAAATTTCCTCCAATAAATTTTCAGCTGTTTAAAGTGACAGTATATATATATATATATGATATATATATATAATATATATATATATATATATAATATATATATATATATATATATATATATATATATATAATAAAGCTCATCTCTTACCCTTGAGTAAACTTTGTCTGAAAATCCAATTTCCACTATAGATTTGAATATATTGATTTTTAAATTTGAAACGCAACTTTTGTTCCATTTTGTTCCTCCTTTAACCTCAGTTTTCATACTTTTTTTTTTTTCTCATAAAAACATGGTATGTTACACATATCCTGCTCATGCAAAAATCCATTAAGAAAATAAAGTAGTGCAAAATGGAGTAATTTAATTCACACGTTAAAGGCATACTAGGTAAATATGCGGGGGTTTTTTTTGTACAATTTACTGTCCCTTTAAAAACGCTGATGAGGCTGAGGGTCAAGATGTCCTTGAAGCTCTAGCTTTCTTTAGCATAATGTTTAACCTCTAATGTATGGTCACAATCCTAGTTGTAGTAAGATCTTCAGTTAAAAAAAAGATAAAATGTTCTAATTATAGTATATTGTTGGGGTGTTTTATGACAATAGCTCAGAAGCCGCCAAGACTAAATATTTGATCTTCGGAGCGTAAAAATATAAAAATATATTACTAATTATAATAAAAAAATAAAAGATTTGACTGTATTAGGCTTGCGAGTCGGACCCTCTTCACCTAATGTATCGGGTGGTCTCAGTCTGTGAGTTCTAGTTTAGTCAATTGTTGGCGCTATATAAATAATATGTTAGTTTTTAAATATCAATACAAATCATTTTTAAGAAAATGGCAGTTTTTGGAATACAACATATTTTAATGTTTAAAAATGTATCTGTAAGTATTTCCGGAACACATTGGTTTTCAGTGAGAGGGAGGGGAAGACATTCTGTTGTTACTAACCAGGGAACTGCTGAGTGACAGGAAGTAGAGAGTGCCGAGCAAAATGGCTTCCCCTACAGTATATTATATACAGTTAGAAATACAGCAAGTTCTGTAACTATCTGCAAAATTTAGGATAGACTCCCTGATATGGGGAAAAAAGCAGATTAAGTTTAAATCTCGATTAAACTTTTTAAAATTATTTTTATAATAATAATGATATTATTATTAATAATACTAATAAATTATAATAATAATAATAAATATTCAATGTGGATTCTTGTTTCGAGGGGTATACATGAAGATTAAAGCAGAAGTGGATTTCACTAAATTAACACACTAGGGCCACCAAGGACTAGCCATCGGGTGTAATATAAGGAACTTTTCCTTTATTGAGAGGGTGGTAGATAAAGGGAATAACAGTATAAATGCATAACAGATGGGAGAAAAAATACCCAAATCATAATGCATTTTGGGCCTTAGATGGTGCTTACTCATAAGCTGAAATCAAGGTACAAAACACTGGGACGGCCTTCCAGCAGAGGTGGTAGTGGTTAGTACATTGAGGGAATTTAAAGATAAGGGATTTATATACAATTGTGAATTATGGATATCACTAGGCGTGGAGGAAAGCCAATAGCAATGGACTAATTCTCCCCACCATGTCGCTACCAAAAAAAGTTACAACTTACCAAAATAGGTTTCAAATGAGAAGGAACCACCGATTTAATTTTATTAAAACATTAAATGCCAACCTTTGGGATTATTATTGGCAAATGAGTTATGGCTGGACCTTTGAGGACTATTTTTGATGTGGTTGAGTTGAGATGGTCCTCTACCCTTTAACATTTAAATACATATTGCAATCTTTTAAGAACAAAATTTAGCATTTGAATGTATTATTGACCCTCCCCACTGCAATAATTAAATGTTTTCAAAGTGATCTGTTTAATTGGGATCTTTGCCTCCAGGCAAAATAAGATTATATGGTGAGATCTTTGCCTCCGGGCGAAATAAGTTTGCATTTTTCTTGTTTAGTCATCAACCACATCCTGAAAATGGTAATTATTTACCTGATAAGGTTACCAGCCCAACAAAGGATTTTATTTTTAATGTGTAGGGATGTCAGGCAGGCTGACCCCGTGACCTCCTTCTCCCAAACACATAGGCTTATTTAGTATTTACATGGTGGGGGTGACCATAGGTCATTATATTGTATGTTTGTTGACATATGCTTAGGATCAGAATATCAAGTTATTGGCTTGGAAAGACCGCCGGGGACCTTTTGTTTTTTAAAAGAACGAAAATAAGTTTGTAGCCGAAACATCGGGGTGGTAGAAATAACAGAAAATATGGCACAATCTAGAATTTCTTACTGGACAAAAAGAATATTGGCTTATGAATAGAGACCTCGTGATGAACCTACCGAGAAGGGTTTCTTATGTTACGCTCTTGGCAAATAGAGATGAGGTCACCATAAGCCAGGGTAAATCTTTGCCTTGAGTGCTATATTTTTGGGGTGCTCCTGAAAACCAATTCCTTAAACAGTTGACCTATTTTGCCTATGTTTCATGGTCTATGTTTCTTTTAATGCAGAATGTATTGAAGGTGCCGGATTCCAGGCACTTGGCTGGGTCACTTAGCATCCAAAAAAGCAGAAAGCAACGATATTGTTTAGGACTCAACATCTAGCAAACAGATGATGCTCTCCAGCTAAGTTTTAGGTCTTCTGATGTTCCGATGAGTTTTCTGCTGAGTTCTTACCAAGGGTAGCCAAGGATTCAAACCATAAGTAATACCAGTGTAGACCCAACATGGACTTTAGGTGTATTAGCTGTGTTCTCCTAAACTGTGGCCACCTAGCCAACCTCATGATCGAGTAGACCATACACCGGAGCTCTAAAGCAAAGTTATGGTGAGTTGCGTTATAGCACAACATGCTTCTTGATATTATAAAATGCGAAGAGCGTTTAGCATTGTCATTTCTTTCACTGAGTAATCAGCCATGTGCTGTCCACGTCCACGTGACAATCACTCCTGACACACGGCGCTCGGAGGGGATACATATTGATAACGACAGATGCACTGAATACAAAAAGAGCAAATTTCTTGCGGTAGAAATGGAAAGACGTGTAAGGAAATACTCATTTCATTCTTAAATCTCCTGGGGGGAAGCTGTCTTCCCGTAATGATTTACTGCCTGAAAGGTGACAAATTCTTTTCTATAGATGATTGTATGGGACACAGCGAGAGTGTGTGTGTGTCCTGCTGTACTGGGGAGGAATTAATGTGATCCGATAATTTAGCTAAAGGATGTAAAAAGTGGAAAAGACAAGTTGAAGCGTTGGGAACATCATTTAAAGGGACAGCCTAATGCCCTTCAAAGCCCCTCAACAAATAATGCATATTAAAACACTTTAGGTACTTTAATAAGCATCTTTTAGCCGGCCTCCAAAAATATATTCATCTTTTGTTATAAACCCACTTAATTGGTAAAAAAAACAACAACAATGTATTCGTTTGGTGCTTGAAGATGCCAATCAGTGGCAAGACAGCGCTCTCATTGAAATCAATAGGATCACTTTCTGTGCATTGGGGTGGTCTTGCTAGACCCCTGGAACTCAGACTGGAGATGCATTTGGCTGAACGAATTTCCTGCAATGTAAAAGGTTGAGGGGCAAATACATTGAGTGGATTCAAATGAATCCTTTTTTTTTTTTATCTTTAAAAAACATATTTATGTAAAGGTGACATTCAGCGATCTCACGCATTAAAGTGTATATGATGGCTAGAGAGTCCCTTTCGATATAACTAAAGCAGGCAGTATATATATATATATATATATATATATATTAATATAGTATATATTACTCTGTAAATACCATTACATTGGTTTATTTGGGTTTATTTAGTTTATAGAACTGTAAAATATACGATTCGGGAAACATGATATATCTGTCTGTCTGTCAATGTGTCCGTTTATTTATCTGCTTTTCTTAAAATCGGCCTTTAGACTAGCAGGTCACAATGTTATGTTAACAACCCTACAGTAAAATCAATATTTCATTGTCTACTACATTGTCCAAACACAGGATGGTGAAATATATATTAAGTAATTAAAGATACTCATCAAGGAGACCTCTGGTTTTTTTTTTGTACTTAGTTAACCGTTTGAGAACTGGCTGGTTTTGTTCCGCTACGCAATCCCAGACGCAACGAAGCAAGCACCTTGATAGGTCGGACATCTGACTTGTGTGGCAAGTAAGAGGTTAATTTTAAAAAAAGCTGTTTGCGGAGGGTTTAATTCTGTGTTTAAACAAGTTGCTTTTACAATATCAGAGAATTCAGTAAGAAATAATTAAAGGACAAGGGTGTGATAAGGCACAGATAAGAATACTTTCAAGCTCTGCTTCTACCAAACCACAGCAAACATTAAAAATACCGTATTGGCTCGAATATAGGCCGCACTTTTTTCCCCCACTTTAAGTTTTTAAAGTGGGGGTGCGGCCTATATTCGGGGTCTAGCGCCCGACGCCCGGGACATGCAGTCCCGGGCGTCGGGCAGGCAGCGGGGTTAGGATACAGATCCCCCGCAGCGGTGCAGGGGACCTGCATCCTACTCCCCGATACGCTCAGACACCCTCCCCTGCCAGCACTTCCCACGGGGGGGGGTGCCGGCACGGGAGGTTATCTAAGCGTTTTACCTCTGCCCCCCCTCCTCGACTTACCGGAGCAGACTCCCGGGTGTCTTGCGGGGCCGGTGGGAGACATCTACGCAATACGCGCATGCAACTTCCGGTACCGGAAGTTGCATACGCGTATTGCGTAGATGTCCCTCGCCGGCCCCGCAAGACACCCGGGAGTCTGCTCCGGTAAGTCGAGGAGGGGGGGCAGAGGAGGACAGCGGCAGCGGATCTCGGGGAGGGAGGACAGCGGCAGCGGATCTCGGGGAGGGAGGACAGCGGCAGCGGATCTCGGGGAGGGAGGACAGCGGCAGCGGATCTCGGGGAGGGAGGACAGCGGCAGCGTATCTCGGGGAGGGAGGACAGTGGCAGCATATCTCGGGGGGGAGAGGACAGAGTGGCAGCATGTTTTTTTGGTGCTTTTTTAAAGAAAAAAAACTTTTTCTTTAAAAAAGCACCAAACTTTTAGGGTGCGGCCTATATACGGGGGCGGCCTATATCCGAGCCAATACAGTAAATAAGTGCCTATATGTGCACTTTTATTATATTATTTTAAGGTTTTTGTTATTGAACATGTTAGATATTGTGATTGTAATCTATATATACATATATATATGTATTCAGATAGCCTTGAAAATATTTACTTACATAACCCATAAATACATTGTATGGATCGACTTGTAAAGTATGTGAAGTATCTAATTCTATGTCATCAATGAAGTTCCAGCTCCCATGGAGTAAAAGTCATATTCATGGCTGGCTCTAGGGTTCCTCACCGCCTGGGTAAGCCGTTTCCAATGTTCCTCTCATTCATTCGCTTGGTTGCTAACACGGGAAATACGTTGTGGTGGCTCCCCCTCCCCGATAATTGCCCTAGTCAGAAGCCTTGTCTGCCCATATAGTAGAGCCGTTCCTGGCATGCTTTCAAGCCAACTGCAAAGTATTTCCATGATGACATACGGTGAAGGAATAAGCATATGGATCCTGAACCTAGGACCAATGGCCGATTAAGTCCTGAGTCCTTACATTAGAAAGAATGGGTAGAGTAGATTGTGGAATGGTTATGTGCCATCAAATTATGTGACATACTAGTGAGAAGGACACAGAATGTTGACTTAGATACCATAATGGTCATGAACCCTGACATTATGCATTAGGAAGTCCATCCCAATTATTTGGGATTTGAGTGTTGCCCTGAAATCTGAATGCCTACCTCGGAGTCTTTTGTTTTTGGTCATACTCTTGTGAAGGACCATACTACTTTGACCATATCGAAATCTTGCTCTATACCCTCGAAAGGAGCGGCCCATGTTCCTTAGGAATCCATCCATTCAGCCTGAGACCCATCGTTGGGGCCCTGGAATCTGGTTTTCCATCCTAAACACCACTCATAACCTCACAGGTCGGACGCTACACAAAGAGATGTTGAGCGCAGTCATAATTCTGTGGCTGTATATCGAATTCTATAGTATCTCAGGTGTTGCGATTTGAGGAGCAAAACAACTGTCAGGAACAGCGCATAATTACATTTAAACTTTAGTTCCATATCGTGAAACCTTTTTAGACTTTTTTAATTTAAACAAATAAAAAGTACATCAAAAAGGATTGTTCCTTCTTTAGCATGAGTCAACCTCGTTGCTCGTAGACCGCACACGAGCATCTGAATTTAGACATTCCCTGTAAATGTTTCCAAATGTCTGTGTATAGTCATATCTTAAGGATGTTCTTTTTTTTATGAGATATAATGTTACTTAGGCTTGGTCAGTATAAATAACCGGTGACAGGCTATGGAAAGTTTCGTATAAGATTGGGCTTTGGGGAAACATTAGATTTTGATTTTGAAACAAAAATCTTTTTGTGTTTAAGACCTTAATGGAGAAGGGGAAAAAAAAAATGTCCGTATCCATTTGTACGCCGCGGATCTTGTGTTTCTTTATCTAGAAATCGGAGTTCTACTCCCATATTGGTGGTGGTTATTAGCCCAATGCCTTCTGTTTGGCTACCAATTATCAAGACTGAATCCGTTTCTAAATCGGCTCTATTGGCCCCGTGTTTTTGTGTGTCCTTCGACGTTACCGCTAAACAAAGGTCATTAGGTCTTGACACTAATTACGACTCGTTTATGTGGACATTTCCATTTGCTCTTATTAAACACAGAAATAAGTTATAAAACTAATATTAATGTGACTAATATTACATACATAAGACAATAACAAAATGATATCAAAGCATGATGGGAGATTCCCCTTTAACGATGAGCCGAGAGGCTTATGTGATAATGAAACAAAGCCCGCATTAAGCATGGATGCATGAAGATCAATGTGTGTATGGTTTATTATGGCTTCGTGCTTGAAATTAGTTATGCCAATAATAAGAAAGCAGGTTCCTGGAATGGCTGTTTCTATAATAACGGGAGCTATTCTAATTGATTATTATTTCTTCTGTGCAGTTCCTAAAGTACATGAGCTTTAATAAAGCGAAATAATTCTTTAAGGTTAATAGATAAGATTATCATTAGCATTTGTATTATTTTTAATAATAATAATTTAATAATTTAATCCTGATTGTTGAGAACCCCCATGCAGTGAACTTAAAATATAATTTAAAACCATAGGAGGGGTACAATGTGTATGGAAATATTGGGAAAGGTGGTTCCTGTCCCATAGAGCTGACAATCTAAGAAATTAAACAGGTTTTCATTATAGAAACAGAAATATCAGATCTTCTCAATGGTATCATTGAAGGATATGTTTAGGAGGGGTTACATAGGCGGTAAGGGTAACCTGAAGAGGTAGGAATCTGACCACAGAAGTAATGCTCACCCATACACAAGGAAGGCTGGCACCTTCTGGCCCAGGGGCAGGTAAAGCTGAGTGGCGTCTTGACCCCTTCCACTCATACACACTAGCACACACACTCACGCTAACACATTCACATACACACTTAAAACATACACCCACTCTAACACACATTTATACTAAAATATACTCACTCTATCACAAATCACCTCATAAATCGGACCAGCCCTGACTTGGACCAGCCCTGTTTGAAGAATCTGGAACAGCCCGGTGGAGCAATTTTCCTGCCGTCCCCCTGGCCAGCCCAGCACTGCCCACCCAATAACACACTGGCAGAGTGGTCAAAGAGACAAGATCACTGTGTAGTAACCAATTGCACAGAGGCTAATCTGAGATGAGGTACCAAGGAAAATCCAGAAGCAAGGCCAAGCACAGTCCAAAGGTCAGGGCAGACAGCACAGGTTCAGAAACAGTGAGGGAGCCTGAGGTCAGGAAGCCAAATGAATCAACCGAAACAAGGGTGAGGAGAAATCCTCCGAACTCTTACGGACTTGACATATGCTTCATTGAATCAAACTGGTTGGGATGTTTTCACAACTTGCTGTCCCATATATATTTTTCAGCATGGTGGACAATACTCTTGGTAGATGTCCATAAAGATGGTGGCCGTGTGGACAACCTTGACGCAACACATACTCTCACTGAAGGTTTTGAATCTGATGTCAAGTTACCATTTGCCCCATCAAGTCTGCATATTTTCCAGTTTCAGTTTTAAAAAAATGATATTGTAGGTTTTAGGTAATTCCAAAATAAATAAATAAATAAATAAATATATTATTACATAGTTTTATTAAAGTATAAAAAAAGTTTAATAACAATAGTAAATTATAGGGTTTAAAGAATTAAACACAGACACAACATGTTAACAGCATGTCATATTAAGTATTTCGCTATACATTTCCTTAATTTTTATTATTTTCTTTAACTTAAAACATTTTCCTTATTAATGTCATCAATAGCTGATGAAATTCCTCAAAATCTTAAGTCCTAAGTAGACAATAAAGTTAGTCATTTACCAACAAGAGAAGATCTTTAATCAGTCATTTAAAAGGCCCAGCTTATCCTATGAATCACTGGATCAAAGTGATTTTGCCACTTATGGAAGTGACTAATTTTTCGCCATAATTAACATCCATAAATCCATCCTATAAACACATGTTCCGGGATACATGCATGATCATATGCAAACATTTTTTCAGCAATGTAGGAATGAGTCATTCCTCTGTCCTATGGTGGTTGAATCATCACGACCATGAAGGAACGTCTAGGCTTTCGGACTTCCATTTGTAGAGGTGAAAAAGGCCAACAAAAACTTTACTCGTTTGAGGAAGCTTCTCATGGAAGTTTGAAAAAAGTTAATAAAAATGTTGCCACCCACGTAATTTATGTGAAACGCAGGTTCTACATGTCCCTCATACCACTTTTTTGGACAGTCCTACTTTTGAACTCCTACTTTCTGAGGGTATAACATATAAACGGTTTTTATCTGTAAAAAAATGGCTTATAATTTTCAAATACACTGAATTGTAAAATGGCGTACTAAACCTGTTTAGAAACAATTAGGATAAAATATTGGCATTGAATCCAGGGACGTAGCTACCTCAGGCTCTGACCCAGGGGAGTACCACCAGCTACCACCTTCAGAGCTGCCGTCTTCATCACGTCATACCTCGGCTCTTCGTGTCTTATTGACGCAAAAATGTGCCGGTTAAAATGGCCATATCTGGTCTCCTGAAGATAGCATTCTGTCAAACAGTTTTGCAGCAGGGGGGCTGCAGTTGCCCCTGGACCTGCCGCCCTAGGACAGAATCATACCTGGGAACTGTCCGGGTTTCGCCGGTTCTCCAGGTCGACACCTGAATCCTCAAGGTAGGGGGGGTCCTGACACACCCCACTCCCACCCATTTCCCCCTTAAACGGGAACATATCCCGCAACGTCCGCGGGACCACCCACTGACGTCAGGAGGTAATCCTGGCCGCGTCCCGCATGGATAAGGCTCCGGGTAGCCAGAGCCCAAAATTTCCCAAGCATGGACAGAATCCATCGCTGGCTGTATCTTCTAACACTTTACTGCGTGCATCATTATTTGTCAATAAAAGTTTGATATCTTTCCATTTGCTTCAGAAAAAAAATCACACCATTAATAAACAATATTTGTCTACGTTTATAGTGTCGCTCAGGTCTGACCAAAATATATACTTTTCTTCCGCCGCAACATAACCAAATCTCTCATATTTTGTGAGTATAGTTTTGATAAATATCTTTTTTCTTTTTTTCTTGGTTTGACCTAATTAACGTAAGAAAGAGACCCTGATCACGTTTCCATAGTTGCTTTTTTTTCACACCTTGACAAAAACAAAAAAGGGCCGCAAACAGGAAAGAGAATAATTAAGCAAAAAAAAAAAAAAAGAAATTTGTTCTGAACCATTGTGTAGCAATGTAAGGTATTTCATCCCATCGTTGGTCTGTATCAAGCATTGACATGCAAATGGCCCAAAATGCTGTTTTTTTCCCGCCTTTTTTTTTTTTACATGTAAATGACAAGACACTAAAGCTAAAACTAGAAATTCATGCTTTCTCAAGCTGCTGTCGAAATTCAGCCAAAACAGAATCTAGATTGACTGATAAAGACAGAATACTCAAATGTACTTCAGCTGAATACACAGATATATTTGCCGCAAAACCTCTCTGTAGAATATTTCTAAAAAAAAAAACCGGTATTAACATATTTCCCTTACGCGCCCCCCTTTTGTCGATGGATTATATCTACATATGACTAGAATGCAAGCTTTTTTCCCATAAATTAGAATTTCTAATCAGCCTACAATATAGCCTCTTGCAGTAAGATTATACTCGGCTTCCAACAATACAAGCCATTATCCGGTTATAGCCTTCGCTATATTACGCTGAGGCTAATTTGCATCCTTCAGTTCTCTGTTGGGTAAGCAACGTTGTCGGGAGTGCAAGAAATCATCCAGTTGGAGAAAAAAAAAACCACTGTTTATACAAAAAAAAAGGTTCTTCTTTGTTATATGTACTGAATATATCTAAATACCGTTAGAGTGTAAGCTTAGGAGCCGAGCCCTTCTTTACCCAATGTATCGAGTCGACTTTGTCTATCAGTCCAAGTTTTGTCAGACTCTTTCAATGTATGGACTGTAAGAAGCGCTGCGGACATTGTTGGCGCTATATAAATAAAAGATAATAATAATAATAATAATATGCAGAATATATCTTTACTGTATATATCTAGTAAAACAAAATCGGAACACTCACAGGTTGTCATAAAAAATGAAATCAATGGGTATTTATTTCCTTTCCTCTATCTGGATGTGATAATGGCTTCAGTGTAGCTTCGTGGAGGCATCACGATTACCTTCCTGAACTACAGAGAGATGGTTATGGGGCATATTCTGAGGCTCCCTGGGGTGAATGGGCATAATGATCGGCCAGATCGGGTTGATTTAGTAGGTAAGCCCGCGATGGCATCTTGGATATTGCTCAGAAGCTGAGTGTGAGTGGATGTTTCTCTATTCAGGTTGGTAGATCCTTTTTTAAGATCTTCTTCTCTAAGATCCACCTCTTAGTAGCCCTAAACTCTACGAGTGATTCAGTAAATCCCCAAATTGATAATCTGACTTGCTCTTACTTAACAATTACCTTGGGTCTATCTGGCCAATTTTCTAATTAGTTAATAAATTCGTTTTGGAAAGGACTTACTAAACTCTGCCATAAAGCAATCTCCCCAGTGTGGATCATTAGCAGAAGGTGGCACCCAAATATCACATGATCATCTACAACGGGAAAACTGAAGGGCAGAGATGGTATGTTTGATGGAACAAAACATAATTTGCCTTCACTTACACTACATTATTGTACTCCATAGTATTTCGGCTTCCGGGCACTCAGGTGGCTCCTGAAAACATGCACGTTCCGGGCCACTCTTCGCACCTGTCAAGACTCTACTCCCACCATTTGGATTGTACGGAGTTAATAAATAGGAGACGCCGTTATGAAAAGGTGCATTATTATTAATAAACATATGTTCTATCGCTGTATATGTAGAATGATTATTATCCTGGACATTTTACCTACTTACAACCATTCATGGTGGTGTAGCTTGGATTTGGGTGGACACGGCCGACGGGTACAACGCACATCCATGTATCTGAATCCCTGCTAAATGCCTACCCCATTCTGGTTCACTTTATAGTTTCCATCACAGTGGGGAACATTTTAGCTTTCAAACGAGGAAAGCAAGTGTTCCACGAAACGTATTTCAGTATAAAATTGGTTAAGTCAACAAATTCTTTTTAAGAAATGGTTTTGCTTTATTTAGAATGTTGGGTAGGACTGTTCCTTTGTGTAATATATATATATATATATATACCCGGTGATGTTTATCTACTTACCGCAAGAATGTTCCGTCTAGCTCACTGCTTATGACATATATCTGCCATTGAAAGACAACATCGCCCACCAAAGCCATATTCAAGGCTTAAGGGGACTTAAACGTCATCGTTGATCCTGAGAGCCATGGAGGTGAACGCTCACACGAGCCTCGACAAAGGTAAAGGAGATGGACTTGGTGTTAATAACAAGAGAACGGTTGGTAATGCCGTTAACGACCTTCTTAAAAACTGAAGCTTAAAACATTTTTTTTAGGAACTAAAAAAAAGGTATTGATCAAAGTTTTTTTTTAAAGTATTTTTTAAGTATTTTAAGATATTTATTTATTTAGAATATGAATTCAATTAATTATATTGTAAAGGGGGTATTTTGAGTTTAAAAACTATTGTTTGATAAAAAGGACTATAAATTATATTTATACACTGTAAACATTAGCAACCAAAATATTTCAATTATTGATCATGATGGGACAATCGCTTTAATTTTAACCAGCAAAATGTAAATGTGAAGAACGCTAAGTGATGGAACCTAATGAAGTGTCCATTGGTGACAAGCAGGTGTCTTCTTCATCGAGTTTTGACAAACTGTGGGAAACAATGATTTAAATAATAATAATAAATAATAATAAATAATAAATAATAATAACAATAAATAATAATAATAATAAATAATAAATAATAATAACAATAAATAATAATAATAAATAATAATAATAAATAATAATAATAATTAATAATAAATATAGCTTTTGTTGCTGTAACCCCCTTTAGGATTAACCATAATGCATTAATATCAGATTTGCTCCATATAACTAGAACAAAGTGGAATATAAATCATAAAAACATTATTGATGAGTGGATAAAAATTGCTTCGTTATTTAGATTTCAGTAGAGAAATACTTTTATATATATATTTATATATTTATATATATATATATATATATATTGTATATACACTAAATGTAAAATACAAAAATGACAATCACTTACTTGCAAATGTATTTTGATGGATATAATTAAAAGAAATAATACTTTTATGGTTTTAAAAAAAACTTTAGATTTTCCAATCTAGAATTTTCAGAATTTGGGGTTTCCAGGGAATCTTTATTTTTTTCCGCACTTGGGGCGACTTTCTAATCAGTCCATCTGTATATAAAAGGTCAGTATAGTAAAATTAAAATACACCTAAATTAAAATCGTGTTGCTAAAGTGCGCTAGCCAAAACGACTACCACAATTTGTAGATCGTCTGTTGCGTTAATTTCCCCTTAAGAAATGTTCTTTTCCTGGATCTGTGATAAATGTTGCACAGAACGCGTTGGTGTCAATGTGAAGTGGACTTTTAAAAGAGCAAGTTTAGCTGAGCCTGGCTCGGCTTGGCGTGCTGGAAGAAGTTCCAGAAATGTCATCTATTTCTTGCCGTGACTCGGTCTCATGCGCAGAATTGTGCCAGAGATACTTGATTCGTTCTGGCTTGTCCCGCTTCTTTGCAAATCATCCATTTCCAAACTGACCTTGACGTTGAAATGATTTAATTAGGATGAGCCGTCTGCGCCACGTTCACCCAAAAGTCCATAACGTCTGACCCTCTGGCTACGTAACATGGGGCAACATTAATCTGGGCCGAAATGTAGCGATTTTGGGTTACGGCTCCAAAATACCGAAATAATCCCTTAATATTTTTTTCTTCTATTTTTTTTTATTAAATTTTGTTCATATTTAGCTCTATTTACCAAAATAATGATATTATTGAATTTATTTAAATGAATTATTTAATAATTAAATATATTAAAACGCCACATTTCCCCCTCCCCCCCAGCAGTATCTGGCTATAAAGAAACGGTATAGGATGAATCACCTATAGAATGTGTGCCGTTTACATTTTTTCCAGCTGACTTATAAAAATTAGAAATTGCTGGGTGAAAAAACATTAAAGACAGACGGACGTGCTTCCTTGGCGCTATATTCTGTTATTGACTAATACACGCAGCTGGTATTTTTATTAACGCTGCAGACTGGTGAACCTGTGGTTTAATAGGACATAAAAGCATCATACCGTCATAAAAGGGAGATATTTCAAGTTATTCTGTTGAACATTCCCGGAATCAGAGACTATTACCAGATTCTAATTAAGAGTGTTGTTGTTGTTGTTCAAAGTTCCGTGTGCTACTTGGGTTGGGGTCTGTATGCCCCCACTTTGGGGATAGAGGACTTTCCATCATGGCTGACGAATGGCTTATATGTAGAGAGAGGGTACATCCATGTCCCCCCAAACTTTTACCCCAACCATAATATTTTATATTTATTAGGGGGGGGTATTGGTGGCTGGGAATAGGGAGCTTTTCTCTAGGCATAAAAAAATAATACCTAAAAAAATATATTTTTTTCTAGGATTTTGGGGTGAGGAAGGGGAAATAAATGGGGGGCTATAGTCTGAAAAACAATAGCTGGAGCCTATCACTGCTATCCTTAAAAGCCACCTTTGAAAATTTGGGTCCAGATCCCAGAAAACGTATTATTATTACCGTATTATTGATTTATTATTATTTATTATTGATTTATTATTTATTATTATTATTATTTATTATTATTTTTATT